>NC_136615.1:20260013-20312513 GCF_933228915.1 Telmatherina bonti
ATTATTTTTATACTGCAGTTTTTTCAGTCTATCTACGATGTATGGTTAAGAATCTCACTGTAGCTATTTAACTGTATATTGATTAATAACATATTGGTACATTTTAGAATTGAACTGTTTATTAAGTTATAGCCATTTTTGCCTTTTGTGGTATTTTTAAAATGTGGAAACACAAAATCAGTTCAGTACAATGCAATGAACTGTAGCTCATCACTACAATATGAGATTTCCAGTCACTGAACTACATACACAATCGTGATTGTTTTCACTGCATTGCATCACATGAATGTGCTGGAAGATAAGGGTTCCCCCCCAAAAAACAGACACTTTTTTCAGCCAGTCCTCTAAAAACCGTGTTTTGACAGCAAGAACTGCTGATTAACTCTTTTGCCCTGCATGTTCACAGCTACTGACTGATGCTGCTGAACACAGTGACTGGTTGAAATGTCAGCCTGCTTCCACTTCACCTTTCACCAGAAACCTGCCACCAGCACGGTACCAATGACATCATCGCCATCCTCATCACCATTACCAGTCCAGCTACCAGACAGCATTATCACCTTTCCTTCCTTAACTGCAACAGCACAAACACACACACAAATGCACACTCTATAGTGAGAAAGGAGTCTCCTGCTCGGGATGACACAGCTCGGACCTGAGAAGTGATCCTCAATCCTCAGGCTGAGACGTCTCCCAAACATCCCCGCTCTCAATGAGCGCAGTCTGTATCTTATTAAAGGGGATTAAAGTCTGACGGTGAATGGACGTCGCTGCGACCGCTTTAGTCCACTGAACTATCACACCGGGGTCAAAACAGTCTCATTATAAAGCTACATGCTGTACCCACTGTTTATGAGGACGGATGGAGATGCAGGGAAAGCGTTTCCGGGCTTGCGAGCTCGACGAGAAAATGAGGAGAAAAAAAAGATGTAGACTGACAGCGCTTGGGGAACATATTTGATGACAAGTTGAAACAAAAAAAGTGAATGCTACATTTAGCATGTTCATGTAGATCCATCAGGGAGCATACAATCCAAATGAATTCGCATTTAGATAGGGGTATTCCCTGCATCTTTGCAGCCTGGAGCGCACATCACTTTAAAAACACAGACAAAGTCGGCTTTGTGAAAGCACCTATATCATGATTCTGTCCAAATGCAAGCACGTACCTTCATTGCGCCTCCTGTTCAAGGAATCTGCCGAGTAATGTCAGAGCGACGACCATCGCAAGTGCAAAAGGAATCAAACCATTACGTCTTCCCTCTCTCCAGCTGCCTGTGTGTGTGGAGTAAGCATAACGTAAGGGTCAGGAGAGCCGCAGCCAATCAGAGAGAGCCTCAGGCCGCTGGTATCTTTAGCAGCCAATCCGCTTTCCCGCATCACTACAGAGGGCGTTCCGATCCGTGCGTAATGACGAATCAAGCTATTTCCTTAGACTGGTATATTATAGTGAGTTTGTTATTTATTTTGTTAAAAAAACAACTCAAACAGAGTAATCACACAAATAGTTACATTTTTATAAACAAATCAATCATATTATTTGCAGCTGAAATTATCTGTTCAGTTTTTAATCACCACGATAAACTGTTTTTTTCTATTAAGAAAGGGAAAAAATAAAGCTTGCTGTCCTATTTATTTTATACCCAAAATAAATGCAAGCTTACTTAGCGCCATATTTAGTCTGTTTGCGTGTGAGTGTGTGTACCTGTGCTGTGCACACGAGGCTGCTGACTGCAGAAAGCAGATTAGAGGGTTTTCCGACGTAACATCGTCAGTGCCCGCTGCAAACCGGCAGGGGGCAGCAAACAACACCGACACATCATCATCATTAGCATGCAGACTCAGCCAGGCCTCAGGCCAGGAGAAATGTTCCTGATGTTCTCACTCTGTGATGCGTCAAAGTCACACAGAGATGATAAATTTATGAAGCTGCTGGATCTAGCTGAGGATCTCAGGTAACTGCAACAAAACAGGACGATGCAAATTATGATGCCACAATAAGGATTGTTTATGGTGCAGACAGAGTTAAATTCCAGGTCATCCTTCATGCATCTTATTTTGATTTTATTTCACACAACCACATTAAGAGATTTGGAGAGGCCTTCAGGCCAGGAGTGACTCACTTTGCAGCTTCCGATTTGGCCTAAATATTCTTCTGCTGTGGACATTGTGTGTCATAAAGAAAAGGAAATGCAGCCCAGAGGTGACAAGAGTGGACTTTATGTTAAGAAAAGCATCTTATTGCAAAGGCTGACTTATTTTGTTTCACAACCCTCCAGTTGCATGGAAAACAGCTGGCTGGGTAGCACGGAAAGATGATTGAAATTATAAGTGATATTTTTATTGACAGAATTTTGGAAGAATATTGTTACTATAAAAATAAGATAATAAAGAAGACAAATCACATCAAGAGGTTGAAAGTTGCAACTTTAGTAATGCCTGAAGTAAATAGTAATGTAACATATCAGTGATGCATTTTCAGGCTAAAACATGAAGAACGTTAGAAACAAATAGCATTCTAAAATCATCCCAGTTCCAAACTGGTAATGTGTGAAGCTCAATGTTAAAGACAGATATAGAGCATTTTGTCCATCACCTACATCATTTTTGGGGCCCTTGCATAGGGAGTAGTCCCACCAGAAACAGCGGTAGCAGTATTGAGCAGTATAACTAATGCATGGCCCGCTGAATGGAGCAAAGAAGACAAAACTATATTTGATGATCACATAACTGTTGACTGTGATGACTCCTTTAGTTTTTTTTTCTTCTATTGTGATCTCCTCCATCAACACCATGTTTGTTAGATCTGCACAATATGTAATTTCAACCTAGTCATCACAATGCACATGTGTGCCATAGTCACATCACTGGTCTTGCAATGTAAGAGGCAAATGAACTCATTGGTTCATCTGTCCATGACCTGCAGACATTGAGTGGGAGTTTGTCAATTTTCATTTATGACTAATCCAATACGAGCAGTTGTAAGCAAAACATGATAGAATGGATCATTTACTAAGGACCTAGCACAAAAAACAAGCTATATGAGATTAATTCTCGAAAACAAACCGCAATCATACTTGTAACGTAAGGACGTAAGATCAGTGCAGGTAATTGTCAACAAGATGTCAGGAGTGCAGCAGAACTTAAAGTAGTATTCAAGTCGTCTGTTGAATATTCTTATAATTTTTTACATTGAAATATTTATTGCAGGGTTAGAAAAATATATATATATATATATGTATATAAAAAATTTATATATACACATTAAAAAAACAAAACAAAAAAAATATATATACATACATATACATGTATATATATATATATATATATATATATATATATATATATATATATATATATATATATACATACATATATATACATATATATATACATGTATATGTATGTATATATATATATATATATTTTTTTTTTTTTTTTTTTTTTAACTCTGAGCCCTGCCCTCTGGTGGATTTGTTGACTAACAACCATGACAATGTGAAGGACGCATGGAAGAGCACTGATGTTTAAAGTGGACGTACCTGTTCATGCATGTGAAAACCTAAAAAGAGTTAGCCACATATAAGCTAAGGACAAAGAATATTATAAATAGCACAACATTTGTAAAGAAAAAGCATTTTTTGGATTGAAGGGTCAGTGTGGGGAAGACACAGAGAACATTATGCTGATCGAGTCACTGATTGGGTTTGTTATTGGTGGAGTCGATGTGATGGTGGCAGCATCTCCCTTAGGGGAAAGCAAGGCTTGACATCGCTAGCAGCAATCTCATTGCTAAGAGATATCAAAATAAGGATCTTCAACCAACGCAATCCTATATTTCTATCATCTCAGACCAAACTACCAAACTCTGTGTTCCAAGATGAAACTTCTCGGCCCCACAGAGTGGGTTGGAAAACTACCTCCGAAATGTGGGAATGGAGAAGAATTAATGGCCTGCTGTTTTTATCTCAACTCCACTGAACTAGTGATGGGATGTTCGGCTCTTTTGCCTTGGCTCCCAAAGAAGAGCCAACTCTTCAGTTCTCAAATAGCTCTAGATTTAGGATCTTTTGAAGCCACTCATTTCAACATAACTTCTCAGTAATGAATGGTTTGTGTTTTGAAAACCCTTTTTTGCCCAGATTATTTTTTATTATTGTTGTTTAATGCAATTAACAGCAAAAGATTCCACAAAAACAGAAGAAGAACCAAATTTCAGAAAGCAGCATAAACATCCTCAGTGCTTAAAGCTGCAGCCAGTCACTCATAATTATATAAGACAGCATGATGCACTCATGCATTCTCCTCAGGACTGTCTGCTGTCTCACGCAGAGTGCAGCCTTCATCCCCCCCTCTGTTTTCACATAGTGGTATGATCCCATATTCTTACATATGATGGCCAGAATAGTCATGCGGACCAATCAAAACAAAGCTCAGAGCTTAGCGTAGAGCTTGGGCTGAGCATTGAGAATTTAGCAGCAA
This sequence comes from Telmatherina bonti, assembly GCF_933228915.1. NCBI lineage: Eukaryota > Metazoa > Chordata > Actinopteri > Atheriniformes > Telmatherinidae > Telmatherina > Telmatherina bonti. The sequence goes on from NC_136615.1 coordinate 20,264,496, forward strand.
AAGAAAAAACAACAACAACAAAAAACAAACAAACTGGGAGCCAGTTCTCACTACATTATGATTCACTACAAAGTATCGGCTCTGAGACTCGATTCTTTTTGCACATGACCCGTCACTTCACTGAACACTAGTGAGATCAGCTTTAGCGTGCTGTTTGGGCCAGAATACCCAACTCGAACAGATTGGCTGACTTGTGACAATTGCTGGTTGAATAATTGGATGGCATTCCACATCCGCGTGTGACCAAACTGGTTGGTCTTACTGGTGACTTCAGATAGTATTCATCTACTGGAGAAGATAATGCAGGACAAAGACAAGCTGATCAATGGTTTTATGTCCAAGGCTCTTGCCCAGTCAAAATATATTTCCAATATCCAAACCCTGGCAGCTCCGCTCACTCTGTTACAGTCCTCCCGACTCTTATTCTATTCTATTCTATTCTATTCTATTCTATTCTATTCTATCTCTTAAAGGCTCGATTTTAGGACACCACTACTGCTTTGCCGTGGTTGGTATTTACCAGTGCTAGAGTGGTAACTGAATCTGGTGATCATGAGGGGTGTTTGGCAACCACTGAAAACAGATTACCTTAGCAGCCTAAACCCTACTTCAGACTGATCTACAGAGGCTCCTGCACGACCTGACTTAGACGGATGTGGTTCAGGAAGAAGAGCAGTCTGCCAACCTGAAAGTCGATGGTTCCATTCCATGATTCCCCTGACTACATGGCGAAGTGTCCTTGTGCAAGACACTGATAATGCAGGATTGAGTTCTGTAAGACATGCATGTAGACATGTTAGATTAACTGATTACTCTAAATTGTCCCTGGAGTGAGTGTGAACATGAAAGGTAGCTTGTCTCTCTGTCTTGGCCCTGTGATGGACTGGCAACTGGTCTAGGTTGTTCCCTGCCTCTCACCCACTGATTGCTGGGATAGGCTCCAGCTTCCCCACGACCCCCCAAATTGAACTAAACTGTTGAGAAAATGGATGTTTGGACGGATGGATAAAAAATTAGATAATTGTGACTCATCTTAATTGCACGGAATTTATGATATTATAGGAAACATTGAAATTTACATGATTCTAATTTTAATGGAAAGGTCTGAAAATAATTATGATACACATTTTGCACAGATATATATCAAACTAAATGTTTTTTAATATTGTAGAATACAATGTGAAGGTTAAATGAAGTATATCATGTTATAATTGTGATTAAATTTTAGTTAATTATAAAGCCCAAGACACAACTGTGCACTAAACCTCACCTGCTTCTCCAGCTTCAGTATCTCTTCTCTTTGAACCATTTGGCAACTTTGATTTTTGTCACCCGAGAAAATAACATAATGATGAATGTTAAAAAAATAAGAAACATTTTAATTAATCTTAATGATTATTATTATCAAAAGTAAACCAAAAGTAGTTGAGGACATAAATTCTTTGTGACTTAAATTTGTACATTGGTTTTCTTTAAGAGAACTTGGGATTCCCAGCATTATTTACTTTTCTCTTGATATTCTGACTGAAGACACAACATGCCACTTTCTGCCACTAGCCTGTGCCAACCAGTAGCACTAGATCCTTCAATGGAACAAAACAAAACAAACAGAGCAGAGGCAGCCGTATCAGCTGGGATGTGTTATAGGGAGAGATTCTCAGTAATGACTGCAGGTAATCTGATAAATCTGGTCACGTTTACATTATTAGTTTATTAAATTTGCTGTTTGTTTGAAAGTCCATGTTCAGAAAGGTCAGGCGTTGCCAACATTTTTTTTCAATAGCTGAGTCATAAAACCGTTACAATCTGCAGTCTTGAGCTCCTCCATGTACCCGCTCAGCACTCTGGCAATAATAATAATAATAATAATGATGATGAAAAATGACTAAAGAAAAAATAGCAGATTATAAAAAGATAGCATTGTTATCTGTAAAAGAAATGGGAGTAACCAGGAGAGTTGGGAGTAAAACTAAAGTCTGCGAAATCAAGAAAACTTCCCAAGTGGATTTTTTGAAGGACTGACGTAAAAATAACTCAATGTACAAAACTTTGTAAGACTCTGGAGGGATGATTTACTGCTCTTCTACAAAGATGACTGCAAAAGAACCTTTAAACAGGTCAGAAAAAAAATCCTCATGTAACATAAACACCTTTCTGGCAGCACAAAGTTCAGACTGGTTGAGCAAAAAATAAAGAAATCTGAAAACAATGATGCTGGGCTTGTTAACTCATTGGCTGCCAGCCATTTTTTTTGCGGATGCTGTTGGCATCCACTGAGTACATTACAACGTGGGACTGCTTCTTGTAAAGACATTTCAGTGTTAATTAAATACCAGGGAAGTTCAGAAGCAAACAACAAAGCACCAATAATTCATATGAAGATGAAAAGATAACTTCTGCAGCACATTGTTGGTCCTGAACTGTGTAAATTAAACAAAGTACCTCAAGAGATGCAAGGTGAAAAGTCAGCCAAAACCATCACAATCGGTCCAAGACAAAGATCTTACGAAATCCTTTTGCGGGAAAAGTGGAAGGCAATGCTCCAAACAGAGCTGCTATCTTGTAAATAACCTTGAGACTGAGAAGGCAAGGTGCCAAAAAAGTTATTTCCAAACTTTAAAAGACAGAAATAATAGGTAGAACATATAACATGTTTGATATAAGGGTTTTCATAATCTGGCTGTCCTTTACACAAGCTGTTCTCATTGAAAATATAAATAAAATAGAATAAAAAAAAAAATCAGGACTCAATAAAATTATTACATTGGAAATAATAATTGCATTTTTTTTAAACAACATGTCATTAACAGATGGTCACAATTTTTGGAGTTTTATCCTCCTTCAAGTAGTAGGCTACACCTGATATGATGTTATTGATATGTCCTCTCATATATGTTAAAAACCGATTTGACATGAGTCAGAGGAACTTTTAGACCCAGACAATGCATTTAGAAACAAACTGTAAAACTACACCTCAAGGCATCTCAAATACTGGTCTTCTAGAGGCACCATACAGCATGTTTAGCTGCTTCCCTGCTTCAGGACAGACTGAAGTTTGAGATAGCTGGTGTAAAATGAAGGATCCTGCATAGTAAAACTAACATATCTGAATAAAACACAAATCTGAGTCTATAACCTCTCAAAGCTCAAAGCTGTCTTTTAGTAAAGCAAATGTTGCTTTTTTCTCCTGCAGTTACTGGCCACAAACATAAATCCTCGTTCTTCCCATACTGCTTCTTTTTAGTTCTCACAGTTGCTTAACATGTTTCTCCAACGTTTATCACCTCATTCACTTCACCACCTTCTGATAAAGACAGCCATGTCATTGGAATGATTACGTCATTGTGTTTACCGTAGTGCTTGTTTTTCAGCGTAAATCTAGTTTTTATTTGGTTTAAACATAAACCAAATCCCAGCTCTGCTTACTAATAGTAAAAACTACCTGGAAATGTCTCCAAGATTGGGCAATGTTAAAGCAATATGAATCTGCTTGCCCCCACGCTGATGAAACACACACACACACACACACACACACACACACACACACACACACACACACACACACACACACACATACACACACACACACACGCACACACACACACACACGTTAGATTTAGGAAATGTGAACAGACAAAACAAATGTGCATCTGATCTAGATCATTCTCATGTCAACATCAGTCGCAGATAAACATCCAATTTATTTGATTTTAATCTGAAATGGCTAAAAACTGAACCAATCTTCCTGGAAGACTCAGCCATGTGTTCCCTTTACTTGATGCAGCATGTTTGGAAGGGTACAAAAAGAAAAGAAAGAGGAGAAACAGCTCAGTGTTTCTTAAGAATCCAGGGAACACAATTATCCGATTTTCTCCAAACACAGAGCACAATTATTCATCTGTGTAGCTGCAGAATACCGAGATGTCAACCAGCTGTAGATAACATTAAGTACCACTAGATGGTGCATGCATGCTTTCAAAGATACTATACTTGTGCATTTCATGAGAAACTGAGGGAATTCACTGAAATGCCTGATTTAAAGAGCTGCTTTATTTCAGGAGTGCAGGCAACAATAATAATTGTTCCATTGTTTCTGTCAATACCATGTTGTAAATGATTTCAGCTGTTTAGAAACAAGTAGAAAATCACAATATTGTGACTTGATCCATTGTATAACACCAAAAGTAAAATAAAAAGTTTAACAACTTGCTTTAAAGTCATTTATCAAATAAGCAAATCTCATCAACACATGAGTTTTGAATGGAGTGTTTTATTTTCACTGCCTCAAATCTATCAAATTTCTACAATATTGATTAAAAAAGACAGTAGTTAATAGAGACTTTGCTTTTGTTACTCATTTGAAAAAGCAAACACATACAAGGATAGAAATACTCACTAAAATTCTACTTGTATTAATCATAATTAATATAAGAGCTGTTATAACTGACCTTTCTGCTTCAGACTTTATTTTAAAAGAAGATTTCCAGACTTGAAAGGAACCCTATCATCTCAAAAATGAAGTCTTTCACTGCTTTTTTTGTTTTTAATGTGAGTTTTTTGTTGTACAAACAAATAAGGCAGATTTCACCTCAAAACTTATCAGATGCTCTCATTTACATAGCTGTTTGAGGTGCAATGAGGATGATATTTATATCTCAAACAAGGAAAGATCACTGGAGAGCTACTCACATCTCATTTCACAATGAAAGGAGAAAGTAAAAGACTCAGACTTCTGTCAAATGATTTAAAAAAACTCTGAGAACCTGTATTTGAAAACTTTTTTCTCATCCTGGAGAACAATATTTCAGCTACGTTTTGCATCATGGCTCCACATCACACAACAAAAACTGAATATCAATGTTGACCATTTTAGATGTGCAACAGCGGTCACGAATTTTAGGTTTCCTTAAACGTCCTTGAACAAGACAAGTAAAGCCAAGTTCACCCCTGTTGTGTGTGTGTGTGTTTGTGTGTGTGGACTGTGTGTGTGTAAATGGTTGAATGTGTCATGTAGTGTAAAGCATTTTGAGTGGTCAGCTGGAAATATCAATTTACCATGGCTGCCTCAGCTAAATAAATGCAACAGGATGTTATTGGAGGAAGAGAGGAAAAGAGAGATTTGAGTGGGGTGACTCACTCAGAGAAGAGAAAGGATGCAACATGGATGCCAGTGAAATCTGGTAAAGTACAGTTGTGAAGCTTCTAAAGTCCTTCATGCAAGAAAACAACAGATCTAATTTCAGTGAAATTTAAGTGAAACTAAAAGTGAAACTTGGATCTTTAAATAACACTGCAGTACAACATGAACCGTGGCCTTGCTTCTGTCTTTGCAGGATCCTGTTTATGCTTAACTGTTGTAACGTGCATGCAGGAAGACCAGCTGTCACCACTCAGAACATATACACTTGACTTACAATACACACACAGACACACACACACACATGCACACACAGGGAAAGTGACTTAGCTCTCTGCTAAGATCACGCTAAGGGCTAGTCGTGCAGTTTTAATGAATTTTACATTTTTACTATTGTATTTAAGCAAGGTAAAAACACATCTTTGATAAATTCTGCACACCAAAAACCAAAATAAGACTGTTTTGTTGCTTTTTTTTTTTTTTTTTTTTAAATTATTATTTTAACAATGGCCAAAACACTTTGTACCTTGTGCCAGAAACCACAGGATGTGAGAAACCGCTGGCCACATAAATAAAAACATTGCTTCTGCCTCCTACATATTTCCATTACAGTGTGTTCTAACCTGTGCCCTGTTACAGCATGCATCCCAAAGCAGATAAGGACAAGGCCAGTGACTGATGAGCTAAACTGCTGGTGGAGATGTCAGGGTCTGTGATCTATCACGAAAGTATGCACAAAAAGTTTGAAATGATGAATATTTGCTTTACTTAATTATTTCCTGTTGTTGCAGTTGTTTAGACCGTCTCATATTTGTATACAGTACAGCTAAAATAAAGCTAGTTTTTTATACAGTGACATGATGCCATGTTTTAACATACATTAAATGGTGAAAGAAAATCTGCTTTTCAATGTTACTGCTGATGCAGGTGGGATGAAGGTGGATTCAGTGAATGTTTGCCCTGGAGGTTTCTTAAATCTCTTAATCTCTTCTCTTTTGTCAAATTCTCTGAAGAAAGGACAAATTTAAACAGTGAAATAACGATGAAGTACACAATAGTCATCCCAGCTCTTGGGAAAACATTTTGCTGATGGATTATAAATATTTCTCAACCCAGCATAGCCAGACATGCTTTTCCACTTGAGACACTATTCATGTATAACAAAGTGCTCAGATATAAAGCCATTAAATTTCGGTGGGGGTGTACAATGTCTGCAATAAGCCAGAACAGAATCCTATGTTATCTGACACGTCTGTTTTCCCTGGTGGGATGGATGGGGCTGCAGATGGATAGCCCACCCCTGCAAACATAAAATGCTCTGCTAGCAGAGCCACTACAAGTCAGCAGGATGTTGATATTATTCTTCCTCCGACAGGCCTGTACAGGGAATCTCTCTTGTTCACACAGTATTAAATGCTGACATGGAAGCCAGCTGCTGAGCTGAGCCATCATCTGTAAAGTATCCCTGAAGAATAAAAGCTTATTTTCATGGCTTTTGTACAGTCCAGAGCACTGCTATTTTATGTATAGAATGTAAGAAGTAGACCCAGTTTTCACTCTTTATAGATGAAATATGATATTAACATGTAATGTGTTACATGTATTGAATAGGTTTGACTCATCCTTCCAGTCAATCATCTTTTCCTGAAAACAAAATGACCACATACAGATAAACATGGTGTCTCCAGATGAGGATGAATGTATATTCAAACTCCATAAATCTTTATTGTTATGCAATTGCAAATGATTTCTTGCAGCTGAAAGATGCTACTCATAATGCAGATTCAGTCACCTTTACTGATGCTTTATGCAGTTTTGTTTTGAGATGATTCTTTAGCTTTTTCAAGTCTTCAAGATTTCAATAAGCACATCATCCAGCAGCAGGCGGACCATCTGTCGTCACAGCTGGTTGCACCTGACAACTAAAATACCCAACAAACAGAAATACTCCCGTGAATATCAATTGGTTGCACAACTTATTTGCCAACCTAACAAGGAAGTGTACAAGTATATAGACATGGTGTCTAAAACTGTTTTAATGCATGTTTGTTCAAGATGATTTAAACAGCTGTTCTTGAATAATGATCTCCTTCTCTTTCTTTTAGATGTGACTGGTTAATACATCCACATGGTCAACATGAGGTGTTTGCCAGAGCCAGCAAGACAAAAAGGTTTAACGTTTGATGGTTTTCATTTGTTGGTGGTTGAGTCAGGAGTCATCATCCATTTAGTTAGGGAGTTTGATTCAATTTTAAAATAAACGAGAGCCCCAAATCTGATGGCCCACTGCTGAGGCCGTTTTGGTACTTTGCCACTTTTGTTTGTTTCTCTCATCTCCCTTCAGATTCAGTTTTGCAAATATGTCTTATTTTTTTAACTAACTTTCTTTGGACTGTTTCTTGCTTGTCAGATTCTTGTATATTGTGTGTTTCTGGAGCCTTTGCTGACTGGTACCGAGATTTGGGTGATTTCCCATTATCTGCACCTACATCTCAGCAAGGGTCTGCAAAGACTTGCATGAAATAAATTGAGTCAAGTTTCTGAAGTCCCAGATTCAGACAGACGTGTGCAGCCCAACAAAAAGTGATTATGTAGGCAAGTATAACCTGTTTTTAGGAGAAACTGTAAGAGAAGAACCACCTTTTATTATTTTATCATTAAATGAGTAGGCCTACTAGAAAACATTGATGCCACTTTCATTGGTTTTGTTTTTGTTTTTGTTTTTTTCCTTTTCTATCATAAACAAGCAGGATTGTCTTCAACTCTATTTTTTACATTCCATTTGTTAAAATATCCTTGGGCCAGACACAGCTAGTGTTGCCTGCTAGTGTGTCTGTGACTTGTAGGTCACTATGCATAAAATTATTGGTTAATTGGTGAGAATATCTTATGGATGCCTCTCTGGTGAGGTCTTCTGGGCATGTCCCACCGTGTGGAGGCTTTCATAAAGATACGCCTGAGGGTGTATGACTCTTATGGCCCTTTTCCATTGGTATCAGCTTGTCTCAACTCAACTCGACTCGGCTCGGTTTGTAGGGTTTTCCACCAGGCCTTTGTACCAGTTAACCGGTACAGTTTTTGTAACTCCTCAGCCCAGGTTACAAGCGAGCTGAGTCGGGTTGTGCGTGATGTCGCCAGACTGCATGCCGCCATTGGTCAGGGGTGCAGCCAATCAGAGGTCAGGGTCAGGGAGTGACATCACTGGAAGAGCGACTCCAACTCGCAAGTTGTTTTTTAGTACAACGTGATAAGCAATGGCGCAACAAAAGTCTGTTCCGTGGTCCAACGCTGAGGTGGAGACGTTTCTTTGTTTGGTTGCTGAAGAACAGATACAAAGGGAACTCGATGGAGCGATACGAAATGAAAAAATATTTCAAGAGCTGTCTGATTCCATGTCTACACACGGATACCAAAGGAGTTTCCAGCAGTGCCGAGAGAAGCTGAAAAAGCTCAAAAGCGACTATCGGCAGGTCAAGGACCACAATGGTCGATGTGGATTGAATAGAAGAGACTGGAAGTGGTTCCAAGAAGTGGATGCGATTTATGGTCAGCGACCGGAAAGCAATGGAAGGACGATTGGTGTCGATTCGGCCACTGCTGCGTTGGAGAGTATATTGGTGGATGGTGAGTGGGTTTCCATTGTTTACATTAGTTATTATTTGGTGTAGAGGAGATCATGCATAAATTGGAGTAATAATAACAATAATAACAGCTAGTTAGGAATGGATGGTGGCGTTATACTCTACAGCATTTTGTGTGACCGTTAATATCGGCTTATATCAGTTAATACCAGTTGGAGCTAAATTAGCTTTAGTGTGCTAGATAAAGCGAAAGCTAGCTAAGATGAAAACACCAGCCAAGCAAAAAGCTACAATTGGCAAGCCAACACTAGCTAAAAGCTATTGTTTCTGAATTGGTTTTATATACATTAACTTATTGTCATTGGGGTTTGTGTTTGTGTCTGTTTAAGGCTGCCTCTCCCAAAACGAGGACAGTTCAACAACAAGTGTCCTCCTCGCAGACTCCCAAAACACCCTGGCACCGGCAGCTTCCTCAACACCAACACGCACCAGGACGCCAGATACGTTGAGCGGCGAGTCGCAACGTGTTAACTCTGGTAAGGAAGAACAGATTTTACGGTTTAGTCTGTAACTCTAAGTGGATAGAGATTAACATCAGTTACAGTGCTTTTAAAGGTTTTTTTTGTAAATAAACCACTTCAGTTTTTTTTCTTTTACAAAAATGTGAAAAATGTTGCATTGTTTTATTAATTCATGCATGAAAGGATTAATGAACTTTAAGTTTATGTATTTACTTTTCAGTGTTATTTGTAATGTCCATGCAATGAATATAAATTAATTCATTAGCTTCATTTTTATTAAAATCCTTTCTTGCTGTGTGACCAGGAAAGAGGAAAAGGGCCAACTCTTCATCGGACCTTTGTCATGATTCCTTCAGAAAAAAAAGAGGACTCAAGCTGCGAACGGTCAAAAGGGAAAGGATTTATTCACAACTGACTACAGTTAGGAACTCAGAGGTACGATCGACGACGATCTGGTAACTGCCAAGATGGAGTGGACTGCTTATATAATGGTGTTGATGAGGAACAGGCGTGCTTCTTATTAGGTGCAGCTGCAGGTGGAGAGGGAGGAGGAACAGAGTCACAAACAGAGAAGCTTGAGAAGCCGAAGGGAACCATCACATGACAGGACCCCCTCCCTCAGCGGTTGCCCCCTGGCAACCCAACAGAGCGACGGCGATGAAACTCCTGAAGCATGGCAGTATCCAAGATGTAAGCACGGGGGACCCAGGAACGCTCCTCAGGGCCATAGCCCTCCCAATCCACAAGGTACAGGAGACCCCGACCTCGGCGACGGACGTCCAGGATGCGCCGAACAGTGAAGGCCGGATGGCCGTCAATGAGCCGGGGGGGGCGGCGGGGGATCGGCCGGAGGGTTCAGAGGACAAGACGACGTAGGCTTAATCTGGGAGACGTGAAAAACCGGATGGACCCTCATGGAAGAAGGAAGGGTTAGCCGGACAGCAGCAGGGCTGATGATCGTAGCGACTGGGAAAGGACCAATAAACTTGGGAGAGAGTTTCCGAGATTCTGTCTTCAAGGGAATGTGACGGGTAGACAGCCAGACCAACTGACCTGGACTGTAAGATGGGGCCGGAGTCCGACGATGGTCAGCAATGCGTCTGTTCCTATCCGAGGTTCGGAGAAGGGCCTCCCTGGTGTCATGCCAAACTTTACGACATCGCCTGATGTGCGCAGCAACAGATGGTACCGCCAGCTCTTCTTCGTCAGCCGGGAAGAGCGGGGGCTGGTATCCAAGAGACGCTTCAAACGGGGTATGACCATGTGCCGTGGAGACCTGTGAGTTGTGGGCATACTCCACCCATGGAAGCTGCTGACTCCAGGAGTGCTGATTTTGGGCTGCTACACACCTTAGAGCTGATTCCAACTCCTGATTAATCCGCTCTGTTTGGCCGTTGGTCTGAGGATGAAAACCAGATGATAAGCTGACAGGTGCTCCAATAGCTTGACAGAAAGATTTCCAAACCTGGGAAATGAATTGGGGTCCACGGTCCGAAACCACATCAGTGGGTATACCATGGAGACGGAGGACATGTTGAACCAGAAGGTCTGCTGTTTCAGAAGCTGATGGGAGTTTGGACAGGGGAATGAAGTGAGCGGACTTAGAAAAACGGTCAACTATAGTGAGGATGACAGAGTTCCCATCCGAAGGAGGCAGACCAGTAATAAAGTCCAGGGCGATGTGGGACCAGGGGCGAGTTGGAACCGGAAGTAGGCGCAGGAACCCTGAAGGAGACTGAGAGACAGATTTACCTCTGGCACAGACGGAGCAGGCTGAAACAAAGTCGTGTGTATCATGATCCATCTTGGGCCACCAGAAGTGACGTTTAAGAAGATGGAGAGTGCGTTTTATACCAGGGTGGCATGCTAAACGGGATGAGTGGACCCACTGCAGAACCTGAGCACGGACCGCTGATGGCACATAGAGGCGTCTCTCGGGCCCGTGTCCTGGGTCAGGGTCAGCTCTCTGTGCTTCCCTCACCACAGATTCGATATCCCACATCACACAGGCAATCACACAGGATGGGGGCAGGATGGGTGTTGATTCAAGAGACTCATTGTCACTGGAAAACTGTCGAGAAAGAGCATCAGGTTTGGAGTTCTTAGAGCCAGGCCTGTAGGAGACATGGAAGTTAAAGCGAGAGAAAAACAAAGACCAGCGAGCTTGACGAGAGTTCAACCTCTTTGCATCTTGTAAGTACGCTAGGTTCTTGTGATCAGTCCAGATGATGAATGGGTGAGTGGCACCCTCGAGCCAGTGCCGCCATTCCTCTAGGGCCAGCTTCATAGCCAGCAGTTCCTTGTCTCCGATACTGTAGTTCTTTTCAGAAGGACTAAGTCGACGGGAGAAAAAGGCACAGGGATGCAGCTTGTGATCCAGGTTAGACTTCTGTGACAGAACAGCCCCCACCCCAGAGTCGGAAGCATCCACCTCAACCACAAAAGGTTCAGCTGGATCAGGCTGGGTTAGGGTGGGTGCAGATGTGAATTTGTGTTTAAGTGTATCGAAAGCCTGCTGTGCTGAATCAGACCAGGAAAATGGAACTTTAGATGAGGTAAGCCGTGTAAGCGGGAGAGCAACCTGACTGAAATTCTGAATAAATTTACGGTAAAAGTTTGCAAACCCAAGGAACCGTTGCAGTTGATGGCGAGTTGTGGGGAAAGGCCAGTTAGCAATAGCTTTGATCTTGTCTGGATCCGTTTGCAATCTACCTGCTCCAAGAATGAAACCCAAGAATGGGATGGAACTGAGGTGAAACTCGCATTTCTCTGCCTTAACAAATAACCGGTTCTGAAGGAGGCGTTGCAGAACCAGACAAACATGGTGCTTGTGTTCTGACAAAGATTTAGAAAAGATGAGGATATCGTCGAGATAAACAAAACGGTACAGATAGTCCCTCAAAATGTCATTAATCATAGTTTGGAAAACAGCGGGGGCGTTGGTGAGACCAAAAGGCATGACCAAGTATTCAAAATGGCCAAGATGAGTGTTAAACCCGGTCTTCCACTCGTCCCCCTCTTTAATTCGTATTTGGTTGTACGCATTCCTGAGATCAAGTTTGGTGAACACGGTTGCCCCCTGTAAAGATTCAAGGGCGGAAGATATGAGTGGAAGTGGGTATTTATTGCGAATGGTGATGTTATTCAACCCTCTGTAATCAATGCATGGTCTTTGTGTGCCATCTTTTTTCCCCACGAAGAAAAACCCAGCGGCTACCGGAGAGGTAGATGGACGGATATGACCATTGGCTAATGCCTCTTTAATGTACTGCTCCATCGCCTCCCTCTCAGGGCGTGAAAGATTGTACAACTGACTTTTGGGCAACGGAACATTAGAAAGGAGGTCAATGGAGCAGTCATAAGGATGGTGAGGAGGTAAAGTCAGAGCTTTACTCTTGCTGAAAACCTCCCTGAGGTCATGATAACAAGCGGGGACATTGGATAGGTCAGGCAGAGAGTCAGGTTCAGACACTGGAACAGCGTTGGTTGGGATGGCAGACCGCAAACAATTGGACAAACAGAATGAACTCCATGTAGTTATTTTACTATTTGCCCAGTCGATCTGAGGGTTATGCAACTTTAGCCAGGGGTGTCCCAATAGGAGAGGGGTTTGGGGTGATTTAATCACTTTAAACGAGATCTGCTCACGATGATTGCCCGCCACAACTAAAGTGATGGGAGCGGTAGAGTGCGTAATGTTAGCAATTACCATGCCATCTAAAGCGTTGGCGATAACAGGGGTTTCTAGTGGCAGCAACCGTAGCCGTAGCTGTTGTGCTAAAGTGGCATCAATAAAAGTGTAATCTACACCTGAATCGATCATGACCGAGAGTGTAAAAGAAATCTGACAGGTGTGCAATGTGCCAGAAAACAACGGCCTGGGGTGTGAATGATTGTGAGAAGTCCGGCTCACCAACGTCCCCAGTCTCACTGGCGAGCCTGTTCTTTTGGCCGAATTGGACATGTGGCGATCAAGTGACCAGCCTCCCCACAATACAGACACCTACCCAGCCTGATCCGTTGCTGATGCTCCTCAGGTGTAAGGCGCATTCTCCCCAACTGCATAGGCTCATCAGACAGCTGAGGTGGGACAGGAGTACTAGCAGTGATGGGTTGAGGACGGCTAGAGTAGGTTACTGTGCCTGAGGGAGTCCTGAGCTGGGAACCACGATCACGACGACGTTCTCGAAGCCGATTATCCATCCGGATTGCCAGGGAAATCAAGGAGTTTAAGTCAGCTGGTTGATCCCTACAGGCAAGTTCATCCTTTAAAGAGTCATTAAGGCCTTTCACAAAAACTCCCACAAGAGCAGCATCATTCCAACCTGAATCAGATGCAAGAGTACGAAATTCCACCGAATACTCTGCAGCCCTCCTGCGGCCCTGAGTCAGCTCCAACAGGCGGCCAGATGCAGACCCCGCGTAGTCGGGATGGTCAAAGACTCGTCTGAAATTGGCCTCAAAAGAATCATAGGTTTGTGTCAGCAGACGATCATTTGCTCCTTCTGCATGTGCCCAGTCCAATGCTCTGCCCCGTAACAAGCCCACCGTATATATGATCTTGGACTTATCTGAATCGAAGGTGAGTGGTTTCTGGATGAAGACATGGCGACACTGAAGGAGAAATCCATGACACTTGCAAAGCTCTCCCGTGAATGGTTCAGGATCCGGTGCGTAGGAGTCCTGAAGAGGAATATCTGAAATCACGGAGGGTTGAAGCGCTGCTGCTCCAGTAGAAGGGAATGAAGTGGCACCTGCTGCTCCAGAAGGGAACTGATTAAGGAGCAATGACACTTGGGAAGCCATACGTGATACCTGAGAGGTTAATTCATCACGGGTTTGGGCAAAATCTTGCAGGATTTGTTCATGTTGTCCCAGTCGGTGTCCTTGCAGGCGAATGGCTTCTAGGATGGTGGTTGAAACATCCGGAGGTCCATGGGAAAAATCAGCTGAGTCCAATTGGGGACCAGATTGTTCTGTCATGATTCCTTCAGAAAAAAAAAAGAGGACTCAAGCTGCGAACGGTCAAAAGGGAAAGGATTTATTCACAACTGACTACAGTTAGGAACTCAGAGGTACGATCGACGACGATCTGGTAACTGCCAAGATGGAGTGGACTGCTTATATAATGGTGTTGATGAGGAACAGGCGTGCTTCTTATTAGGTGCAGCTGCAGGTGGAGAGGGAGGAGGAACAGAGTCACAAACAGGGAAGCTTGAGAAGCCGAAGGGAACCATCACATGACATCCTTGTTACTGTCCTCAAGGAGATGAAGAATGAAGATGAGCTGAACCGGGCCCAGCGGGATCATCACATGCAGATGCTGCTCAGTGATGCTCGTGAGGCGAGCAGGAAGCTGCTTTACGGCGTGAGGAGATGCAGCAAAATGCCCAGTTTAATCAGGCATTTCTTGGAGTGTTAGGCCAGCTTGCCCAGTCACTGAGTGGTCGACGTACGTGACACCTATTTGATTGTAAATATATCTTTTTAGGCGTTTGGCTTTTTCGACTTTTGTACATATTTCTGGTTAACTTGACTTAAAAACATCATTTTAAGTGACTGTGCCATTATTCTATGTGCACCAAGCATTCATTACTGACATTTTGATGAAATGCAGCAAGCGGACAAATGCAGCAGTATTATACTAATAATTTAACATATGTCTCTGATGTAAACAATTATATGGTCCAAGTTCTACCAATACAATGTAGTTTATAAAACGCTTTACTTTAACGTCAAGCTCCATCCCTCCAGGACCACAGTTCTACATTTTCCAAGCTCCAACACATATGTCTAATAAAGGATCAAATCGTTACTGCAAAATGACCTGTTTGTATCAAGTGTGAAAGAGTAGAGAAACATCCCAGTACAGTGGCTTTGTCAGTTCTTCAGTTTTTATTATTCTTTTCAAATTGGGTCTAAAAACAAAAAAGACAGTTTCATAAAGTAAAACATTTTATTGAATATTATCACTCAAAACTGGATGTAAAGACAACCTCAAATGAACAAACTATTAACTATGAATGAAACTGTTGTAGGTGAGGGGCTAGTAGGATCCAAAGAGCGGACACTTTGAGTATAGAGAGAGATTTATTGATTTCCCACAGATTCCTGTGAATTCTTCCAGCGGAACCTTCAGAGACTGGCAGACCGGCGAGCATCAGGAGGCAGGCAGGCAGGGGAGCAAACGAACGAGCAGGCAGGCAGGCTTTCACTGGCAGGAGGAAGACAGGACAGGTTACGAATCAAGGTCAAGCACAAACAACGTAAGCTGAGGCCGAGAGCTGTTTTACCGCAGGGCAATCAACAATCTGGCGCTGGATAGCAGGCAGAGCTGGTCTTAAATAGGTGGTGCGTTGATTGCTGAAATGTGGATCAGCTGTGCCTCCAGGTCCCAGCTGACCACGCCCACCAGGGAACAGGAATCACCACAGTACCCCCCCCCCCCCCCCAACAGGAGCCACCCGGCGACCGGAACTTCTTGGGATGGGCCCGACGGAAATCCCTGACCAGGGAAGGATCAAGGATGAAAGAGCGGGGGACCCAGGCCCGCTCCTCAGGGCCATAACCCTCCCAGTCCACCAGAAACTGGAAGCCCCGGCCGCGACGGCGCACATCCAGAAGACGCCGGACGGTGTACGCCGGGCGACCAGCCACAAGCCGGGCGGGAGGAGGGGGCCTGGAAGGAGGGACCAGAGGACTGGAAGACACAGGCTTCAACTGGGAGACATGGAATGAGGGATGAATTCGCATAGATCGGGGGAGCTGCAGGCGAACCACCATGGGATTGATGACCCGCTGGATTTCAAAAGGTCCCAGGTAGCCGGGAGCCAACTTCTTGGCGTCAGTTCGCAAGGGAATGTTCTTTGAAGATAACCAGACCTTCTGACCAGGAGCGTATTTGGGCTCAGCTGTGCGATGGCGATCGGCCTGGCGTCGACTCCGTTCCCCAGCCCGAAGCAGAGCAGTCCGAGTTGTCCTCCAGGCCCGACGACAACGGCGGATGTGGTACTGAACTGATGGAACAGCTACTTCAACCTCTTGGACAGGGAACAGGGGCGGCTGGTACCCAAGAGAGCCTTCAAAAGGAGATAAACCAGAAGCTGAGGATGTGAGGGAGTTGTGTGAGTACTCAACCCAGTCCAGATGGTCGCTCCACGATGACGGGTTGGATTCAGCCACACAACGAAGGACGGTCTCCAGGTCCTGGTTGGCTCTCTCGGCTTGACCGTTAGTCTGGGGGTGGAAACCGGAGGACAAACTGACCGTGGCACCGATGGATAGACAAAAGGCTTTCCACACCTGGGAAGTGAACTGGGGTCCCCGGTCAGATACTATGTCAGTGGGAAATCCATGGAGTCGGAAGACATGGTGCACCAACAGGTCGGCAGTTTCCTTGGCTGAGGGGAGCTTGGGAAGAGCGACGAAATGCACAGCCTTGGAAAAACGGTCCACAATTGTCAGGATGGTGTCTTTACCTTTGGAAACAGGTAGGCCGGTAACAAAATCCACTGCAATGTGCGACCAGGGTCTGCTAGGGACAGGCAGAGGACGTAGAAGACCAGCTGGGGGTCGATGCAAAGCCTTACTCCTAGCACAAGTGGTACAGGCAGCCACGAACTCCTGCGCATCCTTCTCCATGGTTGGCCACCAAAACCTGCGTCTGATAAGGGAGAGAGTGCGTGAGGAACCAGGATGACAAGCCAGACGGGAGGAGTGACCCCACTGGAGGACCAGGGATCGGGCGGTGTCGGGGACAAACAGTCGATCCGGGGGACCAGTACCCGGGTCAGGCTGATGTTGCTGATCTGCTATGACTTGGTTTTCGACCTCCCATGAGACTGCAGCCACGATGCAGGAGGCTGGCAGGATGGTTTCCTCCACGGAGGTGGTGGCTTCAGGGGCAAACTGACGGGACAGTGAGTCGGGTTTCTGGTTCTTGGAGCCTGGTCTGTATGACAGTGTGAAATGGAACCGGTTGAAAAATAGAGACCAACGGGCTTGGCGGGGATTCAATTGTTTAGCCGACTGCAAATACTCCAGGTTTCTGTGATCTGTCCAAATGAGGAATGGAACTCTGGATCCTTCCAGCCAGTGCCGCCAGTGCTCTAGAGCCAGCTTGATGGCAAGGAGTTCTCGGTCCCCAACATGATAATTGTGTTCCGCAGGGGTAAGACGTCGGGAAAAGTAGGCACAGGGGTGTAATTTCTGGGTCTCAGGAGATCTCTGGGACAACACGGCTCCTACCCCGGTGTCCGAGGCATCCACCTCCACTACAAATTGGCGGTTCAGGTCCGAATGGAGAAGAACTGGAGCTGAGGTGAACAGTTCCTTAAGTTTGTCGAAAGCTTGGGCTGCTGCGTCTGACCAGAAAAAGGGAACTGATGGGGAAGTGAGACGTGTTAGGGGGAGAGCTGTACGGCTGAAGTTGCGGATAAAGCGTCGATAAAAGTTTGCAAAACCCAGAAAGCGCTGCAGTTGTTTTACTGAGGTAGGAGTCGGCCAATCCACAACAGCCTTGATCTTATCAGGGTCAGCTCTGACCTGTCCACGCTCGAAGATATAGCCCAGAAATGAGATGGTATCTTTATGAAAGTCACACTTTTCTGCCTTTACAAATAAGCGGTTTTCCTACAGTCTCTGAAGTACCTGTTTGACATGTTGCTCATGTTCCGAGTGAGTCCGGGAGAAAATGAGGATGTCATCCAAATAAACAAACACAAAACGGTTAATAAGATCTCTCAGCACGTCGTTAACCATGGTCTGAAACACTGCAGGAGCATTACACAACCCAAAAGGCATGACCAGATATTCGAAGTGGCCGAGAGGGGTTCTGAAGGCAGTCTTCCATTCATCACCTTCTTTTATTCTCACCAAATGATATGCGTTGCGGAGGTCCAATTTAGTGAAGATTGTGGCGCCATGAAGGGAGTTGAATACAGAGTCAAGCAGAGGTAAAGGGTACTTATTCTTCACAGTGATAGCGTTTAAGCCACGATAATCTATACAAGGCCTGAGTGAACCATCCTTCGAGACGAAGAAAAATCCAGCCCCTACGGGTGACGAAGAGGGCCTGATTAGTCCTGCAGCGAGAGAATCTGAGATATATGTTTCCATAGCCTCAGTCTCTGGTCGGGAGATGTTATATAGACGGCAGGTGGGTAATGGCGCCCCCGGGAGCAGATCAATGGAACAGTCATAAGGTCTATGTGGGGGAAGAGCTGAGGCGTTGTCCTTGCTAAAGACCTCCCTTAAGTCGTGATAGACTGGGGGAACGGTGGACAGGTCAAGGGGAACAGGTTGGCGGCTGGAAACAAGGGTAGCAGGGACAGCTGAATGAAGGCAGGTGGCATGACAGAAGGAACTCCAGTTAATAATCCTCCCACTCTGCCAGTCCGGGTGGGGGTTGTGCTGAGCCAGCCAAGGGTGGCCTAAAACCAGAGGGGATTTAGGTGAGTCAACAATGTAAAACATGATAAGTTCTTGATGATTACCCGAAACAATCATCTTTATAGGAAGGGATTGCAGTGTGATGGTGTAAAGACTACTGCCATCCAGGGCCTGTGCAGAGATGGGGGATGAGAGGGTCTTCAAGCCAACATGTAGCGAGCTAGCTAAGGATCTATCCAAAAAATTGGCCTCTGCACCAGAGTCAACCAAGGCATCAACAGAATGGGGAACATTGTCGCTGAACAGGACTGCTGGGATGAGAGTTTTAGTGTGGGGAAGTACCTCAGAGGATGTGGTCGTCAGTACCCCCACTGCTGCTGACGACCCTGGTCTTTTGATCGGTTGGGACAGAAAGAAATACGATGTCCAGGTAGTCCACAGTAGTAACAGTCTCCCGAGGTCCTTCTCCTCTGCCGCTCCTCCGGGGAAACGTGCGCTCTTCCCAGCTGCATAGGCTCCTCTGTGGGAGTGGCTGTGTGAGGGAAAGATGGTATTGCTCCAGAGAAATACTCCTGCTTGTTACTAGATTGGGATCTCCGTTCCCGGTCCCTCTCCCGCAGTCGGTTGTCCACCCGGATGGCGAGGGAAATTAGTCCCTCCAGGGACTCAGGCGTGTCACGGGTTGCCAGTTCATCCTTCAACCGGCTGCTCAGACCGTTAGCAAAAACGTCACGGAGAGCATCATCATTCCACCCAGAATCTGCGGCGGCTGTCCTGAAATCAACAGCAAAGTTAACCACACTCATACTTCCTTGACGGAGGCTGAGGAGACGTGTAGCAGACTCTCTGCCTCTTACAGGATGGTCAAAAACCTTTCATCTCTTGGACAAAAGATGAAAATGACTGCTGTCTGAAACCCTGTTGTTCGTAGGCTGCTTCCGCCCAATCCAGAGCTCTCCCTTCAAGGAGTCCGATCACAAAAGAAATCTTTGAGTGATCCGTGGCGTAGGTGAATGGTTTCTGATCGAATACCAGTGAACATTGAAGCAAAAATCCTCTACATTTGCCTAAATCGCCAGTATACGGCTTGGGATCTGGAATATGCGTCTCTCTTACGGGGTGTGCTGAGTCAGGTTGGGAAGCGGGTGGATCGGGAGCAGGCAGCTGAGACGGTGCGGGACAGCCCAAGCCGGCGACGTGTGTTGTAAGCTGGGTTAGCTGAGAGAGGATCGCACGATAGTTCTGATCCAGAGTTAGCATCATTTGCTCATGTCGAGCGAGACGTGCATTCTGACCTGAAATGGTGCGCTGAAAGCTGTCAGCGGTGGCTTCCGGGTTCGCGTCCGTCAGATCCATTCAGTGGCCAGATTGTTCTGTTGTAGGTGAGGGGCTAGTAGGATCCAAAGAGCGGACACTTTGAGTATAGAGAGAGATTTATTGATTTCCCACAGATTCCTGTGAATTCTTCCAGCGGAACCTTCAGAGACTGGCAGACCGGCGAGCATCAGGAGGCAGGCAGGCAGGGGAGCAAACGAACGAGCAGGCAGGCAGGCTTTCACTGGCAGGAGGAAGACAGGACAGGTTACAAATCAAGGTCAAGCACAAACAACGTAAGCTGAGGCCGAGAGCTGTTTTACCGCAGGGCAATCAACAATCTGGCGCTGGATAGCAGGCAGAGCTGGTCTTAAATAGGTGGTGCGTTGATTGCTGAAATGTGGATCAGCTGTGCCTCCAGGTCCCAGCTGACCACGCCCACCAGGGAACAGGAATCACCACAGAAACTATGAACATGGCATTGGCTGTTAAGTAAAATCTTTAACTACTGGCCAACAAATAATGCATGAGAGCATCTCTTACATCCCTCCCCTGCTCCTCTATACCCGGTGCTCCTGCTACTCCAGGTTGAGCTGGTTCAGCTGCAGGTACGTTCCATGAATTTTCATATGTCTCCCCATGATTTTCACACAGGTTGTGCAGAGCACAGCATGTCAGCACCATACTTTTCACCAGTTGTACATCACAGTCATTCCTTTTAAGGAGGCAACGCCACCTTCCCTTCAGCCTGCCAAAAGCATTTTCAACAATGACCCGTGCCCGGCTGAATCTTCTATTAAACATTTGCTGGTCCACTGTCAGGCGTTCGGTGTCTTGGAATGGTTTAATGACCATTTCTGCAAGGGATATGCAGAGTCTCCGAGGATGTAGTAACCAACCTGCACCCCACCAATGTTTCTGTAGTTGGCTGGGAAGAGGTTTTCTCGGCTGGCTAGTTGCCACAAACTTGACAGTCTCAGGACCCTCGCATCATGCAAGCTCCCTGGCAGTCTGGTGAATACGTTCCAGAACATCCCTTTTCCATCTACAACACCTTGAAGAATAATGGAGTGCCAGCCTTTCCTGTTAAAATAATCAGAATGGTAGTCCCGTGGTGCTATTATAGGTATGTGGGGGCCATCAACTGCACCCACACAATGCGGCATCCCCCATTTATTCTCGGTATAGGTGGCCATTTCTCTTAACCTCCTCTCATCAGGAAACCGGATTAGCTCTGGTAACAGCAACGTCTCCACAGCAGCACAAAAATCCTGCACACACCTGCACACAGTTGTGATGCTGACGCCAAAAAGATGTCCGACGCTCCTGTACTCTGAGCCGGTGGCGAGCTTCCAGAGTGCAACAGCCACTCTCTTCTTTAAGGGCACACACTCATTCCATAGCTGGACGTACTTTGTTGCATAGAAAATCAAATGTTTCCTCGGACATCCTGAAGTTCTGTACCCACTGCTGACTCATAAAGCCAGGAACAATGGCATCCCACCATTGTGAGGCTCGTTTGACCACCCAGACTGACTGTTTGCGGCGTCGAAACTGCTCCAAAACTGCCACCTGAAACACAGAATGAATACGTTATATCTTTTCAGAAATCATAGTTATTTAATCATTTATTTGGTTTAGGTATGAAAATAGGGTACTAATAAACGTGGTATTACATTATATTATAAAACACAGAGTAAGACTTACCCTCCTTCCTGTGATTGTCTTCCGCTTGGTCAAACTGCAGGGCTTCTAAAACTCTCCTGTGCTTCTCCAAGGTATTTTGTCTTGCCGCTTGCAGCCGCTGCTTGCTCTCATTTTTCATTTTGTTTCTGAAAACTAGCCACAGACTAAGTAGCAGATATACCATTGCCTCTAGGTCCTCCATCTTGTGTTTGTCACGTATGTTGTTGGTCGCGCACAACACTGACGTCACAGCAATTTCACACAAAGCACGCCCATTTCAGACCTGGTGCTAAATTGCAATGGAAAAGAAACAAGACCAAGCCGGGACGAGTTGAGTCGAGTTAAGTTGAGACAAGCTGATACTAATGAAAAAGAGGCATTAGATGGCCTGGGAGTGCCTCAGGTTAACTCCCAGCCAAACTAGAAGTAGTGCTGCGGGAAGCTTGGGCATCCCTGCTTAATTTGTTGCCCCTGTGACCCAACCTAGGATAGGTGGTAGAAGATGAATGGAAAAGTTCTGACTTGGACAAGAAAATAAAAAAAAGAAAAACTCCACAAAAAAGATTTATTACTTAAATTATATTTATATAAGAGCAGGCAAACATAATTTCCACTTGATGAAAGAAAAAGAAAAGGTAAATTGCTTTACAAATGAACCATCAACACTGATTTATTCCGAAGTTTAATGAGTTTAACTTGCAAACCAAAAAGTTTTGAGCTCACAGTCATTTTCGAATATGCAAGACCCAACTTGTTTTTATGCCAAGTACACACATCAAAACCAAAGCTTGTGTGTTCAGGGACAGAGTTGTCCTTAAAGTGCAAATGAGCACACATTTTATTCCGACGATCAAAGGTAGTAATTTTCTTTCCATGTCCACAGCATTCACATACACGCTTGTGCACAAATTGAGTATACTGCTCACTGTAAACAAATAAACATGACAACAGAGTAAGACTGTAATTACTGTGGGCAGGACAAAGTCAAACAAATTTCAGATTTACTGGCAAATGAAATTGACATGTAAACATGCTTTTCTTCTGTGGGGTCTGGATGCTGCATTATGATAAACATTCATGCAAATTTGTTAAAACTGATACAAAACAATTGTATTAATTAAAAATACAAGCCAAATATTAGTTGCTGTAATTTATTCATGCCACAACAGACAAAAAGAACATCATAGCAGACAAAGAAAAAAAAAGTCACTGAATTCTTCAAACACTGAAAATGAGTTGCTTTCGGTCTGATTCGGGAATAGAAGCATTAATTAAATATCAGTGGACTAAATTATCTGGGTCTAGTCCTATTTGCTGGGAAAAAGTAGATAATCTGCACATGATCTATAACTGATGATAGAGGCCTGATAGAGGCAGTAATCAGTTCATCAGCAGTTCAAGCCCAAACACTGTGTGTGTGTGTGTGTGTTTGGTCTGCATACATGAATCGGGACAAGGCTTTTCTCTGCAGAGATCTTTGCTAACAATTTAAATCTGTATGCATTTGAAATGTTTTATTAGTTTAAAACAGAATTTGAAATCACATGTGCACAAATGATGTGCAGGGAGAAACTGGAAGCACATTTCCCGGGAATGTGTGAATGTAATCTTACGCCGAGGTTCTGGCTAAAAAACATAAAGTTCATGTCAATCCAACCATATATGTTGAAAATAAACTGACTAGTTATTACTACTAGATATTTACTTCCTGTTCTCCTTCAGAAATGTGCCAGCAAACCCAAAGGAAACATTGAAACACTAGAAATTACAGTTAACTCAGTGTTGATGACAAGTTTTCATTTAGTGTTGTTTAAAGACTTTTCCCTCATTTTTTTTCCCATTATTCCAACAGGAATAAAATGAACATGGATTTTTGGAGTGTTTTGTGATTTTATTAAAGGTAAAAGACAAGAGTGACATATTTATACAAGTATTCCTCTTCACTGAGGTTAGGACTGAAGCACCTTTGGCAGTAGAGGGAACGATTGTTCGATAAAGGTTGAGTCAAAATCAGCAGACAGTCTTTCAGTTTTCTCCACAGAAGCTCTTCTGGGTCTAGACCTTGTGATTGTTATACACATTGCTGATGTTTATTCTTGAGAGTTCCCTCAGGATTCCTCAATATTTTTCTAAGCCTATCTGTATCCTGATCACATTTCCAGCTGCTTTCTGTTCGCCCACAGAATGGTGGTCCCGTCACCATGCATGACTAAACTGATGGTATTCATTACATAACTCAGCTCCAGTTTCCCTCCACAGGTGTTAAGAAATTGGGGCCAATTATTTCCATTTTTGTTTCTATCTTATATGTGAAGGATTTAAAAAAACAAAAAAAACAAATTCACAACAAGTTATGATGTAAAGAATATCCTTTTTTTTTTGTACCAGTCAACCATAGCATAATTTCTTATCATGCAGGCATAAAGAAGAAAGTTAATTTATCCTCATTGTTTAGTCATCCTACACAACAGACAGAGAAAGCTTATATAGGCAGGAGGGGGCCTTATTAATTATCTTTAGTGAGTTAGGCAAAAGTCGACTCTCAAGGATCAATTGATTAAAAAAGGATGGGACAGGTCACCTTCAAATGACATAAAAGGTCTCAATAGTCACATTAATGATGCATTTTCACTTTAATAAAACAACAAAACACTCCAACAAATTATTTTCCATGAGCAACGTAAAGGGGAAACAACTGAATCCGTGTCAAAAAGGATCCAAAATAAAGCCAAATATAGGAAACCTGAAAGCATCTGTAAACGTTCTGTCATCACTCTAACCTTGTTTCCTTCATTAAAACTACTGCTGACGTGCCCTGGAGCAAGGCAACAACTTCCCAGCTGCTCCACTGAACAGTAACAGATGACAGGAAGCTTCTGTATAGGAAAGCACAGGTTCAGAAATATGTTGCTCTGGAAAACACAAAGCCTGTCCAGCTAAATATTCCTGGATAAATAATGGTGAAACCAGTCCATAAATGTATTCTTACTGGTGGTTCGACTACAGAGCTGTCTGCAGTCATCAGAGCATCCATAGGGGCACACAACACAGTTGCTCAAGTTATTTTCAGGAATGTGTGGGTCAGTGTCAACATCTCCTGCCACACTGACACCGGCTTACAGAGCAGGCTAGATCTGGGGATGTAAGAGGCTGCCAGTCTAAAAGTAGGAACTCCTGGGCAATCACCTCCCACATAAGTGGAGTGCCACATTTTTTGACATGTTCTTTTCTTCAAAGCCCCAGGCTTGAAGCTCTAGTCTGTCCTCCTCCTCCTCTTGGTCGTCTTCCTCTACATCTCCCTCTTCGTACAGACTGGGCTCCTCCACCGAAGTTTCCATGTTTGGGTTGTAGCTGCTGAATGGCTGCGCCTCACTGTACTCATAAATGGTTGGGAGGCTGCTGCGTAAACCAAAGCGACGGCGCAGGGCCACAAGTAGCGGCTGCGGGATGGTGAAGATGTCAACGTTGTTGCCAAGGTCAATCCAGGCCAGGCAGGGAAATTTTTTGGGATCCTTCACTGCATCTGTTACATCTTTCAGGATGGCAACTGTCAGGCGATTGCCATTAACAGCGAGCGTGGTGAGTTTTGGCAGGCTGCTCAGGTAGGGCAGCAGCAGCCGTAAGCTCTCATCCTGCAGCTCTGTGAAGCTCAGATCCACAGCCGACACCACATCACTGCTGTTCTGAAGGTAGAAAGCCATGCGGTGGATGTCGCGTCCAGAGAGTGGGATTCCTGATAGATTTACAACATCACCTGACAGCTTCTTCTTCAGGGTGGTCTTCAGACTGTTTGAAAAACAAGCAAAAAGAAAAAAAAAACACAAAGTAAATAAGCTTGTTTACTAATTAGATCTCTGACACTCAAGGACAGTTTCCTACAAACTGTATTGATGGTTCATTAACTCTTTTGTTAAGGCAGTTGTTCAATATCAAGTTATCGCTACTTAATGATACTGAGGTTTAATGATTTCATGATGATGTCTGCAATCAGATGTTACGCTGTCCACAAGCTCAGGGAAACTGCAAGTTTGCAAAGAGTAACAGCGTGCACCGTGTGGAGAGTTAAGTAATCAATAACATCGAGGAAATCATTTGCATTTAAATGTTTCTCAGTCTGAGCAGCTCAAGTAACAACTTCTGCCTCTGGTGCTGGAAATCATCTAAGGACAAAGGCCAGATGTTTTGGGTCTTGTTACAAAACCAGTCCTACGACTCAAAGTTAAAAAAAAAAAAAAAAAAAAAAAAAAAAATATATATATATATATATATATATATATATATATATATATATATATATATATATATATATATATATATATATATATATATATATATATATATATTATCACAGACCCACCCCTGAAAAAAACCCCAAGCAAACAAACAAACAAACAAACAAACAAAATACAATTAATAAACAAGAATTTGATTTAAAAGCAGAGCAAACAAAAGGAAAAGCAAACATGCTGGTCAGGAACTTGTGCCAGAAGTTTCTTTAGGGTTTCAGTTTCACCTTAAATGGTCTTTCAGTGATTTTAAGTGTATGTGTATGTGTCTGTGTTTTCTCCCAAAACAGGGATTCCTGTTGGATTTTATAAATCAGGTCACTGGTGAAGTGCAGTGAGTGACAGGTTAATAAGCCACTTATGCAGAGTTGAGAACATTTTACAAATGAGGGAAGTCACAGTTGGGATATATTATCCTAATGCTGCAGTCTGTCAGCATCTTGTAAAAAAAAAAGTAAAAAAGGGATTTTACGAGGCACAGTTCTCTTCCAGGTTTCATAAGGATCCTGAAAGTAAGAAGCTGTAGTAACTCCTTTCAGCCCTGGAGGTGCTAGTAGGCAAATTTGATCCCTTTGGACAAGCATGGTAAGCGTTTCCCCCTGTTTTTGTGATTCTTGCTGGAAGCAAGCTGCTGGTGGTAGCTCTAACACGCTCAGCTGAAAGCTACAACATATCAGTCCTTTCATCTTATTCAAACCGGTAAGAGTACTCCCCAAACCTTTCCATGACTTTAGTCAGGGGTTGATGGATGACTTTTGGAATGATATGTGAGACATGCAGGGGGATGAAAGATGGACAAGCTCTGTGGAGGGAAGAAACAAAATGATAAAAGCGACCTGTCCTGTTTCAGTCTTTTAAACAACAGGTTTGAGGTGAATGAATCTCAGAAAAAAAAAACCATGTGCACCGACTGATACACTTGTCAGGATCAGGGTATCCCCCACTGCCTCTATCTACACTGAATAAGCTTCATCAAATGCTCTGTCTGTATCAGAAAGTAGCTGAATGTGTGCGGGAGGTTACAACTGGCATGCTCACACCTGATACACTTCATTAAACCTTTTGTTTTTACTTTGGAGGATATCACTCAAACAGATGACAAGAAGTCAGAAGCATGGACGTTATTTATAAAAAAGCTGACAAACAGATGAAAAATGTTCTGTTTAAGCCTGAGGCCTGAGTTTTATCCTTTTTTTCTTTTTAGATGTGTTTACTTTTCTTCATCCCGCTGACTCCTTAGGCACAGTGAGGATTCTTCCTGCATCATTCTCCGCTCCCTTCTGTGTCTAGGAGTCTCATAAATCGACAGATTGTGCTCTTTGCATCTGTCACCCTCCCTGCTTGGTTAAGGGAAGAAAAAGATCTGTAGCGTACCGGGGCTGTGATTCGTAGGATTATTGATTCCAGGAGCAGGCTATAATTCATCTCTCCCTCCCTCACATCCTTACTCCTGCTCACTCCCTCTCACTTTCTTGCTCTTCATCCTTGGCCTCTTTCCTTTTTCTGTTACACTCTTACTGTTGCTGCTGTTTTGAATTTAATCTTTTGAAGCAAATGCATTGATTCTTTGATATTTCTCTTTGAGTAGTTTTCGTCTTTCCACTGGTGACCAAAATAATGAACATTTGATAAGAGATAAAAACAATACACGGACTGAAAAAAGGAACCTATTTGTACCTTAATGTATAACGAAGGATTGTATGGTGGTACTCTGAAAGATATTGGTGATGTGCCCACAATAGTGCAGTTTTTACCTTAGAAAGAAAAGTACTGGACCTCTTGATGCTGGGTTTTCACATGGTAAAAACTGCACTGTTGAGGGTACAAAACCCAGCAACAGTCCTTTGTACCTCTGAAGCTAAAGTAAAATCACTTTTCACTGAGATTTTTTTAATTGTGTATTAAGTTTAATCAATGAGGTAATGTCATTTAAAAAAAGAAAACAATTTATTTCCACAATTGATGATTTAAAGCCATGTTGTTTCCTTATGACATATTTTCACGTTTCCCATCACATGCATTTTTACATTGACCAAAATTAGCAGAAATGATCTACAAATTAATAAAAAAAAAAAACAAAAAAAACACTGCTCGATTAAGGTCTTCTACTTCTTTTTTTTTTTTTTTAAAAAAATAAAAGATCAATCTTTATTAGAATTTAAGAAAGGTCTTTGTCAGCATTGACATTTTCATTAAATAAATCAATACAACAGTGAAGGAATAATTTATTTTTTATTAGAATGGACAGAAATGATTTTTAGCCAAAGTTATTTAAAGGTTGAGAATGTAAGATTTTCAATATTTTAAAAATAAAATTAACTAATAAAATAACTACAATCATAATTAGATAGTTTTTTAAATCATGTAGGTTCCAGTCTCTCCGTATTTGATGTGTTATTAAATTACAAGTTTAATTAATGACAAAGACCCTTCTTAAATGTTTGCCTACAAGTAAAAAAAAAGTGCTTTTTGTCATTAATTAAACTTGTAATTTAATAACGCATCAAATATGGACAGACTGGAACCTACATTTTCAAAAAACTATCTAATTATGATTGTAGTTATTTTATTAGTTTTTTTTAAAAAAAAATATTGAAAATCCTACATACTCCACCTTTAACACAGTCACGCAGATTTCTGATTTTCCAAACTGGTATTTTTGACCAAGTCTTGCCAAATCAATGGGAAGTTGGGTCATATTTCAACAATCTCAATTTACCCAAACATGATCTCAGTTTCGAACAAGCAAAAATACATTAGTTGCTTTTATCCAATGGGGAGCGCTATAAAAAGCCAAAGTGCATTTTGCTTGTTAACTTTCTGGAGGGAATGCAAGTGAAGCCCCAAGACTCTGCTATGCCTGACAAATTTCATGGTCATTGCAAAATTATTCAAAATTATTCAAAGCCTCATACAGTTAATGCTGTAATTTATGAAAAATAGATTTAGTATTTTTCTCTAAAGACAGCTTCAGTACTCAGATTCTGCTGACATCCTTTCAAAAATTCTGAGAAGTTGATAGCATCTTCTTGTCATACTACCACTCCTTTTGACTTCAGAGGATTCACTGTGCCACAGCGCAGTTTCTGCATTTTCCTGTAAAGACAAATGACAATTGTTCCCTCTGAATTATTTATCGGAGGGTTTTCCTGCCTCTGCTGCAGTCATTCCCTTTCACTTCCATGTTTATGGAGGGAAATGCACTCCAGGAGACAGAAAAGATTGGTAACGTAGCTGTGTGGGTGGTACAGAGGGAGTTAGAGTTATAATGTGTTTTTAATGAGAGAGCATCGACAACATCAGACTTCTTTACAAATCTACTGCTTCTGAGCTTCGTGGACACAATTCCACCCACAGTCTGCATGGCCGGCTGCACACCCGCAGGCACACTAGTCCATCAGAATAAAACAACAAGAGCAGAAACAAAACAATGTGTTGGTCCGTCTGATGAGGTCATGCTTGTAGGCAGTGTTTTGTATCCTCTTGGACCAACTCAGACACAAACAACTTCATAGGAAAATGCACCCGCACAAACATGATGGGAGCAAAATGTTCCTTGCTTGGAGACTGATTTAAAAGCAAAAAACCAAGGGAACTCTATCTATTGACATCCGCAGGAGCTACTGATGTAGCTGTGCAAGAATCTAATAAAAGCAAAGTCTCATGTGTCAAACTATTGGCTGTTGAAATGAGGGTTCAGGCTGACTGTCTAATTGCTTTTCGAAGCTAGTCTTTCCTATGGGATGTTGTTAACGTCTACGCACTGAATAAGGGGGTCCTTTTGGCTCTACAGTTACATAAACCCCAGAGGTGGAACATGAAACATCTGGGATTTGTGATGTTGAAATTAAGTTCAGGCAAAGAGATCAAAAAGGTCAGGAGAAAACCTGTGAATGTGTCTTTTAATGAAATATTTCACAAACTAGTTTCAAGGTATTCTGCTAAAGACTGGTTCAGTCTGCTATGCCACACCAGAGAGAGTAATCATACTGGATAATGAATCTACCGTGGCTTGATCTATTCCACAGTCTGCCAGCATTGAAAGAGATTTATTCAGACTGCCTCAATTGTCACTGCTTTAGCTGCTGAATACACAACTAATTAATCAACATTAAAATATAGCATTTGCAACTTTAATGTCCATAACTGTGTATGTTTGCACCTTTACTTTCTCCACTACTTACCACAAATATGCATATGCTTTTGTGCTACGCCTGTGCATCCCCACATGACATTACCGCTTCTCCATTAAAGGGCACATTCATTGATTTCTGCAATCACCCTCATTTTCTGCTCCACGTTTGGTGCGATTTAGTATCAGGTTAGTCTCCACACTGTCTAGGTGTCTCTCCTGATGTAACAAGAGTTAAGTGCTCATCATTAGTCAGCAGCTTCCCCGCTTCACCTGCTAATCAATTTCTGCTTGAAAGCAACCAAACACTTTCCCTACACCAAGAGAGACGTCGAGCTGGAAGGATGAGAGTTTTAAAACAAAGGATGGACAAGGCTGAACATCAATATCCTCTTAAAATGAAAGGACAGTAATATTTTCAAAAGAAAAATCTCACAACCCCTCATATTCTGTCACCAGGGTGAGAGTTAAAAGCGGCAGCAGAGACTTGTATCCTGTCTTCAACATCGCGAACATGTTCCTCTTCATTTACTCTCATGTATGAGTAATACATCAAGAGACAGGAGGAAGTTGTAGAGGTAATATTTTGTTCATTTACTATGGAATTTAATAAAACAGGGTGGTGAGTGTTATGAGCCTGTCTTGGTATTATATCTAATGGTTTACTATAGATTTCAATATATTTTCATGACTTTTTTTTAGCACTCTTTGTGGAAATCATACTGGGATTGCACACTGGGGACTTATTTTTAGGATTTTGCAGCTGTTGATAGCATCATTTATATGAGTAAACCACACTATTAAGCTTGATAGCTTGTGATGAATAATCTACCCTGCAAGACAAAGCAAGTTAAATGTTTTAATGTAATGGTATCACCTTCTTTTTTAGATGCTCCACTTTATGTTAATGCACAGCAACAAATGAAAAGAACTAACGTAACATTTACATGTGCATGCCAAGATTATCTAAGGAAAGGGAAGTTAATTTGTGAAGCATATTCCACGTACAACACGAGTCAAAAGAGCTTGACACAAAACATTATAAGCATTACAGCAAGATAGAAATGAAACATACAAAGAAGAAACAAGAAACTACAAAAAAAGAAGAAATTAAATAAAAACAGAACATGACCTGATGATTTGTCCTTTTGTTTTTTTTTTATTTTTATTTTTATTTCTTTTACAAAACCTTCGGGATTGTGTCCTTGAGGGACACAATCCCGAAGGTTTTCCATATATCCCAGTTCCAACACACCTGACTCAAGCTAATCACACATTGTGCAGAACTTCTATAGCTGTTGGATCCATTTAGTGTCAGCCAGGTGTGTTGGAACAGGGGTGCATCGCAAACCTGCAGGACAGCGGCCCTCAGGAGACCGACTTTGTGTTGAAGGGATTTTCTTGCTGGAAAAGCTTTGAACATTTTGGCTCATTTGTTAAAAACCGTACAGGTCTGACCAACTGCATGGTGATCTGATCACATTGATCTGATCTGAACACATTTTAATCTATTTCTCACCGAGCACGCAGAAAAAGACGACCTATTCCAGGAAAATTAAATGAAAGCATCAAAGAAACGCTGGATGTGGACGCTACATTCCACAGACCTGTAGGACAATGTCTGATCAATGTCTGCTTCATCAACACTTTGGTCTTGACTTGTTTATTCCTCACATCGATCTGTGCTGTTTTGCCTCCAGGCATTTGTATAATACATGGCTCAGGCGTGGGAGAGCCAACAAGGGCTTTCTGTACAAACCCAACATGGAGAAGTGAGATGGTGGATGGCTGTTCCTTAATTCTTGTGTTTCTGTTTCATCCAGATGTGCCTCTAATGCTGTGAGTGGTAGCTACACTGCTGAACATTTCACACCACCTATTTTACTCATTTCCATCATCAAATATGGGGGCAGCTTTTCTTAATTAGGATCCTTTACCGCTGCTGAACACATTTCCTCAACTATATAACTGTCAAACCAATACTGCGCTTGAGCTGAAAATGTACAGGAAAACATGAAAGTATACTGCATGCACCATCCAGTGTCCTACAGTTTCATGGGGATAATGGCACATTTTCTGGGAAGCAAAAAATAGCCTCAAAGCTCATTTGAATTTGGATTAAATTTCAGTGAAACATTTAGTGGATCGGCTGATTAAAGCTGCCTCCATTGTGCATCGCCAATGAAGCAGCTTCGGGCTGTGCAGTTTTATGACATCTGAGAAACACACTTACTTAGTTAAATTTAAAGCCTGGGTGAATGTTGATGTTGAAAAGGAAATAACTGAGAGCACATGTGCTCATAAATGGAAAAAGGAAGCAACACAAAGGAAGTGACAAACAAACATCATTAAAAACATGGGTCAAATTCCCAAATAGCTCATTTAAACCTTGAAGATCAGTCTTTTGTGCACATCTGAAGGTGGAGTTTTAATTGGACAAAGAACAAAACAAGACTCAAGAGTCTGTCAAGTGCAATAAACCTTCCACAGCTTTAAGCTACTCCATCATACAACTCTCGTGGGCTCTGAAAATGAATGCAGGAAACATGTTAGACAACAGGGGTGGCTGTGTAGAAAAATATATGACAGAATAAAAGAAGAAGCACAAGATCGTAAGACAAGCCCAACACTGATCTGAAAAATGACAAAGATAACAGCATATTTTTGGTGCCAATTATGACACAACCTCCTGCTAGAGAATTATAATGGAACCGTGCAGTCATATGCACTCCTCAACCGAGGTATAAATTCAGCCAGGATTGGATTTGATGTGACGAGCTCGATGACTTGGTAAGAATAATTGTGACAGAAAACATTGGAAGCAGGTTGGATTATATAACTGTATATCATGAAGATGCACGCCTGTGTCTGCTACGGTATGTCAAGGCGCAGTTATGAAACCAGCATGAAAATGTGCAGGTCTCCAAACTCCAACAGAAGAGATTTGATCATTGAAAGGAATCTGTATGAGCCCTAAAACAACAAAACCCACAAATCAGAAACACAACAATTCTCCTTTCTTTTGCAGCAGCAGATTAATCTCAGATTTACATTAAGACCTGAATCCAAAAGGGAGATTATATGAGGTTGAATTTCTCAATAAAACAAAAGAAGACTTGGAAAAACACAAAATGATCAATTTCAGTTCGGCTGAAAACTCTTCTAATTTTGTGTTTACTGGTAAACACATTCAATCACTCTAATTATATCATTAGGGCCATTTGGCCTGAAGACTGGAGCGACAGATTCCGAGCGTCCCCTCCTTCCTCCCACTCATCCTGCAGGATCTCAGTTTATACTGCGGGAAGCCCTCAATTATTCATGGATAAGGATGGTGGCTGGATCTTTGAGTCTCTATTAAAAGTGGAGGTCAAACAGAAAACAGGTTGAAAAGACTGAGTGCAGCTCACTCTGATCAGAAACACGAACGACACAATATTAAAAACCCAATATCTGTAAACTGGACATCTTAAAAGCCAGAATTCAGTTTTTTAATTTGTTCTTCTCCCTTACAAAAGTATAAACCCAAACTAAAAAGTCAAACTCAGAGGTGAGCCAGGGGTCGGGCTTGCTGAGTCACAGCTGGTTCAGTCTACTAACGCACAGTTCAAGGGGAACAATTTGTCTTCATAAAAATGAGTTGTACATGTACCAGAGGCAGATGACACATGAATCAAAGGGTCACATGTATATACATGTACATACATGAAGTAGTTTGCTTATGTCATTTTACTTCACGTGGCAGGTCAACCGAGTGACACTAAGCAATCAGATACAGATTAATGACCACCACACTAATCTGACTGAATGCATTTTTTAATAGAAAAAACTGAGCATTTACATTTACAAAATGTTCCGAAATGTTTTTTCATATAATTTGGCCTTTAATATATAAAAGGGACTAAATTTTTCAAAAGTTAAACACAGTTTGAATTTATGCATTATTAGTTAGGCTCATTTAAATAAGAAGTGAGTTGATTAGTGGAAAGTGAAAAGGTTCTCGCTCAGATCCAAATGCCATTTTCAACAGAGAAAAAAAACACAAAATGGCAAAATGGTGACAAAATACTTTCTTACTCAATGTTTAGAAAGAAACCCACAAACTAACAGCCAGCATCTAGTTTAAATGTTGAGTCTGTGGGGTTGACCAGTAGGTATAACCCTGGAGACTACAGTGCAACATGTTTTCATTTTCATCCTATATCTCCAAGCAAGTAAAGCTAATAAACTTTCAAAGATTTTAAATGAAAAAAAAAATTACAATAAATTTACACCATGTGGAGTGTAACACCAAGGACTGCAAAGGTGCGAAGTGTAGTGGATTAAATATATTGCCACTACCTTGTAGGAATCACACACACAAAAATAGGCTGAAAATATCAGTAAGCAGAGAAGGAGGATGTTTTTTTTTTTTCAGAGGAAATTAGGTTGAGCCGAGCAGGGGGAGGCTGGCTGGAGAATCCTAGCAAGCACTTCTCTGATGATTACTGAATAGCTGCCAAGGAATATGGGATAGAATACAGTTGTTTAAAAAAAGCTGAAAAAGTGGCCATGACAACCATGGCTATAAGGAAGATGTCTAAAACATTTTCACTTCCTGACTACATATAAAAGTAGAGGAGATGCCTTGAAGGAATTTGACTTGCTAATACTTGCTGGAGTATGATTCAGAAATGACATGATGGAGTGAAGTGCCACTTGAGAAAATTAGTTTTCAGCCTTTGAGTAAAGACAAGGAAAAGGGAGGGATGTTTCATATTAATGCAAATAAAAATCACACATTTGTGTTGGGGCCGCTGCTGACCAACAAAAGTACAAAAAATAGATTTAGTCTCTAACTTTAGTCTCAGAGAATTTTGTTTGATTTTGTTTACTTCATCTTGGCTTTCAATAATAGTAACCCTCACCCTAGTCTGAAGTCTTACAAACTTGTGCAGATTATTTCATCTATATGAAAACACACCAACAACCTTCTTCTTATCTTAAAAAAGCTGCTTGTACACAACATCTAGCAATCAGGATTACGTTAGGTGTATGCACTTTTATTTTTGCTTTATAATGCAGATGCTGTGAAATAAGATATTAATGTTGCGCTTCTTTGTTTTTGTCTGATAATTGCCAGTCCCTGTCCTTTTTCTTTCCCAGGCCATCTATTCTGATCAGCTCCTGCTGCAGTAACGAAAAAGGCTCATAAACAGATTTTATGTGCAATGGTGAAGATAAACATGAGATGTCAGTCACATAAAGGCTAATATAAAGCACTTGGATCACACTGTAAATTAAAAATATTCAGATTTTTAATTCCATATTTTGTACAAGTATATTGGCCAGGGTTGTTTTTTCAGGTGGGGGGTACAAGGAGACGGGTGTTAAAATATCTCACTTGAGAACCATTCTCCTGCATATTTTAGATGTATCTCTGCTTCCACACCCGATTTAAATAAATGGCTTATTTTGAAGAACTTGACAAAAAGCTGTTGGATCTGTTTAATTTGGATAAAGTGTGAACAGAAAAACATGTAAGACCTGTAGGACAGTCAGAATTTGACATTCCTTGGGCTTCACTTTGGGTTCATAGGACCTTTCAAAGTAACTGTTTTTTACGCTGGTAAAACAAAACAAAACAAAACAAAACAAAACAAAACAAAACAAAACAAAACAAAACAAAACAAAACAAAACAAAACAAAACAAAACAAACCCAAAATAAAATAAAACAAAATAAAACAAAACAAAACAAAACAAAACAAAATAAAATAAAATAAAATAAAATAAAGTAAAACAAAACAAAACAAAACAAAACAAAGGCAATTTATGAGGTCTGAGCAGGTCTGAGTCATTTATCACAACTGAGACTATTAACACTCACCCACATGTGATGACAGCTTCTCAAATCGGCTGCATGATTTATTTAACTTTTTAGATGGTGATTAAATTTTATCACATATATTTGATATGTTAAAAAATGTGGTTGATGAGAGATTTCTGTCAATATTTAGAGGGCTTGATCTCTGCAAAGCTTCTTACAGAACAAAAGCAGAAATGCTGCACTTTAACTGGACTGATTCTTTAAAGATACCTGTAAAAGATGCTGGAATTACAAATACTGCATTGCAACAGAGATAAGTAATGAATAAGTATCTACAATGAAGCCCAATCTCTTCAAAATTTGCTGTAAGGCAATTTTAGTCGAATAAAAGAAATGAGCTTCATTAATCTGAAATCCAATAGCAATCATAACATTAAAACCTCCTTTGGGGAGTGCTGTTTGTTCCTCGAGCTGCTGTGGAGAAAAATGAAAGTGCCTTAGCATGACACAGCTGTGTTGCACTTAAAGTGTTAGAGAAGAAAAGCAGGCCTCAGTAATAAAGCTTGAATTATGATTTATGTGTTATCTCTAGAGCATTTGCGACCACCTGCTTATAATTCATGAAAACAATCCAATTTGTGGCACGGAGCTGAGAGCAGACTGCATTTATCTGATATACTGCTCTTCTCCACTTCATGGAGAAAAGAAAAACATAAGAATGAAATGTGCTGTAGGTTTCGAGGATACTTCATGCTTTTTCCCTTCCAAAATATGAAAAGATCAAACTCCAGATTGAGTCAAAGTGAGGCAGGAGGAAAGCAGAAAATACGTGACTTCTGTTCTGCAACCTTGCAGTGATTCCGCCTCCCCTTTTTCTCTCAGTCTGACAGAGCCTTTCCCCAGAGCTTTAGCTCAAACTGCTATGTATGGCAACTGTTGAACAAAATGGGCTCTCACAAGAAGGAAAGGAAGGAAATCAATGCAAAAGGGAGATTTTAAAATTGGTGGGACTGAGGGGCAGAAGGGGAGAAATGGTAAAAAGAAAATGAAAAGATGATGGAAAAAGGAGACAGGATAAGAAAGAAGGGCGAAATTGTGAAAGAGGATTGTAGGGAAAGGCATTTGCAAACAGTTTTTTGATGTTTGATTTAATCCAACGACATGCACGTTTTTTTCAAGAGAGTGTCACGTTTCCAGAGAAAAGAAACAGTGAGCTATCAGACCTACAGTACAGCAGTGCTGCTGTGTGGATGTTTGTAGCAGAGGCTGTGAAAGACAGAGCTTGCTAATGAGCACGCTGGGAGAGTCTGCCTTGTTGTTTTGTTGAGTGTTATTTTCAAACACTGCAAGCAGGAGACAGGGGTGGGAAGTTAACTCAGGCTGTCAAAAAAAAAAAAAAAATCTATCAACCTGGGTTAATTGCTCAGGGAGATTGTCATTATCATATGACTTTTTTCCTCAGTGTACCTGTTACTTCATAGTCTGTGTTTTGGTTTCTGTGCTTATTTAATTTAAGCGTAAATAATAGTAATACACTCAGTCTGTCTCACTGGGATAAGCCTCATTTGAAATGATGCTCTCCTGCGTTTTCCCATCTTATGTCTGCTGTTGGGAAACAACAACCAGGTGCAGCTTACATGCTGAAAATGTAACAAAAAATTGAAGTCATGGTATGAGAAATATGTGTCTGGTTCTTTAATTAGGGGCTGTAAAAATGTATAAAAAATATTTTTACAACTTCAGTACTACTCCAATCAAAGACATTTAGCTTTGAGAGCCATATGCAGCAACACTATCTTTACACAGATTAGAGTCTACAATCATTGGGGCTGGATTAAAGATATACAAACAAGTTTATTTTTTCCCTTTTAATCAGAATGACTGTTCTGTGGCTAATACTCCAATACTCTGTTTCTTTGTCATTACTCCACAAATCCTCCAATCAAAGAAACTACATAGGTTGGTTGATTCATTCATTCATTTTCCAAACTGCTTATTCCAGTTCAGGGTTGCAGGGAAGCTGGAGCCTATCCCAGCTGGCTTTGGGCGACAGGCAGGGTACACCCTGGTGGCCCAGCTCACCAGTCCATCGCAGGGCCACACAGAGAGACGAACAACCACACTCATGCTCACACTCACACCTAGGGGCAATTTAGAGTGACCAATTAACCTATCATGTGCATGTGTTTGGATGGTGGGAGGAAGCTGGAGTACCTGGAGAGAACCCACGCATACATGGGGAGAACATGCAAACTCCACACAGAAAGGCCACTGACCAAACCAACCAAGGATTGAACCAGCGACCTGCTTGCTGTGAGGCCACAGTGCTAACCACTGCGCCACCGTGCAGCCCATAGGTTGGTTGGTTGATTATTATCCATAAATATGACCCTAGCAGCATTCTGTAAAGTACCACCCCTACAAACAGCAGGAGAGAAATATGACTAATAAAAGAGCTTCTGGCTCATTAAATATTTCTAGGACTTGTATTTATACCAAGAAAGATAAAGAAGGGGTGAATTAATGAATGAATGAAAGGAATGAACAAACAAATGAAGTCTCTACGGTCACTGTTGATGTACAATCGAACTGGATGGCTTTTTCTCCAGTGCCACGAAAGAAAGAAAGAAAGAAAGAAAGAAAGAAAGAAAGAAAGAAAGTTATAGTTGCCGTTGTTGCAATTCAGTTACTATCATGACCACCATATGTTGTCACACTTGCGTCATCAATAAATAGGATCAGGGGGTCTAATTTGTTACCAGCAAAGATTCTTTCACCGTTTTCCCCACTTTGATTAGTTAAATTTATGAAAGGTTGTGTTGTAGGGGAAACTTCTGTATGATCATATCCTAGAGTTTGTATGTGACAGCAAAATCTCATAGGGGAGTTCTGGCAGGATAAAACTACAGGTTATACCCAGAAGCCCATAAACCAAATCCTTCATGTTTCTTTGTTGCTTGTTGATGAGGCAGCATTTACTCCCAGTGTCAAACAGGTGGTGAATCACCACTAATCTCAGAGATGCTAAAGGCTTTAACAAAACGGCAGTAACTGAAGCTATGGGAATAACAGCAGTGTTCATGTAATTGGTTTCTGACCTCTGATGGTCTTCAGTTTAACAGCAATTCATGTAATTTAGTTGAGACTGTTCAGCCATGCACATAATCTTAGACTCTTATTAGTGCCTTATTTCCAGAGCGTTCAGATTATTGTGAGAAACAGCTCAGAAGAAGAAAATAAACACTTGTCATGTTTAAGCTGATGTGAGGCTGTTTTTGTCACTCTAGTACCAGGCGGGAAACTAACTTTCCCTAAAAGAGACAAGTGTGAAAATGGACTCATTCCACATTACCACATTATTATGTGTCATTTTACTATGTACTGTACCATTAATTTTACAATGCAGATGTTACAAATACAGTATGTATAACATACCAAAGTAACAGTAACAGTTAAAACGTGTTAAAAGAACAAACAAATACCTTTAAAATGTTTTGTCTGTAGTTAATATCAATGATAACACAATTTTATGATAATTAAAGTTACAAATTTCTGTCCAACATTTTTAAGATTTGAAATATTTTAATGTGTATGCAACAGTTTTCCAATGACTTCTGTCTTTGACTTAAAACTGCATTTGACAGCATCAGCATTATTGCTAGATACAAATGAACAGTGTGATAACAAACAAAGAAGACCATATATGTTAAAAACTTTACAATTTACATGTTGGAGCACTGCTGCTTGCGTGGTAAAATTAATTTGGAACCGCAGACATGTGTGTTGAAAAAGCAGCAACAAAATAGATATGTATTTTTGTGTTGTGGGATGATTAATAAATGCCCGTAAAAAGTTTATTTTGATTAAAAATGACTTGGCTTGATAATAAGACCAGATTTGAGAAAAAAATGCTTTGACAAGGTACAATTCCTCCACTGTTTTCCTGCAGTTGGATGTACCTCAAGAGACATGACCTGATTTATTTTGCTTTTAATCAACAAATGAAAGGTGCGGCTGAATTTGTCTCTTGGTTTATAACTGTGAAGTGGATTGCTTGGTTATGTGAGCAAAGTGTGATGCTGTCACAGAATTAAACATCACGCTTACGTAATGCTGACTGGCTGATGCAAGCTTGATAAAGTGGTTGCTGTTTTATAGCTTTCTCCTCTGACTATCAAGGTTTTAACCTTGTTAATACCAAGTTTAATGTTTCTGTTCAGTGTGGCGTACTTTTATATGCTATGACATGATGAGTGAAATAAATGGTCTGTGTGATGGCAGATCACTTCTATATGGCAGAATATCAGTAAGAGACTGGGAAAGACACGTTAGGGCACTCAGTACTGAATGTAAAATACACCAAAGAACCAACTCTTTCAACCTGGGACTTGTCGGACCTGACAGTCATTTAAACATTGTTGAACACTTATAATGAATTCTAACTCACTATATGTTCATTGCTGCCCTGCTAAATGACTTCTTATTAAAAGCACTCTTTGAGTATACTGAGTTAATACTGAGTTAATAATGAGTTAATACTGAGTAAATACTGGGTTTAGAGTAAATTAAATACTGACACGCTGGAACACGACTTATAAACTGTGCTATCAACATTCATTTATTTTCTGTACCGCTTAGTCCAATTCAGGATCACGGGGGAAAGGCTGGAGCATATCCGACCAATCATCAGACAAGAGGCGGAATATACCCACGGACAGGTCGCCAGTCCATCACAGGACTGTGATGGACAATCACAACAAAAAAATCACAAAAAAATCACAACAATAATTGTGTGAGTCCAAAGTCAATAACTCTTTTTTTTTGCCATTCTGTCTGAAATAAAGAAGTCATTGTGCTTCAAAAATGCAGGAATTCTAATATGTATATATACTTAAAAATAAAATGTTAGTTGCAGTGAAGGAGATTACTGGGAAAAATTCCTCAGAATCTAGAGATATTGTTGTCTGGATAGCTTCAGATATGCCTCGTGTGGGGATGTCCATGGTGGATATTCTGTGATTTATGTCCTCAATCCACATGACGTTTTCATGTTGTGCGCATGCACTGAAGGCATGGGTAGTATGTCTTGATGGGTTGGATGAAATGTTATAATACTGGTGTTTCAGCTCGGTAGTTTTATGTGTCAGCTACGTGGCATCATAGCGCCGCGACACCTTCCTTGCATTTTAATGGAGAGCAATGCAACACATTAACAAAGGAGATGATACAGACATGCAGGGTTTCTTTTTGGTGTCTGGTCTCAAACAAAAAAAAAAAAAAAAATCCACATTCATGTAAACACTGTCACTGGCACAGTTGTAGCTTTGTTTTTAGTGCTGAGTTGCACGGGAGTGATTACTTTTTCAACCAATCAACAGTTGCAGTGGATTAAGCGCCTCTTGTTAGGTTTGGCTTGTTAAGATTAGCTGTCCAATGGAAAGTTCCCTAAAAAGTGGGATAGTTATTCTGGTCTGCATCTCAGTTTTCAAAACTTAAATATGAAAATAATGAATGCACTTATGAAGTATATTGAGCCGGTAACCCACCAAATAAGGGACATCTCAGCAAAACTAAGGACATGTAATTGTTTGGATGCTTCTAAGAATTAGAGATATAAAACTACAGATAATAAGGATTTCCAAGATTTTTCTATATATTAAGTATAAAGACATTTCCTGACATGACCCCGGTCGTATTCTGAACAAAATATGTCAGTGTTTCCCAATGCTCTGCATGTCTTAGACGTAACCCTACATTAACCAACCTGAAGGAAATGAATGGCTTGTTAACAGGCTTGCAAAAAACTTGATGAGGAAGTTCATTAATATGAATCAAGAGTGGTGGAGTAGGAACATGTCTAAGACATGCAGGGCAGTGAAACTGGAGGTCCAGGATTGGGACACACTGCTGCATATGGCAAAAAGAAGATGCATCTGGTATCCAGACACAATATAAGTCCTCATGTAGTATGTTTGGTCCGTGCATCACCAGATCGGCCACCTGTCATGCACAGAAATGGCCCAAATCAGGGGGGTGGTCAACGCCGGTCCTCGAGAACCAGAGTCCTGCAGGTGTTGGGAGTTTTCCTGCTGCAACACACCTAGCACACATCAGACTTAATTCGCTGGCTTGTGCAGAGCTTGACATCAAACTCTGCACAAGTCAGCTAATTAAGTCTGATGTGTGACAGGTGTGTCACAGCAGGGAAACTCTCAACACTTGCAGGATTGTAGCTTTCAAGAACCGGAGTTGATCGTCCTTGGACTGGATTCTTCAGATATTTAGGGAAGTATCCTCTAAGGATTCTGGCGCTTTTCATGCAGATGACTGCATTGATTCAATGTGGACCAATTTACTTTGCCAGGATCTGAAAACTGATGGCATAGAGTCACACACTCACACACTCTCACCAGGCCTGTGATTTCCTCCTGGGCACGCTCTGTTTTGTCCACTTGGAGTGAGGAGTTAAGTGGTAAATCAGTTGGCGGCATATCTTGTTGGTGGACTTAAGCGATTCGGTCTCCTGGAAGACATGACAATCAGACCAACAATCACATCTCGTAAGAATCCCTTCAATTAAACTTTAAAAAGACATTTTCAAGGCTTTATAAAGTTTGGAAGTACATATTTAAAATGTTCATCAGAAATGCATTAGGTGTCTAATTTTTAATCCAATATTTATGTAAAGCTAAAAGTTTAAACATTATCTCCCTAAATGCTTGGTTTGGTTCCTTTTTGCGCTTTACATCCACCATGTCTCTCCTCCACTTCATCCTGCTTCTCTCTCCATCAAAGACTTTAAATGGAATGGCTTGCACTGAGCAGGCTAAATCTAATTAATGGTACAACACAACAACAAGGAGAAGGCAATGTGGCAAGAGAGAAAAAAAAAGACGGGGCAATTTACCCTAAGGCGATTAACCATTCCTGCTGCCTCTTCTTTTAGTGGGCGACAAAAACAAACAGTCCGCATGCTTCAAAACATTCAGGGCTGCTGTTTCAGCCACTTGGATGACTGAGCATGATGGTACAGCTCTGCATACTGATTTACAACATGCGAGTCCTCTTGCAAGATGTGTGTACTGGGAGGATCAACACAGTCACTGACTGAGCCGTACTGTAACTCTGTAATAACGCTGGGACATTAATCACGAGTCTGCAAACCTGAGTGCATCAAAGCAAAACGTACACTGACTTGAATGTCTAAAACCAATGACTCAGTTAAAAACACTCACAAATTATGTTTGCTTTCGCCCACAATGTGCTGTTGAATAATCTCAATAAATCTCAGTGTGTTGGAAAATTTGGCCACAGAAACAGCGAGACTCTAAATCCAACACACAGCCTCTCTCTACATCCTCATCACGTTCGACACAGTGCCTTGCCACGGGTCGCCAGCCAGTCAGGAGCCCATTGATGCCATCTCCTGACTTTTCTTTTCCTATAACTCCTGGGCTTTTTTTTCTCTAAAAGCAACAACAACAAAAAAAATGAAATAGGAGTGTCGTACAGGTGATTATTATCTGTATATGGTTACAATGACTTTGCTTTAATGCATCTAAAAGAAAAGGCATCTTCTCACTTAAAGTAACTGTATAGGCTGGTGGGTTTCTGTTTTTTTTACAGGCAGTCTGAGCTGTTGTACCTTTGCATACATGCTTGTGCTTCAAATGTAATTTGAATTATAAAGTGTCTTATTTGTACGCCATGCTGCAAGTGATTGATCTGACTGCCAGTTTGGACAACACACCATTTATTTCTTAAAAAGCGAGTCATTTTACTTTTGAATACAGTGGTGAAAAATCTGAGATGCATGTCTACGGCTATGTTTAGTGTAAAAATATTACAAATATCGTTACATTTTTTTAGTTACAAACTCTTTGAATGGTTATTGTTTTTCCTTACAAACAGTTAGACGTGTCTGCAGCCAGGACCACAGCAGACTTTCCCTGGCCAACAGCCACTTGTCGAAGCCATCAAAGTGCCCTGACGGTTTGTGCCAAAGCTTTGTTGCTCCAGAAACCTCTGTGCCTTTGACCGGGGCTACTGGTCCTATTGACTTCAGCACAGTGGCATGGACATTTGCCTAAAATGAAGCTACCAGAGCAGAAAATCCCGTAAACAT
Organism: Telmatherina bonti; assembly: GCF_933228915.1. NCBI lineage: Eukaryota > Metazoa > Chordata > Actinopteri > Atheriniformes > Telmatherinidae > Telmatherina > Telmatherina bonti. Next base: position 20,308,475 of record NC_136615.1, read on the forward strand.
GCAGGTCTCAGAGCACAGCTGCTACCCATTTCCTTCTGTACTAAAACAGCACAGGAGCAAGGAAGGCAGACCAACAGTGCAACTAGGGTCAAGCCAAGACCTGACAACCCTATGGCCCTTTGGCCACTCTCCCTACATAGCTGCTGTATTTGGATTTGTATATAGTAAACAGACGGTTGCTTATTCAAATGGTGAAAGTGAAGGTGTGTCACAGTTTGCCACGAGCTGGCACAGCAAGGTCATTTTTTTAGTCTTTCCTGTTACCTTTACCTGCTTCCATGATTGCATTCTCTGTTGTTGTAATTATTATCTTTAAATTCTGACAAATCTAATAACGAAAGGATGAGATGGAGAAAGGAAAAGAGAGACAAGCTGAACCTTCACAGAGGTCACTTCATATTGCCACTAAATGCATAATCTGTATATTTACACATCAATATTGTGTCAAAATGTGATAACTTCCACAATCTGAACCCAGTTTTTTGGCCAAATTATCAAAGAGAATGAATTAGAATACATCCAGTTGCATTCATTAAAGTGTTTTATAAATATATGAAGTGAGTTTAAAGTGTCATTGATCTATTGATCTTGTAATCATTAGAAATATGTTTGGCATTAAGTTTAGAGGTTTTACAATAAAGTGATGATTTTAGAAGTTGCAGCCTAAATTTTGAGCAATCAAAAACCCTTTCCTGAAGTAAAAATACAGGATCTGCATGCAAAAGACAGCCTCACAGCAAGTGACAGAGTGTTTGATCAAAATAATGGATGATATTAACTTTGCATTGTCTAAATAAAAGGATACTAAATGATGTCAAAGAAGTAGTTTTTCTTTTTCATTACAGAGAATGGTACTGCAGCTCATAATAAAATGATTTCTAATAATTTAAATGAAAGTAGCAGTAAAAAAAAAATAGGATCTTTCTCACCCTTTTTGGACATTGCAGGTCCCGGGCAAGACTGAGCAGCAGCTCATGAGAGATGGGGTCCACCAGGTTGAGAAAAGCTGCATTCTTGTACAAAATGTCATTGAGGGATGATCCCTGCAGTCCCAAATCCTGGGAGGAAAAAAAAGACATTCAAGAAACCCAGCTGACTTTTATTTAACACAGGACTTTATTTGATTAAAGGAGACACATCTAAGCCACAATCTCAGTTTTTGTGAGGCATTTCGTGGGTAGTTCAATGAAAATAGATCGAAAATAGATATTGGAGCTTTGTTCATTATCCCCTTTCATCTTGCCTTGTAATCATGCTATGAGCTGATAAGGGTTTGCCATCAGAGTTCTGAGCTGAAACTCTGCAGTTATCTAGAAGTGGGGGTGGTTTCTGTGGGTATCATACATTTAAAAATAAATTAAAAAATTATGGACATAGGGAATGTTTAAGTAAGTGAAGATAAAATATTATCTTCACTTACTCACATATTACAGTTTTGCTCTCAGGGGAAGAAAATTAAAGGCTGATTTCTCTCCTCTCATTTATAGGTTTCTGCTACAAGTGTGTCAGCTCCAAAAGGAATTTTTTAAAATAGCATTTTATTAAACAATACTCCATGTCTGGATGTCTCCATGTCGCAGTGATAAAGTAAATATCATATATCATATCTTCTATTGAAACTTGCAGTACTAACGCATCATTAACAGCCAGCAATTTGAGTCATAATGTTTTCAGGCACGTCAAACAGCCCCTTGTGGCGTTTGTCCCCTGTTCAGGAAAAATGCCGACATGTGTGCACACTGCAAACAAGATTTTAAAAAAAGCAACAACAGCATGGAAAACATGAAACTGAGCAGCTGAAACCAAACAACCAGAAGAAGAAAGGTTAGGAGGACGACTAAAGACAGTCAAGAGAAATCTTTATCTGCTTAGGCATGAAGCCACAATTTTTATTTCCTAATTCGTAACTTTAAAAAAGGATTTCTTCTACTCCTTAAAAGCATAACCACTTTTCATCCTTGGACTCAACGGAAAAAAAACCTGTTTTAACTGGACCATCATCCACTTGTTTTCCAGTACAACCAGAAGCTGCTGTTGAATAAATGCTGTCAGCTCTGTATGAACTGTAAAGCTTTTCTCATAGCAGGATGGTGGCTGAAGCTGTGTAAAACTCTCTATATGTGCTGACAACCACATCGCTTTGGGGCACAGTGGAACCAAAAGGAAAACTCCCATCAGCATTTTCTCTTCCTCCAGCTTTTGAGGTGATTTATTACAGCAGAGTTCTGTGGGATTCCTTGATGCTGGGCTATCCTCAGCACCACCTCAGACTGAGGGTACCTGCATGTTTGAAAACATGGAAACATTTAGAGTGGTGTATCTCAACAAGGCAATGCTGCTTCAGTATCAGATATGACTGATTTTTGTGCAAGGGTAAGGAGCCGCTTGTTTTAAATACACAAAAAGATCTGATCTCATGGATTAACTTGACTGATTTTTTTTACCAGGAAGACATGAAATGTTTTCCTATTTGTCACTGACAGGATGCCTGTGTACATGCCTGCTTGCCTTCAGATCCCACTACAAATGTCCTTGTTAAAGCTGCATATCTAATTTGACGACTGCTTTGTCACAAAAGGTCTAAATAAGGCGATGAGCTCAAAAGCACAGAACATCATCCCACACATGCAGTTCATTAGAATCCAGTTACAAGCAAAGCAGAATGCGACGAATCCTAGTCCCACAGGTTTTCGCTCTGACAGCTGTCAGATAATAAACCATCTAACTCTAATTTATTTAGTTTGCTTACTTCTTTTCTTACTTAACTGAATGATTAAATATTCATGGCTCAATTGGCTCTTAAAACTTCATGACTGATATGTGAAAATGAAAGTTTCAAAGATACTAGGACAACAGTGCTTTGGTAAGGGTATGTGACAAGTACAACGAGGTCAAGATGCCCCCTTAGTCATGTATGACGGGGCATTAAACAGTCTCTTCTTGTGCACTCTACCGTGCACAGTTCCCCCATTTTTCTGCAATATTTCATAAAACATGCAACCTATCACAAAAGACAACTTTCATCCAATTTTCAATTAAAATAAATTGGTATTTTATTACAATATTATTCAGCACCTACAAAGTGAGTTTCTGGTGTTTGAAATTTGACTTTTAAAAGGACTCTGAGCTCCAGCACATGAATTTTTATTATCTTTAAACTGCAACTAGAGGCTGCATGCACAGGGGCCAGATTTCTGAGGCACCTAATAAAAATAGAACTATCTCTCTGTGAGTTATATATTTCCTATGTATGTCATGCCATCGGAACAGCAACACATGTATGTTAATATGTGCGAGTCTATCAGCATTGGCACCTTCAAGGATTTTCTCCACTGTGTAACTGAAGATGATTCCCACAGATCGGGATAACATTAGAGCACAAACTGATCCATTTAAATGATGAACTATTTGAAGGACTGTAATTGGTTTCTGAAAATGTCTTGTTTGAGTGTAAAGGGTTGGTTATGTTGTTTTAAACCAGCATGTCAGTAAATTGTAGAAAAAAACGTTTTCACTGGTTTTTCTAAGCTTATTGAAAATGAGTGATGCTGCTCGGATCTTTCTGAGGATATTTAAAGCAACTCTGATATAAATCTAACTTTTTATTTGTACACCTGTAATCAACTAAAAAGAAATTACATTTTACATTTTACTGCCTGACAAATATTATTTTTATCATTAACAAATACAAACATAGCCCCAAAGAGTTTTAGTTTTTGGAGAGTTCTGTCAATTAATCCTCATTTGTAAATGATAAAGTTAATGAAACCTTAGTTACCAACGCTAGTAAGATTGAATAAGTTACAACATGTGGTTCTGAAACTTGTGGGGGTGGTAGTTAAATTCCCAGCCTTCCTCAGACTGAAAGCTGAAGAAGAACAAATGACATCCAACACTTTAGATCAATGCATTGTAATATTTAATCATTTCAATCCAGCTAAATAAGTTCTTTTTGCAAACTTTTAAGTCTAGTTAAAATGCAGTTAATTAAACATGAGTTATAATGATGAATAACTTTTTAGTTTGTTTGATTTGTGTT
>NC_136615.1:20317513-20625013 GCF_933228915.1 Telmatherina bonti
CAGATGAATGTGTCAGGTTTCTGTGAATTTGTTGCAAATATCTTGCATCTAAGAAGAGAGCAGAAAAAGGAAGTAATTAGACATGAAGCCATCTATTAGCAGTGCTGCTTTGAATGCACTTTGGAAGCAGGACCAAGTTTGTTGAAGGATTTTGTGAAAAAAAATGTACACGTTTTGGTGCTTTGATATTATATTTTTAATATACAGACTTAAACTGGGCTACTGATGGCAAATAAATCCCAGTCTGAGTCAGTCATATTTTGTGCTAAAAAATGATAAACATGTTTTCCCTGTTGGACAGCTGTTATGCAGTTTTTAAAATGTGTTTTTGAAATGTTGTCTACAGTTTATCAGAGCTGAAGATGTTGAAACATCCTGCAATGCTCAGTGGGGTTTGTGGCATGGTGGATGCACAGATGACCGTGCTCTCTTATGCTTTATCTGCCCTTTTGTATATTTTTGCTTGAAATGCAGCAGAACAGTTTTAGTACAGCTCAAGGGTTTCAGCTGTGAAAACACAAACATTAATTGTTGATGTTATCACAGCTGGAACTAAATGTCCATTGAAGGGAACAAATGAGTGAAAAGGAGAGGAGGAGATTTATTAAATGGTGCTATTTCTTTTAATTAGTGTCAAACTAAAATTGCACAGCAACTCACATTTGTTGTCTGCTTGAAAGTGGAAAGATTTTCTTAGTGCAATGTGCACCGCTGTCTTGCTCTTGAAGGAACAGCTCTATCAGCCTGAAACCCTTAATAAGACTGTTTAATTGGTAGGGATTTTCTTCAGTTCTTTCAAACTGATATCAACCACTTCCTGAGAAATGTCAGGCCATCTGAGTTGAAACAGATTACATTTTTGTGCACTTTTCAGTGCTATTGTGGTGGTGAGCACACATGGGTGTCATGTGGCTCAGGTTGGCCCCTCCTTGCTAATCAGCAGGTACCTATAAGACACCTGCTGATTTTCTTCTCTGCTGGCTGATTCTGTGTTGGTGGTGGTGACTGGCTGCCCTCTGTGCTCTTCCTCCTGGCTTGGTTTTACTCAGGGTGGTGAGTAGAAACAGGAACTTGAAATGGAAAAAAGTAATTTTGTAGTTTTACTAATTGTGTTTTCTGTTTTTATAGATCCACCTGCTGCTGTTTTGATTTGGCATAATTTTATTGTAGTCTCTTTTAATGAGTTCTGTTTGTTTCTTTTGCTTTAGTTTTGTAAGTTGATTTTTCTTTTGTTTCCTTTAGGCAGCTGAGAACCATTTGGTGGATGGGCTAGGCACCCGTGGTTGGGGACCCTCACGTTTGGTTTGGTTTGTTTGATGCACTGGGCATAGGAGGGCTCCACAGTTAGTTTGCAGTGAAGTGTGATTGTATTTATAAGGTAAGCGGTGGCAACACACCGGGACACTCCTTCCCTGTAGGCTGCCCTCCACTGGTGGTCCCAGCTGGCCTGGTTGCTTTGGTTTATATAGTTATTTGCTTTTAAATAGGTCTTAACAGTGGGTTTTATACGCTGTTAATTTTAGCTTTTAAATTTTTGTATTAAATCGTTTAAACTCCCTCCCACGTCTCTTATTTCAACAGGAGCGACCCTGCATTTATTTCCTGGAGCCCTGTGCCCCAGGTGGTGTTGTCTGGCATTAGTATTAAATAAAAGTTAACTTTCTCATTTTACCTTTTGTTGTCCAGTTATACTTGTTAAGGCCTTACCACTCTACCACATTCTGGCGTTGTTGGCAGGATCTCCTAAAAAGAGACGTGTGGGGGTTTTTGTCTTTAAGGTTTTAGTAAGTTGTTTTTAGTTTAGTTTTTGCCAAAACAGCAGCAGATCTTGCAGATTCTGGAGCTTGGCCTACTGGCACAACTAAATGGCAGAGGAGATTGCACATCTGAAGGAGCTGGTTCAGCAACTGCAAGCTGAGAACCGACAGCTTCGTCAAGACCAAGATGCAACTCAAGCAGGGACAAGTGACTCTTCAGCAAGGTCTTTAGGACCTGTCCAGTCTGAGGCCCCTGTTCCAGCTATGGAAAGACTGATCTATCTTCCCAGAGATAGGAAGTGCCCAGTATTCAGGGGCAGAACTGGACTTGGATTGGCTGAGTGGGTTGAAGAGGTGGAGTCTTGTTTTCGTTCCAGGAACTTTTCATCCATTGAAAAAGCATTTTTCCTTTACGACCATTTAGAAGGAGAGGCCAGAAACGAGATCAAGTATTGCTCCCGGGTGGAGCGAGAGGATCCAGAAACTATTCTTGCCATTTTGCAGGAGTTGTATGGGTGTGCGAGGTCCTACGTGTCTTTGCAGGAGGACTTCTTTTCTAGGAAACAACAAGATGATGAAACTCTGCAAGAATATTCACATGCACTGATGTGTTTAATGGAAAGAGTAGCTCGAAAGACCCCCAATGGTGTTTTAAACAAAGATGTGCTACTTAGAGATCAGTTTGTGGAGCATGTGTCTGATTGTTCTCTTCGCAGAGAGTTGAAGCAGTATGTCCGTACACACTGTGACGCCACCCTGATAGATGTTCGCACTGAGGCAATCAGGTGGGAGCAAGAAGGTATGCCAGGCGGTGGGAGAGGTAGAAGTTATTCGGTCCCTTCTGCTATTGGTTTTCAGCAAACTGTTCAGAGGTGTCAGCCCAGTCATGGTTACCACAACCAACCACCAGGTAACCTGTCTAGTAAGTCTGAGCTAAATGAGTTAAAGGAAATGCTCAGAAAGCAACAAGAGCAGCTGAACCAGTTAAGTCAGACTATTGCAGCAATTAATCTTGCCCCTAGTCATCGGCCAAGGCATCCTAATAAAACATTTATTTGTAGACGATGTAAGCAACCTGGTCATTTTGCAAGAGAATGTAGTAGCCAGCAGGTGGTTCCACAACAGTCAATGTCTAGAACTGTAGTTGCTGATAACCTGGGTGATGCACAGGAGCAGGGAAACTCTTACCCCCTGGACTGTTGAGCCAAAGTTCAGGTGGGGCCTCTGCAGGCTCAGAACCCATCCCCGCTTCTGAGAATTTGGTCTCTGCTTGTCCCTGTTTAACTGTACTCATGGGTGGGGTTGAGGTTCCATGTCTGGTGGACACTGGGTCAATGGTGTCCACCATAACTGAGGGTTTCTTCATGAGGAACTTTGAACCCTGGGGACCAGATAAGCTCCGCTCCTGCAATTGGTTGCGGCTGAGTGCAGCTAATGGGCTGGCAATTCCTTACATTGGTTACCTTGAGCTAGATGTGCAGCTCTGTGGTAAAGAGGTAACCAAGCGAGGGGTGCTGGTGGTTAAGGACTCAAATGATTCAGCTGCAGTTCCAGCAGTACTAGGAATGAACATAATTAAGGAATGTTACCATGAACTCTTTGTTGAACATGGCCAAGCTCTTTTTGAGTCACAAAATGTACTGCAGGCCCCTGTCTCCATTCAGCATGCTCTTCAGCATTGTCATCAAGTAAAGGTTAATATCTACCCAGATTACTCTGGACAAGTGAAGGTCAAAGGGGGACGTGTGTGTAGAATACCTGGAGGCACTTTGAAAATTGTTGTGGCCTCTTGTCATAAATGCAATGCAGTGGATGATGTCCTGTTTGAACCACTTGTCACTGGTATACCTTCAGGGCTCTTGGCATCCCCAGCACTGTTACGGGTTAACAGAGGAACAGTCTATATCCCCATTGTCAATGTAGGGACCCAAGATGTTGTGCTGTATCCTCGAACTGTCCTTGGTACAATAAGTACTGCTCATCTTGTCAGCTCCCCAGTTGGTCTTCAGGAGGGTGAGGTTACTGCTACAGTGGCTTCTCATTCAGTAAACGGCTCAGTTGAAGACAGAATTGACACAGTTGATCTAACGGCCCTTGAGCAACAAGAACGACATCAGGTGAGGTCCCTGTTAAAAAAATACCATAGTGTGTTTTCAGCTCATGATGGCGATATAGGCTGTACTAACCTGATCTCCCACGATATTCCTTTATTGGATGAGGTACCAGTGCGTCAGCGTTTCCGACGCGTCCCCCCTTCAGATTATGAAGCGGCAAAGGCCCACATTCGTCAACTTCTTGAAGCACAGGTTATCAGGGAAAGTAGCAGCCCCTATGCCTCTCCGATTGTGCTGGTCAAAAAGAAAGATGGCAGCCTTCGGCTATGTGTGGACTATCGTCTCCTGAACAGCAAAACACGAAAGGATGCGTTTCCCTTACCACGCATTGAGGAGTCACTTGATGTGTTGTCAGGAGCTCGGTGGTTTTCTACTCTGGATTTGGCTGCAGGGTATAATCAAGTACCAGTCACTGAAACGGACAAAGCAAAGACTGCCTTCTGTACACCATTTGGCCTCTTTGAATGGAACAGGATGCCTTTTGGGCTATGCAATGCCCCAAGTACATTTCAAAGATTAATGGAGAGGATCTTTGGAGACCAGCACTGTCAGTCCTTATTGCTGTACCTGGATGATGTTGTTGTTTTCTCTTCCACTGTAGAGGAACATGTGAGCCGTTTGGATGCTGTACTGGGTCGCCTGCAGAAAGAGGGTCTCAAGGCAAAGCTAGAAAAATGCGCCTTTTTCAAAACAGAGGTGAGCTACTTGGGTCATGTTATTTCTCAGCATGGTGTTTCAACAGACCCTGGTAAGATAGAAGCAGTGTCTAAATGGAAAAGACCTAACACTGTGTCTGAGCTGCGTTCCTTCTTAGGATTCGCCAGCTACTACAGACGTTTCATTGAAGGATTTGCCAAGTTGGCAGCCCCCTTGCATCGTCTAGTAGCTGGGCAAACTGGAACAAAGTCTCGAAAGCCTGCAGGAAGTCTCCTATCTGCAGCATGGACAGAGGAACATGAGCGCAGCTTTGAAGACCTTAAAAGGAGGTTAGTGTCCGCTCCTGTCCTGGCTTATGCAGACTTTTCCTTGCCCTTTATTCTAGAGGTGGATGCCAGCTATAATGGACTTGGTGCTGTTCTCTCCCAAGAACAGGATGGCAAAATCAGACCAGTAGCCTACGCTAGTCGTGGCCTGAGGCCCACAGAACGCAATATGAATAACTACAGTTCCATGAAGTTGGAATTTCTGGCCCTTAAGTGGGCTATGACTGAGAAGTTCCGGGATTATTTGATGGGTCAAAAATGTGTGGTTTACACAGATAACAATCCCCTCAGTCACCTCTCCACTGCAAAGCTAGGTGCAACTGAACAGTGGTGGACTGCGCAGCTGGCAACATTCGATTTCATCATAAAGTATAAGCCTGGTCGAAACAACAAGAATGCTGACGCTCTCTCCAGGCAACACCCTGCACCTGCAAGTACATCGGAGATTGTAACCTCTGGTATTCAGGTCCCAGACACTGTAAAACGGACAGCTAATTTTAATCAGAACTGTGGGGCCACTCAAGCTGTCATCTCTGCCTTTCCTTGTCATACCCAGTCAGATTTGTGTGCATTACAGGAGGCTGACCCCACTATCAAAACATTCCTGGAGTTCTGGTCAAGGAAGCGAGGTCCTGATGCAGCAGAACGTCGGCAGGTCACCAAGAATGTTTTAGTCATTATTCGACAGTGGGATCGAATTGTGGTGCAAGATGGCGTGCTTTATCGTCGAGTGTGTGACCCAGAGGGACAAGAGCGCCTACAGCTGGTACTGCCTACATCACTACAGAGCCAGGTACTGCATCAGTTACATGATGAACATGGACATCAGGGTGTAGAGCGAACCTGACTTGGTCCGGCGGCGTTGCTACTGGCCGGGAATGCATCAAGACATCAAGCAGTGGTGCCAGAAATGTGAACGCTGCCAGGTGGCTAAAGACACTCAACCAGTTGCACATGCATATATGGGTCATCTGCTTGCATCCCGCCCAAATCAAATCCTTTCCATTGACTTTACCATATTGGAGCCTGCAAGGAATGGGATGGAAAATGTGTTGATTATGACGGATGTCTTTTCTAAGTTTACCCAAGCCATCCCAACTCATGACCAGACAGCAGTGACTGTTGCCAAGGTGCTGGTAAATGACTGGTTTTGTAAGTTTGGGGTGCCAAGTCGTATCCATTCTGATCAGGGGCGAAATTTTGAGCCGCCTCATTCAACAGCTTTGCCAGATCTATGGGATAGAGAAAAGTCGGACTACCCCATATCATCCAGCTGGTAATGGCCAGTGTGAGCGGTTTAATAGGACACTGCATAATCTTCTCCGCACACTGCCTGTTACCAAGAAGAGGGATTGGTCATGCTATCTCTCATCACTTACCTTCTCATACAACACCACTGCACATCAGTCTACAGGAGAGTCGCCATTCTTCCTGATGTTTGGTGCAGACCCCCAGCTGCCAGTGGATTTTCTTCTGGGTCAAGTAACAGAACCAAGTGCTGGCACTGTACACGAGTGGATAGTGGAACATCAGACAAGACTATACCACGCCTTTGAGGGGGTCACACATCTGGAAGCTAAGGCCCAGCTGCGCAAGGAGCACTATGATAAAAAGGTACGAAGTTCTCCATTGCAGGAAGGTCAGCTGGTCTACATGAAGGATGTCCAGTTCAGAGGTCGCCATAAAATCAGAGATGTCTGGAGCCCTGTGGAATATAAGGTGTTGCGAGCCCCGGCAACAGAAGGATCAGTGTACACCATTGCACCTCTTGACAACCCTACTAAAGTAAAACACATTCACCGCTCACTGCTAAAGTGTAAACTGACTTCTGCTGATTGTCATGTGAGTGAAGAATTGCAGTCAGAAGAACCTGATTCTTTGGGAGAATCTACGGTGGATGGTGAATGGTTTGGTGTGATCCCTGGTCCAACTGCAGAGGTTCAACGCAGTTCACCGCCTCAGCTCCCCTCATCACAAGCAAGGGCAGCCTATTCTGTAGAACTTGCAGATACAGCCATTCCCTCATCAGATGGACAGCCCCCCCTGAGAAGGTCCACTCGTTCAACGGCCGGGAGACATACAAATCCTCATAACCTGCCTCAGACAGCAAGGAGTAGGGCAATAGGGGCTGCTGATTCCCAGGTATCAGGGTCTGTTTCTTTGATTTTTAGACCATGGCAGTAATCGTCGGGGTGCCGATTCAAATCGGTGGGGTAGATTGTGGTGGTGAGCACACATGGGTGTCATGTGGCTCAGGTTGGCCCCTCCTTGCTAATCAGCAGGTACCTATAAGACACCTGCTGATTTTCTTCTCTGCTGGCTGATTCTGTGTTGGTGGTGGTGACTGGCTGCCCTCTGTGCTCTTCCTCCTGGCTTGGTTTTACTCAGGGTGGTGAGTAGAAACAGGAACTTGAAATGGAAAAAAGTAATTTTGTAGTTTTACTAATTGTGTTTTCTGTTTTTATAGATCCACCTGCTGCTGTTTTGATTTGGCATAATTTTATTGTAGTCTCTTTTAATGAGTTCTGTTTGTTTCTTTTGCTTTAGTTTTGTAAGTTGATTTTTCTTTTGTTTGTTTCCTTTAGGCAGCTGAGAACCATTTGGTGGATGGGCTAGGCACCCGTGGTTGGGGACCCTCACGTTTGGTTTGGTTTGTTTGATGCACTGGGCATAGGAGGGCTCCACAGTTAGTTTGCAGTGAAGTGTGATTGTATTTATAAGGTAAGCGGTGGCAACACACCGGGACACTCCTTCCCTGTAGGCTGCCCTCCACTGGTGGTCCCAGCTGGCCTGGTTGCTTTGGTTTATATAGTTATTTGCTTTTAAATAGGTCTTAACAGTGGGTTTTATACGCTGTTAATTTTAGCTTTTAAATTTTTGTATTAAATCGTTTAAACTCCCTCCCACGTCTTATTTCAACAGGAGCGACCCTGCATTTATTTCCTGGAGCCCTGTGCCCCAGGTGGTGTTGTCTGGCATTAGTATTAAATAAAAGTTAACTTTCTCATTTTACCTTTTGTTGTCCAGTTATACTTGTTAAGGCCTTACCACACTATACTCAAAGCATTTGATAGATGCTGTATCCGCAAGGGATATAGGTGCAGAGTTTAAGCTTTGGAGGATTAATTGAATTTAACTTTGCTGGGAGTTTCCTTATGGAGGACTAGATGGTTCAAGGTCCACGTCAAAGACGAAAAAGTCATTTGCTCTGTCCCTGCTGCTCTCCACCTATTGGCCTGTAGCTGATGGTCAACTGAGCCTTTTTTTGTCTGGCTCTACAGTCCCTCACAGCTCACACTGTCGCCTGTGGTTTGTTCTTTCTGTTCTTTCCTCTCTTCTGGCAGACGTGACCCTCTTCCTCCCAGCTCTGAAAACGTGAATTTACCTGGTGAGGAGGCACTTTATTTAAAACTTATACATTAAAGTTTTTGTGAGCTTCTGTTTAAAGTCAGACATTTCTGGTAAACCTGTATTGTATGAGAACTTAAAAACAGGACTCTCATTTTATAAAAGTGCAGCCATCCTAACTTATATGTTGCCTATTCAGAAAGAACCACCAGCTTACTGAAGCTAGTACTAGTTAATCCTTTAAAAAAAAAAAAAAAAAAAAAATGATATGCCTCTTTGTAGACACATAACTTTGTGTCTCTTAGATTATGCTACGGTATCAGTGTCAGGGTCATGCAGCTGCTTATGAAGTTTTGTGAATGTTTGCTGGAGATGAGCTTTTATTTGAGAATGACTGCTGCCTCCAGTTGCTGCTTTTTTTCTACATTGCATTTTCTTCCTCAATGATGACATGAGTAAAGTGTTTTTATTGTCGGATGGGTTAAAGTTTAATGACTCTGTGATATAAGCCCTCTACAAAATAACCTCTGTGTTCTCTTGCATACACAGCCTGCTGCTGAGGCCCTGACAGGAATCAAGGTAAGACCAAAAAACATTTTAACTCCCCAGAGAGGCTCATTTCTGTCTTTCATTTGTAATTTATTTCTTGATTCCATTTCAAGATTGTAGCTGGCACCAACAATTGCCCAGTCATAGTTTTACCTCTTATACCTTCCTTTTGTTAGTTCTGATGTTTATAATATGAAATGTGACTTTTTTTTGGTAATTTATTTTTGTTAAATAATATACAGCAGTATGTAGAACTGAAACAATTCACTCTTTAGTTACATAACCTGGTTTCATTCTTGTGACGGACCAAACAGTGTGTCCGGTGGTGCATTTCAGGGTGTTATCAATTTAAAATGCTTTTGTTTTCATTTGCCTTATCTAGCTGTACCTAGTGCAACCAGGATGATATGGTCAGAACTGTAAACTAATATGCATCATCAAGTGAGTCTTTCCAAGTAGCTCCACAGTTCACATCTTTCACAACGACAGATGTGTCAGAATGGACATTTGTTAGCTGAACCATGGTAGCTCCCTGGTGATGATATAATCCACAATAGTTTAATTCTTCTCTGTTCTTCTATCTCGCCATTTGCTTAAATATGCAGATATTTTGAGTGCGAACTAAGTTTAATGTTTGACATGAAGTAGCCTGTTAACAAGTACAAACCCGGTTTTGTGTTCTCACAGGTGCAGTGATCTTTGCCCATTGCAGGATAGAACAAATGGCTAAACATTGCGAGTTAAATTATATAATATTATTACACAGTAACTGCTGTCCTGGGGTCTCATGTACTTCAAAATTTTTCATACATCATGTTCCACACACACTGGAATAAAAAAAAGCATCTTTTAGTTGATCTGTGTTCACTGCCACAAACTCTTGACATTTGAAAGTGACAAACTACAAAGAGAAACTTGCCTTTTTAACCCCTTGAGCACTTTTGATTTACACCTAAACTACAAAACAAAACAACTTGCATGTTACTTATAATATAGGGAGTTAAAACTTGAAACAGAGGTGTCAAAAGTTGGTCCTCCAGGGCCACAATCCTGCAGGTTTTCAAAGGATCCTTTCATCAGATTGAACAGCCTATACAGTTTTCCACAGTGATTCGTTAGTTTAAGTCAGATGTGTTGGAAAAGGAAGACACAGAAAACCTGCAGGATTGAGGCTATCGAGGACTGGAGCTGGACACCCCTCCTTAAAATCCTTAAAATTTTAAGGGGTTCATGTAAAGAAAAAGTTTCAAAACACAATTCTTTATCTCTGATCAGAATGGCAACATTCAGAATAAAAGGCATGGCAGCAGTTCTAAGGAGTTTTACACTCGTCACGATGGTATGCTGCTTTTTATATAACACACTATCAAGATAACAGAAGACTGGCAGATCGGCTCTTATCTGGCCTTCAGCTTCGAGTGGTGCCACACTACAAATCAGACCACCATGACACCTCAAAAATGGAAACCAGACTGAGGAGACGTTGCATTTTTTAGGCCGATGAGCGCACAGTCAAGATCATTAAAAATCAATATTCCACCACAGACACACGTCATCGTACACATGATATGAAATGCATTCTGATTCTCACTGAGGAGAAAACAAAGCGTTGGATGATAAATTAAGACGCTTGCGAATGCTTCCTGAACACATTTTCACCAAGTAAGTTGTTGTTACCTCTAAGCTAATTTTTCCTTATGTCCCTCATCTATCTGGGATTCTATCGCAGCCTCGGTCAGTGAGAATGGTGTCCTTCAGCAGCTGAGGTTCATGGTGCCTCAGATCTGTACACTTTCCAAAGTACAGCTGCAGCAGAGATGACAGCCTGGTGCACCCTCCACACCTGACTCATGGTTGTGGATGGGGTGTCCATGATGTTGCTCTCAATTTCCACACATTTTCAGCAGTCTTGGGAGGATGTCAGAAAGTTTCTGTGAAGACGGCGACCATTCGCTTTGCCTGTAAAGTTCGCTCCAGCCTCCTTCGGCCTCTTCTTAAGGCACTTAAACTCTACCAATGCAGCGTTCCTTCTTCAGATCACCTCTATCAGGAAATTATAATCAACACTCAACTCTGTTTACTGGATAAGGATGGATTATATAGGGTGAAGATAAGATACAAAGATTACATTTGGTGCTGTTCTCTACAGCTCTTCATTCCACAGTAAACATGGCCTTCTCAGTAATAATGCCACATAATTTACCAAAAAACTTTCATTTCAAATTCTGTAATCTAATCAAATAAGCATTAAAGCTGAATATTATTTATGATTACTGCACTATGCATGTATGAACTCTTGTGTTTAAGTAAATTAGAACAGATTTAAACAGTATTATTACTAAAATGCATAAGTTTGTGTATTTTTAGCTCCCACCTCTGATTCAGCCACATCAGTTTTATATTCTGTAAAATACTTTTTTTTTTTTTTTTTTTTTTTTAAATCTGTTGTGGGTGGCATAGTTATCTGGACAGATGGGGAAAGTATGCCGCTTATTTGCTGATTTTAGTAATCAGAGGAGAGATGGTGGTCCTACTGGTACTGGATTGCTCTCAGTTTTATTGTAGTTGGGACGTATGCAGCAAAGACAGACAGGAAAAAGGTTATGCACAGATGCATATATCTGAACTTTTCTGAGTGTACATAATTTCCTAGCTTTGGCTGTACTCCATCTTTTAGTTTGAAAGCTACATGATCCCTTGAACATGAGGGCCCTGGATATTTAGAATAGAATAGCTGGACTGGTTAAATATGTATGAGCTTTTGATGGTGGTATGTTTACAATAGATCTGAAATGTCTTCTTTGTGCATGTATTTGGAGGAAAAAAGATGTATGCACCAAAGTACAAAGCAGAATGATCAACATAAAAATAAATTGCTCTTAGTTATAGAAGTGGCATTGCTGATGGTACTAACCCTTGAGGAGCACATTAAGTACAGCATGCGGCTGTCTGTTCAAGTTACTCAAAATTTCCATGAGGATTTTATTTAGGACATTCTAACCACATATCATGCATTTATCATGATGATGTATCAAATGCCCTTGGACTTGAGTGATGTGATTTCCTTTATTTCCTTTGTTTTAGTACGAACATCTCTCCCAGAAATCACAAAATTATGCTTTGTTTAATTTTTGTCTGACCGTAGATCAATCTTTTAATCATTGAACGAGAAAATGGCTCAGAAGATAATAATTGTTGCCCTGGCGATGCTGCTCTTGGCGTCTGCTGCCACCTTTGTGGGTGTATTCTTTGGTGTGGGGAAGAGGAAGCCAGCGAGTGATGGTTACCTGAAAGCGGCAGTGGCAGCAGATGCTGGACCATGTTCAGTGATTGGCAGGTAAGAGCTTGTTTCCACAGCAGACCACATTATGAAAACATTATGACATGTTTATGGAGATTGCTGATGAAAAAACAGCTCTTTGTGTGATTAAAATCTGTGCATAAAAATCAGTTTTTACTTTAAAGAGTTAAAACATATTTGCACCTCATTCCTCCTATATCTCTATTCTTTTCACCATAGAGATATACTTCTGAAAGGGGGCTCTGCAGTGGACGCCTCAATAGCAGCGCTATTATGTGTTGGATTATATAATGCTCACAGTATGGGCATAGGAGGAGGGCTTTTCTTCACCATCTACAATGCAAAAACCGGTAAACCTTTACTTCAACACGCATTTTCACCACACCAGTTTCAGTCATTTACTTTCTACACTGTCACAAGAAATTCATGCAAAGCATTTCCTGTTATTTAATTCCTATACAGGGACAGTTGAGACCATTGATGCCAGAGAGACAGCACCACACAATGCATCAGAGAACATGTTTGGGAACAGCACAGATTTATCCCAGAAAGGTAATGTTTAATCACTGATGTTTAAAGTGGAAATACCAAAGCTGGGAGAAGCTGCTGTTGACAGTAAAGAGGATGAGTGTGCAAATGAATGATTAGTGTTAGTTTTCTCAGGGAGTTCTACAGAGTCACTTAAAAAAAAAACCATAGACAAAACAAAAAAAAGCTATTTGGGGCTTTTGGGTCAAGTTCTATTAAGATCTATTTACCTTTTCTCTGTGTGTATAGGAGGCCTGTCCATTGCTGTACCAGGGGAGATTCGAGGCTATCAACTGGCACACCAGCGACATGGCAAACTGCCATGGAAAGACTTGTTTCAGCCAAGCATTCAACTTGCAGAAAGAGGATTTCCATTGGGAAAAGCTCTTGCCTCGGCTTTGTCCAAAAACAAAAACACTATTGAGAAAGACAAAGCCCTGTGGTGAGAGGCATCAACTTCACTCTGATTATTCAACCATCATTGTTAATTAGATTAACTCCTCCATCATTAATGTTCTTTTTTTCTCGTTGCAGTGAGGTTTTTTGTGGGAAAAATGGTGACATCCTAAAAGAAAACGAAACCATTAAATTCATCAAACTGGCAGAAACCTACAGGAAGATAGCCGAGGATGGACCTGATGCATTCTTTGAGGGGCAGCTAGCTCAGAATCTTATTAATGATATTCAGCAAGCAGGTATCACATTTTAATCTTCCAAGAAACTTTTTACATTTTGATCATTTAATGTTCAGACAAGCTTATATTACTTACAATGTTTTATAATTATTCTGACGGTTCATATGATCAGTTTCCCCCATTTGCCTCATCATGCACAAATGTAAAAATGTTCTTAATGCCTGATCAAAAAGTGGTTGCTGTCCAAACAAACCTGTACACAGTAATTTAAATGGTTTTTTGTGCTAATGTCTGGACTGTAGGGGAAATAAGCAGCTTAACCATAATGGCAAACTTTGAGCTCATTAGACAGCTGTCAAATAAACAAATCCATTCATTCATTCATCAGCTCTTACAGTCAGATCTCCTGGAAAAACCTGAAATATTCACGAAACTGGAAACTTAATATTCTTACTGATACATAGAATCTTTTTGGGTAAAATCCTACACAACTATTTGAATAATTTATTTCACAGGTAAATTGTGTCCAACAAAATTTCCAACCAGTTGTGCAGGAATATTAGAATCAATTTCTGAGTTTGTCTAACCTTAACCACTAATATTTTAATGCTTAACTTTATCCAAACAGTCTTGAAAGTTGCTCAAAGACCAAGAAAGCAATGTCTGAATCCCAAAATGATGTTTGAAAGTAAAGTTGGTTCAAATAAATGATGTTTAGAAAGGGAGCCAAACTTGATTGTTTGTTTTGTTGTGTAGCTCCATCTCCCAAAGCCTCCACCCACCAAATGTAGATTTTGCCACTTTTAACAAAGATGTCTTGTAACCTTTGCAAGAAATACAGCAAAAGAATATATTTTATGTCTGATAGTGCAAATCAGGAGATTCAACTTTGGGGTCAGTTTTTCATTTTAGTATTTATTTAAAAATCTGTAAAGACTTGGTTTGGAAAACCAAATATATATAGATAGATAGATAGATAGGTGTGTGTGTGTGTGTTATATTGTGTATATATATGTACATGCAGTCTATTGTGCATGAAGGTCAAATAACCTAAATTTGAATTTCTAGTCAGAATAATAGATTGACAAAGTCTGCAAGTGAAAGTAGCAAACGTTTCTACTTTGAGTTGTAAAAGAAACTCCTCATGCAGATTTTCTTATTTGCAGTGAATTTGATTATTTATTATGAAAAATAAAAGAACTGGCTTGGCAACACTTGAGATAGTGTTTTTATATATACACCCCATATGTTCTTTTTCCTTCATTTTTAACACATGGAGGCATTTCTTATGCCCAAAGATTTTTGCAAGCAAAACAGCATTCAGTGGAGATCCTTGGCTTTTCAAAAGAAATTGAAATTTAATCAAGTAGTGGAAAGAAACATAAAAATATACCCAGTCTTTACTGTATACTCAGCCTTTGCTGCAATTGTGATCACATTTTTTGTAACTGCAGAGCAGAAGACTGCACTCTGTGCTGTACGAAGTTCCCTGCATGTCTCATTTCCAGGGTGAGGAGGATTTACTTTCCCATTTCTGCTCAAGTGTGCATTCACGGTGTTTGTCAATCCTTGTTTAGGTGGTATCATCACAATGGAGGATCTGAGGGATTATAAGCCTGTCTTGGATATGAACCCTCTCAGGGTGAATGTGGGGGAGTACTCCATGGCTGTTCCCAATGCCCCTGCTAGCGGCCCTGTGCTTTCGCTGATATTAAACATTTTGAATGGTAAGCCTTGATGCTCTGTCCAAAAACATCCTGAGTGGGAGAATGTGAGCTACCTTCCAGCCACTCTCACAGAAAGAAGTCAGCTGTAAGGGGCATGTTGAGCTGCTCTACAGCGAATCCACTCTCAAAGTGAAAGCCTTTCTTCACTTAATGTCACCTAAAGAAGAATTTCATGAATAGCATCAAATATGAAGCAGAATTGAAATGAAAACGACTCATTTTCACTGTAAGATTTACTTGGTAATAAACTGTCAGCTGAACTGCTTTTGAAGTAGGTTCGATGTTATGATGTATAATATTAGGTGGCTCAAATTAATTGAACAAGCTTCTAAAGCAATGCCAAGCTTAACTTCAACATTGTAAAATTTATAATGTGAAGTTAAAAATCATGAATGAACCAAAATGTAACATTGTAAAGGGTATTTATTAAATGACTGACATCACGCAAGCCTTGAATCACGCAAGGAGCAAAACCTGAGGGGGAGGAGCTAAGACAGGGTGGCACTTTCAAATCTTGCTAGCTCCCCAACATTACCTACCCCGGCTTTAACAGTAATCAATTTACCTCTAACTGGGTGCAGTTGACTGGTTAAGCTTCCCTTACCTTTCAGTTACCAGGCAAAACACTCATTGTGCTGACTGAGTGACTCCTTCAGCTGAAACTTAAACTCTTCCTTCTGTGGCCATAATTTGCAGTTCATAGCTGCTATCTGCAGCTTTTGGATGGAATAAAAGCTCAATCTGGGTTATCTGTGTTCTGCATTTGTAATGACACAGGCATATGTCTTTTATTCCTGGAAATGAATGGCTGTAGATCAGGGGAGGACAAGTCCCGCAGTCCTGCAAGTGTTGGGAGTTTCCCTACATCAACACACCTGACACTCATCAGACTTAATTAGCAGACTAGTGCAATGCTTGACATCAAACTCTGCACCAATCTGCTAAATACTCATTGATTTGAGTCAGGTGTGTTGCAGCAGGGAAACTTCTAAAACCTGCAGGACTGCAGCTGTCAAATACTGGAGTTAGACACCTATGCTATATCTGAATTTTGGCCTATAACTACTGATTGATTATATTTCCCAGGGTACAACTTAACTGCTGATAGTGTGGCAACCCCAGAGAAAAAGGTCCTCACCTACCATCGTATAGTGGAGGCCTTTCGTTTTGCTTACGCAAAGAGAAGTTTACTGGGAGATCTGAGTTTTCTCAACATAACTAATGTAAGTACACAGTCTGAGGAAAACACTGATGTGATCATTGTGGTGCTTTATTCATAAGAAAAGAAGCCAGTTAATTAATAACTAATAGTATTTTTAAACTTTAGGCAATAAAATACTTTATTCCTCTGAGAAAGGGAGAATTTGTCCAAATTGACCAAAGTAATGATAAAAGTAAAACTAAAACAAGCAGAAAAAACATCAAAATCAGCTGCACCTATTTGTGGTGCAAATTAGAATTTTGGACATTGAACAGAAATTTGTTTTTGTTTACTAATTGTTTGTCACAAGAACACTCTTAAATAGAGAATGCCATTTTGCTATCAAAGCCTTTGGCTCTCTGAAGAATTATGTTGCCAAATCACATTTCTGAAAATCCTAGCTCTCCATTGCATGTGCAGTCCTAGATCAGACAAATTAGTCATGATGTGAAAAATGCAAAGAAATGCAGGCATTCTTACTACAACACTGAGTTTGATTTCATTTGGTTTTGAACCTGAGATGTTGAGGTCTCATTATTTTCTCCAATTTTAAGCATTCAAATTTGCATTTTAGGTCAAAGAAAATGAAGGTGTTTTGAACAGGTTATGTAATCAGGATTAAACACAAAAGCAGAATCCACGAGAGACAGAGGATCTCATATTTTTCAGTAAATTACGGAGAAAATAGCTGTTTACAGTTAATTACTTGGAAAAAAATTAAAGGGATTTATAAACTGTATGCACACCAAAGGCTCTGAATTTTCTCTCTTCCAAAGCTTATCCAGAATATGACCTCAGCTTCATATGCTGATATCATCCGAGAAAAGATTACTGATGAAACTACACATCACATGAGCTATTATGAGCCTGAGTTTTACTTACCTGAAAATCACGGGACTGCACACCTCTCTGTGGTATCAGAGGATGGAAGCGCTGTGGCTGCCACCAGCACCATCAACCATTTGTAAGATCATATACTTGTTAACATTTCAGCCTTATGTTTGTTTCCTAATAATCACTGTTCTGCTGCAGTTTGGGCTCCAAAGTCATGTCAAACTCAACAGGGATTCTGCTGAACAATGAGATGGATGACTTCAGCTCCCCACTCATCACAAACGGCTTTGGTGTTCCCCCTTCTCCAAGCAACTTCATCAGACCAGGTTGGATTGTGATCATGTTCTTGCAAAAACATACAACCCACAAAGCTGTAATATAAATTAGCTATTCAGATTATGAATTACTGGTCATTCAGATATTGTCTTTTATCAGAGTCTTTGAAGAAGGCTTCCATAATGTTCATTAATTTTGTCTACTTCAAATTATCCATGGACATCATAAAGTACATCCTGAAGCAGCTGTGGTCCAGCTTCAGCACCTGGACAAAAATTAAAGTCCCCAAGTTCTCCTCTCTTTTCTAGGAATAGGATGTATCTTTTTTTGGTTCATCAACAGAAATATTGAAATTTTGTCTCCAAAACATTTGCAATTTCACATTGTTCACATCAATCCCAGTGTGTAAAGGCCTTTACCTGCTTTATTTCTATCATTTTGATTAATGATCAAATTCTGTGAAAGGGAAAAGGCCAATGTCTTCCATGTGTCCAACCATCCTATTTGACAAAAACAACAAAGTCAAGATGGTGGTCGGAGGCTCAGGAGGAACAAAAATCACAACATCTATTGCTCAGGTAAAAACCCAAGCAATATAAACATAATACTGCAGCCATGTTGATATACAGTCATATAAACATATAGTTTCATTCTATCCTTAACAATGTCAACACTGACATCAGTCCTTAATGTCTGGTGTTTTACAGGTGATTCTGAATGTGCTCTTTTTTGACTACGATCTTAAGAAAGCTGTGTCAGAGCCAAGGGTCCACAACCAACTGAGTCCCAACACCACAGCAGCAGAGCATGACTTTGACAAAGTGAGATAAACAGAACTATAACGTTGATATCTATAAAAAATATCAAAGTAGTGCACTGTGCAGCGAGACAATCGTTCATTCAAAACCAGTTAACACTTAATCTCTTCATTTTCGATGTGAGCAACACCAGGAACACTGTTTGTTATATTTACTGTCAGAGACTGACGTCCTGTTATGTAACAACAAGGAAGTAAAGCTTACAGCCCATGCTAAGTGGCTGGAAATAAGCATCTAATACTGCAAAATATATGATGGCAAATATATACCTTAGATAACAAGGTGCTGCTAGATCTGGTTGAGCGTAATAATTTTAAGTTTCCACACTTTTGCAGGAAAATTCATAAAAGGGTTTTATTTCACTGATATGAGTCTCCATGGATAACATATAGTATCCCCAAAAAGTGGGTATTATTTTAAATGTGTTAAAGGACTTTTGTGTGCTTTGGTTTGCAGAACATCCTGAACGGCTTGGCAGAGAAGAATCATGAGACAGAAATCCTCACATCCACAGGAGCCGTGGTCCAGGCAGTGGTTCGTTACGAAAAAGGACTGCACGCTCAGTCTGATCATCGCAAGTGGGCGTATGCAGCTGGATACTGAAGTCATAAACGCCTTTGATTACACTGTACAGCTGTCTGAACTTTGATGCCTGCAGAACCAGCTCAGAATTAGAAACATGATAAAGATCTAGCAAGCACCATCAACAGTCTTAGGCACCAGGCAATCTGTGCTTAGAGTAGTGTTCACGTGCTTTATAACACACTGTACCTCAACTGATTTTAGTGCCGTTGGAATATCTAGTTTACCTCAACATTTATGATTTAAAAAAAAATGTCTAAAAATATTGAAAAAGGTAGCATTAAAGTTATATTTATATGAAATGAGACAGCAGAACTCTTGTTAATTTTAGTATCTTATTGACCTTAGTGACAATAATCTATTTAAGAAGCACTTTTTGTCGTTTCATAGCTGTTTCTGGTTATTTAATAAGACAATATCAAATAAGACATGTTAGCTATTAGGATTATCAGACTGTGATACTGGGACAAACAGTTCCGGAGAATACAATCATGACTAATTTCCCACAAATCAGAGTGCAGTGGCCTCAAATGACCTCATGAAAGTGCACTACTCTTTTATTTAAAGATGATTTGTAAAATACATTTGTTTGATAATAAAATGCGTTTAAAGACTCTAAAGTCGCCTTATTACTTTACTAATCTGTTTATTTTTTGGGATCTCCTAAATATTGTGACAGAATGTCTTATCCCTTCAAGGCTTGGTTTGTGCTCACTAGTGAAACAAAAATTGTCAAGAGGCGGCAAACT
Source organism: Telmatherina bonti (assembly GCF_933228915.1). Lineage (NCBI taxonomy): Eukaryota > Metazoa > Chordata > Actinopteri > Atheriniformes > Telmatherinidae > Telmatherina > Telmatherina bonti. The sequence goes on from NC_136615.1 coordinate 20,336,916, forward strand.
TGATTAACAGAAATCAGAAGTTACACATCCTCACTTTTAATGGTAGAATAATTCACTTACTTTTTCCTGATTAAATTTCCTCTGCTAAGACCAGACTCAGAGTGACTGTGTGTTTACCTAATGTTTGCTCTGCTGCAATATTGTGCAGATATGAGATTTCACTTTGGACTGTACTTTTTAAAGTGAGTAGAAGGGCTGTGAGTCCATGTGAGGAATGAGGCACCACCCACACTTACCTGTGGCAGTCAGTCTTGCAGAAATGTTGACCTTACCAATTATTACTTATTGTAAAACTGAGTTGGTCTTTGTACAAAGCTTATTCATCCCTTTACATTTTTTTTGAGTCAAAACCACCAAAAGCAACGTTTTTAATCACCATTTACATTTTTTTAGAGCTTTAATACCAAATGATGACAAATGATCAGCCTTTTACATTGGACATGATCTTGTGTTCGAATGGTTTTCATCTTAGGTGGAAAAAAAGGTTGTTTTTCTGTGAGTTTCTATGTAATTATTTTTTGACTGTTTTTCCTTCTATTGACTGCAGATGGTACATCTACAGGAACTACAGGTCTAAATAAATTATGCTGATATTCCACTTAATGTAACTAAGTTTGACCTCAGGTTTGCCAGGATGACCAGCAAAAAAAAAAAAGGAATTGTTTTAGTTGTTTCCTACTTGGTACAAATATTTCCATGCTATACTTTATTGAGACTTTTTAAGGACAAAGGTAAGACAAGGGAAGTTTATCTGTATGGCATATTTCATGCAGAAGATAATTCAAAGTGCGACATAAAACATTGAAATCATTACAGATGGTGCAGAAATAGCCTTGTCATAGTCACACAGAAATTTCCCTTGGAGGCCCAATTAAACACAATCTGACTCCCAGATACTGTATTTATGATGAACAGTTATGCAACTCAAAAAAGCCAATTTACCAACCCCGCAGGCGTGAAAAAAAATCAGCAGTCTGTATATATGTAGTTTTAACTTGACTTCCCTCAGATAGCATTCCACCCCCACCCCCTCACACACACACACACACACACACACACACACACACACACACACACACACACAGACATTTAATGTGTGACTTTGTGACTGGAAGTACGCAGAGTTACTTGAGAATAATTGGATTGACTCTGGTATAAAAGGAAAAACCTGTTCAAAAAATATTTTCTGCACACTTTCTGCAAATCATGCTTACTTCTGATGGCAGTTCTTTCCGCAAAGAAGTTGATATCGTGACACGAAAGCTATCAAAGTCAGAGCTTATCCAGATTAACTCTTTTGTCATGCAACAAAGACAGTGCTACTTCACACAGACCAGAATTTGCATGTTCTCATAACTCACTTCAAATGCCTGAAAGGAAAGCGGAATCCACTTAAGAAATAATTTCTAATTCATAAGTTTCTCGAGTGAAAATGCATCTCATTACTTCTTTTTTCTGTCTCAGTGCATCTCTGAAATAAGGTACATTTCAAAACAGGTGATTACAGCTGATAATACAACTGCAGTGTTGGAAAATCTGTGAATATTGTATTACCTTTAGTTCTGCACAAATATGACCTAAAGCATTCATTTATTATTAGATGCATAGGAAGAGGAAAAGAAGGGCTGTTAATACTTTTATTATTAGTTGTAACATGAACAACTCCAGTGAGTGTAAGCGTGAGTTGTTTGTCTCTGTGTGGCCCTGTGATGGACTGGCGAGCTGTCCAGGGTGTACTCTGCCTTTCGCCCAAAATCAGCTGGGATAGGTTCCAGCTTCTCCGCGACCCTGAATTGGATTAAGCGGTTTAGAAAATGAATGAATGAATGAATGAACAACTCCAATAAAATGTTTTTGGTAATTGTACATTTTTATTTACCATTTTTCAGTTGAACATCCCATGTTATTGCTTAGAGATTTGGCCCATTTGCCCAAAAGATGTCCTTCATTGGACAGGTGTTAAAATGTCCCAGATAGTCAGACTACCAGATAATTGTTCTTAGGAGAGAATGCAGCAAATTCTTTGGATTCAAAATAAACATTTTTCACTTGTACTCAATTTATTTCTAATAGTCTTCTGGCTTTGGTGCAATTCCTTATCAAACTTTCTTTTTATGACTATCCTTAGCTGTCTTCTTATTGGCCTGCCACAAAGGTGACAGTTTTGTTGTGTTTGTTTTATTGTACACATAAACATTAATATTAGCTATTGTGGAAAGGTCCTGCTGTTGCTCTACAAATTACTCTGGGTCTTTTGTGTCCATAGACATTGTGAAACCTTGCTCTTAGTAAATTGACAAATGGTTCTTGTATTTGTAAATAACATGACTGTCTGGTGGCATTCTAAGCTGTGCTTTATACCTTTAACCAGGTGTCCAACAGCTGTGCTCTCAGCTCCAGCAGAGAGCAATTTTTCAATGCAGACAACCAAATACACAATCTTTTAAAAGGTTAGGAGTATCTAGATTTTGAGATGATAACTAGCAATATTTAACTTTATAATGACGAGAACAACTAAAGAAACAGCACAGAGGCACAGATGAAGAGGTGAACACGATCGTCTTCATAATCTAACACTTAATTTTAACTCCAGCAGAAAGTAGAGAAATTGTTTCACAATGTCTCTTTTTGCCAGAACAGAGCGAAGCTAAGGGTCAACAACAGCACCCACACCAAGAGCAGCCTGTACCTCGATCTGTCTGAAACAGCCTCCCAGTGATACCCAAACTACATACCATGCAGATGTGTAGAAAATGTAGCCATTGTAGAGAGAAACCTTAGAGAAATATACTGACTGTAGCTACTGACTGAAAAATTTGCTGTATGAATGGATGTGAATGCGTGACTGTGGTCAATGATAACACTATTAGTCAAAAAGATTAAGAAAGCTGCGCAGTTCTCTGAGCTGCACTCATGATACACTTCCACAAATGTGCTTTGAGGATGAGACTTTGTTCACTAATCTTTAGATAAAACAGGGTGCCCACTCTCACTTGATTGTCATCAAATTGATTAGAAACATCAATATGACCTTCAATCAAGTTTTTACATGTGTGAGTGTTTAGTGTTTCTGCACACAAGAATTCAAAAGGTTCACAAACTTCAATGCTAGATTATGGAAAAAAGTCATAAATGCCTAGAGAAAAGCAAGTTGCTGTGTTTTTTAAATGCATTTTTGTTTGTGTAGACAATTATTAGAATATGTGGTCAAAAAAGACATCAGGCGAAGATGAAACTCCTCTTGAACTCATGTTTAATTAAGATAACACAAATATTAGTCTGTGAATTATTACAAAATCATGTAATTGTATGATTAAAAAATATTCAACAAATACAAAAAATACATTTTCTTTAGTAAAGTAACAATTTTATCTCATACAGATTGAAAATAAGGGCAGGAACCTAAATAAAGTTCACAAAATAAAATCTTAAAGTCACAGTAAAAGTTTTCTGTCTTCCTGTTTTGTTTTTTTTAAAGAAATATAAAAAGAGGTTAAAAGGCTCATATAGGCTACAGTAACACATTTGAACAACAACAACAAAAAAACAAAACTTAAACTCAGTTGCAAACATATTGCTAATATTCACAGGGACTAAGTATAGATAAGTCAAAAGTTCAGTGTTAAAAAGCTACATTTTGTGTCTTCCAAACAACCTTAAAAGAAAAAGGTTAGAGCATTAATTGTATATAGTAAAAGTGGATCAGTCTGTTTCCTGCACTTGTCAGGAATAGTTTCTTTCAGGGATCATGTGCTTCTTGAACATGTACGTTCCTGTTCCTATAGTGTAGGGGTGAACACTTACATTGTGTTTAAATAACAATTCACTCGTACAATGACTAATGTGCTAAACAGTGAGACCAGCTGCTTAATTCATCTGGGTAATAAAATATGTGCTCTAGATATGCATGTACATTGTTTACAAGCCCAAAAGATGGTTGTTACTATTAACTGTGGTATGTTTAAAAACTGTAAGTCAATCCAGCAGTTTTCGTTTGAAGTAGCTGCCTGCATTTCTATAAAAGGCCAGAAATTTAGGAAAACTAATGGCATTGCTTTTTAATACGTGACTGAGGTACAGATGCTGATATATGAATTAGAGGAAAGGCTAAATCATCACAGTGATTGTGTTGTCTTCAGCAGAAATATTTTGATAGACTGAAAAATCAGCTTCAACGACACTTTTGATATATATATATTTTTTACTATGGTTGGTGTTAGCAGTAGTGGATGTAAATGTGTGTTTATCTGAAAATGTCAAGCAGAGGTCACTGCTTTACATTCAGATTAAATGGTTTAGACAATATCGATTAAATGAACTGAACATCAATGCACATGTTTCTTGCACCATTTCACAGATTTGAACTCAGCTTTAATCAAATAAAACATGTTATCATGCTTACAAGGCAAAAAGCAAGAATGCCCAGAGTATGATTCACTCACAGTCTGTTGTCCGGCCTGCAGCACATTCATTGTTTTGAAGGCCAAAGGTTCACTGATTCTCAAGTAAAGATTTTAGTGAAAGGTTCCCCTTCTTCATTGTCAGTATCCAGCTGACATGCCATTCTTCCTCCTGTCTGACACAGCCTGAATGCAGCCATTCTCCTTTTCCACAGCATTGACGACATTTAAAAAGAACTTCCAGCTCCCAATTTTGTGTCCAAGAGCTTTAATGCCGTCTATCACAGACTGAAAGCAAACACACAGAAGCACACAAATTAATACCACTCATCCTTCAAAAGCGATTATAGGTAAATTAAATTTGACTTTGCTGGATTATGCGCTTATAGTATTGATTCAAATTCATTAACATGAATGGAAATATTGTTTGCAAGACAGATGATCACCGTTATGTGAACCTTAGTGGCACAAAAGGACATTTATGATAAAAAAAAAAAAAAACATCACCTTATCAAACCCAGGCTCAAAATTTACAAAGTTCTTCGAGTCCACGAAAACAATAGGAGCTTCAATGGCATCTTTTAAGTTCATCCCCAGCCACAGACGATTTATTATGGACTGCAAGAGTGAAAAGCAGCTGTATAAACATGAGGAAACACACAAACTAATATATAGGATGTAATGAATGAGTTACCAAGGCCACTGCTGAGGTAATCATGCTTCCTCCTGATCCACCAATCACTAGGATCCCTCCAGACTTTGTTTCCAGTATAGCTGGTGTCATTGAGGAGGGAGGCCGTTCACCTGTTTGAGACAACAAAAACACTGTAAGAAACAGTGATGATTCTGAGAAATGTCATTAATACAAAGTTCAAAGTTAAGTTCAAAGTTAAAACTCAATGATTATATATTTTACCTTACCTGACCTCAGTGTGTCTGCCCTTCCACAAAAGTCAGCTAACTCATTGTTAAGGATGATGCCTGTTCGTGGAGAATAAACAGCTCCTCCGAATCTACAGAGGAAAACACTAAGCTGAGGGTCTGGACGCATTACATTACAGCAGAATTTCCTGCGATGACTCAGCACATTTACACATCTTTAATGAACAGTCTTCATGCTCACAGTTGGTTAATGGTGCTGGTGGCAGAGACCGCCAGTCCGTCTTTATCCAGGACAGACACATGTGTGGTCCCCATGTGATCTGTGGAAGGCTTGATGTTGTAGTAGGAGTCGTTGTGGGTGCCATCTGAAGAAATCAACGCCCTAATGCGATCAATGAAGCTTTGATCAGTCAAGTGGTCGGCACTCTAAAATAAGAAAAAATGAGGCATCTCAGAAGAAAGTTTAATTCAGATGACATTTTTTGTGGTTTGGGATGCTTAAACAGTATCCAGTGTTACATCTGAGTATGAACAGAATTAAATTATTTCATTATCATTCAGATACTTTCTTAATGTTGCATTAACAACATACAAAGGGTTCAAATCTATCCATCCATCCATACATCCATCCACTTTTTAACCACTTAGTCCAATTCGGTGTTGCGGGAAGCTGGAGTCTATCCCAGCAATCAATGGGCAAGATTGGTTACCATTCCATCACCAACACAGAGACAAATGACTATTCATGCTAACATTTACTCCTAGGGACAATTTAGAGTAACTAACCCAACATGCATATCTTTGGACATAAGAAGAAGAAGAAGTCAGAGTACCTGGAGAGAACCAACACATACTGTACACGGGAGAACATGCAAACTTCAAGGGTTGAAATGTAAAACTTTTTTTCTCTTCATTTTGCTTAAAAAAAACATCATTGTAATGATTAAGCGGTTAGGAAAATGAATGAATGAATGAATGGATGCTTGTAATGAATTTAATGCTAGTGCTATATTCTCCAAACTAGGTGCAAACATTGCTGACTCATCAGTTTTTTCAGTGGAAACGTATGTGTGCTGCACCTGGAGAAAAGGTTGACAAGGCAATCATTATTTAAGAAATAAGTCACTAGAATGAGCTAAAAGACTCCCCAAAAAAACCCTCAAAAGAACACAGGGGAATGGCATGATTGTGCAATAACGGCTGTGTCAACAGATTTTTCAGTATTTTGTTCTGCACATCTTGTGTTTTTACCCTTGTAGTTTACATACTTGTCCATGTAATATTTTTTGGAATAATAACATCAACAAAACAACTTCAGATGCCAACCTTCCCGATATTAAAGTCAGGATCGCGAATGTTCCTCTTTTGTCCATTTGCAAATTTGGCCGCTTCTATGTAATGATGGTACAGCTGAATCTTCTTGTCACCAACCAGGGAGTCTGAAGACGGCGAGAACCCTGCAGGCCAAGAAGACAGGAGGTAAAATATTATTATCTGCAAACCACTGTTATTTTATACTTTATAAGTGACAGCATGCACAGATGGTTTGACAGTAGACTCATGCAGAACAAATGAAACCTTTCATGACTCTGAGAATGAAGGCAAGCAGAGTGCCCCCAGCAGGTGGTGGAGGAAAATGCATCTTAGTATTTCCCAGAAGAACCGTCTGAGCATCGATCTCCTGAACCTTGAAAGACCTCAGATCATCCATTGTCAAAGCTCCACCTGAGACAAACAAGTCATTATAAACAAAACCTTTTTTTGTTTCACTTTCATACTTTAAAAACTGGTTTTGCCCTCTCTTTTTTACTCCCCAACAAAGAATACACCCCCAGCTTTCTCACACACATCTTTCACTAACCTGCAGCTTTTATGTCTTGGATTAAGTCTTGTCCTATCTTGTCAGTATAGAAGGCATCTGCCCCTTGCTTTGCAATTGTTTCCATGGTTTCTGCCAGTTTAGGAAACCTCAGGATATCTTCTTTGCCCAGAACAGTTTTGTTCTTGTTACAGAAAACTTCACTGGACAAACACACAAAGGCATAAAGTAGGATTAAAAGGAGGAGAGTGAGGCTTTTCAAATCAAACACTGAAACAAACCCTGTAAAGTCACAGCAGTTTACATTGAAGAAAGGATTAAAGTTCTTGGTCATTTCAAAGTTTCAGGTTTCACTTACAGTAGTTTTCCATTAGCAATCATAAAATCTTATGACTAGTCAATGGAGAGTTAAAATGAATTCTGCTACATTTTCTTATGGCTGCAACTATAAACCATGTGATGTGGTTCATTGGTTGACTTGTGTTTGTTGTAAGGCTATCTTTGCTGCATTAGAAAAGGTGCTTACAAAACAGTCCTAATTGTCCTTATTCTAAAACTGGTTTTTACAAGGCTCGGTGTATATAAATCAAACCATAAGGATACAAGTCTTGCAAAATCCAAAAAGTTAAGGCATGAATCACCTCTCAACTCCTCTGTCATCGGCAGCTGGGGCTGTTATTATAAAGGTAAAAATTTATGATCCAAGATCTTGTTGGAATCTCATTGATGACTCACACACAAACTCAAGCCCTAAGGCCACCAATAACATCTTCTAACTGAAAACTAAAAGCCTTTATTCCCCAAACTCAGCTTTTTGAAACAGTTTAGTGTATGATAATTTCATTAATGCCCATAATTTCATATGATTTGGATGAGATGATCAGAATTTGCTATACTTGCGTTTTGTATCATGATGGTTTCAGGATTAAAACCTTGAATTTGAAAATGCTTTATCATTTTAAATACCAATGACGCGCCATCAGATAAGTGCTATGTGTGTCTAAGCAAAGGGTCACTGAAGTCATTCTCTCAAAGCAGCAAAGGCTCCTTCTTAGAGTAAAAAAGTGTCTTAGATTCTTTCCTGGTCTTCCAAATATATCCACAAAGCCTCCATTTTTAAAGAAGCAAACTAATCACAGTCAGTGTAACAACACACTATGGACATTACTGAGAGGGTAAACCCTTTCTCTGTCTCTATCCTCCACTCTGGAGATGTTATGAGACAAACAACAGTGTGTACTCCTGTGCACTTACAGTATATTGATAACTGACAAAAAAGCAATGAGTGTGAAAATAGGGATGAACTATTATGCAATATGTAAACTAAAAAGATCACAGTTGTTATTAATAGGTTACATAAATCTATCAGGAAATCAGTGTAACCAGGGATTTAGAAAGGGGATTTACTCCAAGACTGATTTTGTATGATAGAAAAAAAAAAAAAGCTTAAACAAACCCTTTTAATTTCTTACTGCCTTCAAACATCTACTTTTCACTTCAACTGAAATAATTATGTCTCCTCTAACGGTAATTTCAGGGAACTTAAAAGTTTTCTGTCATGAAGCAGTGAGTGTAAAGCATTACCACAGGGAAGATTTCTCCACGTGGTCCTTCACAATGTTGTAGTTCAGAAAAGTTGCTAGGTATGGTGGCATTGGGATACCCTCCCTGGCCAGTTTAATTGTTGGCTCAAAGAGCTTGGCCCATGGCAGCCTTCCATACCGTTTGTGAACGGCTTCATAGCCTCGCAGCTCTCCAGGGACACCAATCCATTGGCTGCCTACAGTATTCAGATGGAAAATATGCAGCTGAATTACATAGATAATGGTGTTACAAAAACTGCAGATGGACAGACTGACTTGCAGTGCTGACAGTTTTTATGCAGAGAAACAAAAGCATGTAATGTTAGGAGTTATACACATTAAATCAAACTTTTTTTTAATTTAACAATAATGGACCTCGTTGCCACCCAGCTACCAACCCTGAAAGCCTTTTATGCTACCAACTGACAGCTTTTGTACTGCAGCTGAAAACATTTGTTTCTGCGTTGCTTTCTTAAAGTCCTACCACTTCAACCTTATCCAGCAGCAGATGGAAGGCTGGCTGAAGTGTCGATGTGCTACTAAGATCACCTAGGCTACAAAGTGGAAAAATCTCTAATGCAGCTGCAAATTAGGCCATCTGTGTGACAAGACACTCTGGAGAATCAGCTGAATTTCCACAAAAGCCTATAAAATCTGAAGGTATAAACACAGAAGTGGTAACTGAACTCTGTGTGAAATTACAAAAGACAGCTTGACAACTTTAAACAGAAGACAGAATGAGAAGAAAAAAGCAAGTTGCTCCTCATTGAATGACATTCTGCAGGGAAAGAGTTTGTTCCCAGACTCTGATGGACAGCTTCACCTACCTGTGGACAGCCTGAATGTAGTGGGACAGTCATTTAACAGACTGGCTTTGAATGACTGTGGGACAGTCTCTCTGAAGTTGTAGATGGTAACTTTCCCTAAAAAGACATCAGATTTAGATTGAGTGGATAATTTTATAAAAAGCTTTCTAAAGGCAACACAGTTTAAAAGATATAAAAAGTATGGAAGAACCTGCCTGTTTTATTTCTCAAAGCCAGTATTGAGCCTCCTCCTATTCCCATGCTTTGAGGGTTGATCACAGCTGTGCACAGAAGAGCTGCAATGGCGCCATCTACTGCTGACCCCCCCTGCTGCAGCATGTTCCTGGAAAACATTTTCATCTGCATTTATGAGAGAGCTTACTCCACACTCAGTCACTACCACTTTGACTACTCACTGCATATTTGCTATCCCACAGAAAAACCTACACATGCTTTAATGGCTGTTTGAGAACTTGGTGTTCATTGTTTCATTATTAGTGAGCCTGCTGAAATGAAGTCTGAACCATGTGCTGAAGCTACTGGCTGTGGTTTGTGAGTGTTTTTACTTAGTTTTATACTTATGATTAGACTTGAATCATGAGACAAATTACCAAATGAATAAGTGCTTGTTTGTTTTTAATTGGGTAATCCTAATCACTTTTACCTAGAAGACAGTCTGTCATTCTTGAAAGCAAATGGCTCTTTTCTCTGAGAAGCTGGCGCAGGATCGCATGCGCTCGCTAAGTAACAAGTGAAAAGAGTGTTGGGAATGTTTGTACTCCTTTCAGTACAGGCCATCTACAACTTCTGCATCATTTTTGAGGAAAAATAATTAGAGGCAAATCCATTTCTAAGAATTTAAATGTATAAGAAAGTGCTGCAAAGACTGGTGCTAAGTGGAAGTATTGGTTTGAAATAAATCTGGAGATTATCTGAGAGCAGGATGAAATGATTAATTCGCTTGAACAGCATTTTGTACATTTGCAGCCGAACAAAAAGAGTTTGGTTTAATTCGGACACAACCTAAAGTCTGCTGTTAAGCAAAGATTTTTTAGTTTGAGTTGGATTATATTAAAAACTATTAAACTTGAAAGAGAAGTTTGCAGGAATATCTTTATAAAAAATATCTGACCTGACAGCTTTTCCAACACTTTGTCTTGTTTCTCCTGAGTTAACAGAATGAACAGCATGTTTAATAATCAGGAAGTCAAAGGTCCAGAGCTGTCTGTTGCCTCTTCTCTCTGCACTTTTATCCTGAGCATATTCATTGTTTCAACTGTGAACTGGGAAATGAACCTTTAACAGCTATTGGCAGACAAAGAAAAACTTCATACCACTGAAAACAAAAGCAGGAAGAGCTGCACACATTCCACTAAAAATATCACTTTTTAACTTCTTTTGAGTCACTTTGATGACAGATTAATTAAAACACCATCATGGCATATTGCCAAACAGTCACAAAAATGAGCACATCAGCAAAATCCCAGTTACTTTATACTCCACATAGGAAAAAACAATACCAGTAACTTTCTCTTATTGTCGCTGTGGTAAGTTGTGAGGAGATATGTCTGCTCTCAGTTCTGCAGGTATAATCTATTCTTCAGCCCATCAAATCTCTTAAACTGCTTATCCCATTGCATGGTTCAGCTTTGCCTCACCTATATGAGTTTCAGACTGATAGCCATTAGCTTTGATTATGTCATTACCCTGAATGAACATGCACAAGTTGTCAATTCTGCACTTGTAATTAATAATAAGTGTGGTCGGAGAGGCTGTTGGCGCGGATTGGCTGCCAGTTTGCCCCCAGTCAACTAAGTTACACATGCAGATTACCATCACCAAGTATAAAAGAGGAGTGGATAAATAACAGGTACAATGTAAAGTGCTTTGTTTAAAAAAAAAAAAAAAAGAGCTACATAAATTAAACCCATTATTTTTATTATGAAATCCGAATTTAACCATATAAGAAACAGTGAAGTAAACTTTCCTCTAAGGGTCTATATTGTGATGTTTTTCATTTTTTGTTGTTTTTTCCCTCCTCTACCCCTCAAACAGAAGTTTCCCCCGCTTTGTGAGTGTGACTTACTTGCCAATCTCGGAGCAAACCTGCGAGTCTGCAGCTACAGCCGCATGTGTGAAGCTGCCACTGTGGCATCCTACATCAGCAAAGGTGGCGATGCAAAGGCAGATGAGGGCGACAGCACAAATCAAAACAAGCAAAACACAGCAGCACACCATTAAAGGCTTGTATTTGGCCATTACACTTTCGATGAAGGAAACTTTACGCAAGAGAAACTGTTGCTACGTCCGCACGCTTGTAGTGCGCACACACGCTTAGTATAAAATCTGGGTAATCCAAAGCATGGGTTTACTCCTCCTCCTGCCATCCTCCAAAAGTGAAAGCAAACTACCAGTTAATACAAAAGCCTCCTGTAAGTAAGTCTGCCTTGAACTGGGAAATAACCTTGATCTCATCGTTTCCCGAAAGCTCAGGTTGGAGTTCGCTGTGCCACAAGTTTCCTGGAAGATTTATTGTGTCATCAATACGACTCACTTTCTGCTGTTTTATGTTCAGTATGAACTGTTTGTGTGTCAGTGACCTGGAGGACAGTAGTCTTTAAAAATCAGATGTTAAAATTTGTTACTTTTTTTTTTTTCTACAATTATTAAGTCATTTATTTATTTTGCACGACAGCGCAAAACACAACAGAAATTAAGAGTAAACATCACTTCTTAAAGAATACAATACAATACAATGCATGTACTGTTACAGTAGTATATTATGTACAGTTGTGTACAATTATACCCCAAAGGTTGATACTTTAAGTTTGTTCTATAAAAGTGACTGAAATGGTATTTTTTCAGGATGTTGTGAATAAAGAAAAATGTGTGAATTGAACATATTACTACATAGTTCATAAAAACAGTAACACCAAACTTGGCTGAGGCTACACAGTGTGTAGTGCTGTCCTGGGCATTGTCAGGTATATGTCTCTAAGATCTGACTGTTTTGTATTAAAAAAACACTTACAAATCTGACTGTCACCATGATCATGTGACTAAACCATTTGTTTGCTCTTAGTGGTTACTGGACTTTCTGATTTTGATAGTTGTGACAGTTTAATTGAAATTACTACTTGCTTTTGAGGAATGAACTTACTATTTTTAGTAAGTGACATGCGTTTGCAGGTTGTCTGCCAGTAATTTGTAATCTCTGACATCACTGCTCTTTATTATGATCTTTATTATATCCCGTGTTGGTATTTATTTGTTAACATATTATTATTTCTAAATATCACTGTTAATTGCAGTAACTGTTAATTTCAGTGAATGTTGGTAATCATCAAAGCAAATTATTTGTAAAACACCTACCTTGAAATATAAAGGCACAATAGGCTGAATGCAGTGGTGTAACAGTGTGAATGTTCTGTTTGAATCCAGCTTCAAGCCAACAACAGCAGCAGCATGATGGTGAGACACAGCTGGAAACAGGTGCATTCTGCAATTACTACAGTAACAGTCAGGTTTCTAAAGAAAATATGGCCAAATACAGACACATATATTATATAATCCTATCAAGTCTTCATATCAGACACACATGAAGCTCACCCAACCTGTTCACCTGAAATATTTTTCTCCATTTGACTACACACTGAAGCTATGAAGGTTTATCTGCAATATGACATAAAAAACAAAAAATATATATACATTTAACATTTCTAAAGGCTGTTGGTGACAGAAAATAAAGTGACTTCCAGCTTTTGCACAAATAAAAATATTCATCTAAATGCAATATTGTCACATAATTGACCTTATTAAAAGGAATCCATTTCAGAAAACAGTCATTTTGAGGATTATTTAAAATTTCTATTGTTATCTATGTAATTTAGTGTTATTCTAGTGTGTTTGTTTAAACCACAGAGATTTTATATGGCTGCTGTTCATTAATGTTTGGAAAGGTGTGTATGTATGTTGAAGAAGGAGGTGGGGGCATTAAACCATAATGTTGCCTAGGGCACATTCACAGCTCTGTGACTGTGTGTGTATTTAGGTGTGCACACTCTGCCTCTGTTTGACTTACCATGACATTTTACCCTTCCTCACAAAGACAAAGCCTGTACCACACTTTGTTAGCAGTAACCATGGAAACCGTTATTAGGCTAGTTAGATTATCTATTATTGAAAAATATTTTGCCTTCAGTAACACCACTACTTCTGGTTCAACTAAATCTTTGAAATAGTAACTTATTAATAGGTTTTGTATAACTTTTTTATGCATAAATGAACCACCATTACATAATAAAATTATGTGCCCAGTGCTAAAGCCACAATCACTGATCATCAATTCTGTAACTGTTTATGACACAGTAGCCTCTTTCCGAAATGTGCAACTCTGTCAGGTTCAAAAGACAAAACAGCTACAAGTTACATTCATATACTCAACTTATTCGCAATTCATTATTTGTTCTTCGTATTTGCAGTTTTGCAGTGTGACCACTTTCTGTTTTTGAGGCAGGGGCCAACAGAGTGAAGTCAATGCATTTATACTTTAAAATTCATATTAGGAAAACATGAAAGACCTATTTACTGCAATAATAATGTGAATAGAAGTATGGCAAAAAGTCATTCAGATAGGATGAAAAAAAAAAAAAAAAGAAAGAAAATGGTACAAAAATGAAAGTATGAGGACAGATGTGACTGTAGTTTCCTGCCAGTCGGAAGTTGTAATGCTGTCAGTAGGCTGTAACTGCATCCTGTTTATTGACCAGTTAAAACTTCAACTCAAGGGGGAGATAGTGTGCTATCTAAATATATGTAAAAATATATAAATTTAGGTATCTATCTATCTATCTATCTATCTATCTATCTATCTATCTATCTATCTATCTATCTATCTATCTATCTATCTATCTATCTATCTATCTGTCTGTCTGTCTGTCTGTCTATCTGTCTATCTATCTATCCTATAATATAGGATTTACACAATCCTATATTATAGGATAGTGTGCGTGTCTTTAAATGCAGCTCTCGCACCTGCTGCTACTAACATGATAAAATGTTATTCATCCACGTTGCATTTTTTATTGCATAGTGCAAGTTGTTGGTGTTGTGTTGCGCTGCATCATGTAATTTCTTTTTCACTCAGGCAATAGCCGTTCAAATGAATAGCACATCAAGCTAATGATTGAAATATAGAGCCTGACATAACAAACCCAACTTTTCAAACATAATTTTTCCACAGAACAAACCATCCTGTGTACAGCAGGGACACAGAAAGAAAAGAATGACCTTTTTTACATAGCAGTGAATTGGATGTCTTGCCGGAGATCCATGCATGTTAGTGTTAATTAATAGTGTAATTTCTTTATCATAACCACAGCCTTTTCTTTTTTGTTTTTAAATTATGAGAGGGAGTAATTGCCTGCAGCACTGGGAGGATCAGTTTATCCCCAGCTATGAAAGGACAGTAATTAATCTCAATGAAACATAAGCTGTGTGTCATAATTTCAGTTTATACAAGCACATAGAGAGGGTGTAGGAGAATTTTCTGCAAGGATACCATACTGTAGGTCGCTGTGTTGCTATAAATAGTGCATAATTTTATTCTGCCCTTCCTGCGTCATACCAGCCCCCCTACTCACTTATGCCAGCCCCTATTCAGTCAAATCCACCATCCTTTGTAAGCGTTACACCTTTATGGCTTTAATTCTAAAGGATATTTCTTTCTTTGATTTCCTCTACAGCTTTCCTTTATTTTCATAAAGGAAAACTGTATATTTTTATTTATTTATTTTTCACCTCTACAGTCTCTTACTTTTTCATGTTTCTGGATAGTTGTGTTTGTCACCTGACTTTGTATATTATGGATTATATAATTGTTAACAAAGCACTTGGAGGCTTACAGATGAGACACCAAAATAATTCTTATTCCTGCTGTTCTCTTATGCAGAAATACTTTCAGAGTTATTTTTGTCTGACTGAATCACCCATGAAAACTAAAAAGAGAGAATGACATGTAACAATGAAACGTCCAAACAATGGAGGATTAACCGATAAAGGACCCTTATATAATTTTGTTTTTCAGGGAGCATAAATTAATGCAACTACAGTATTTTTTGTTAAAGTATATCTGTCATTAGTGCTTAAAAATCAACACTATAAAGCAAAATCTGCAGTTGTGAAAGGTATAAACTTCAACCACTTTGATCTTTTATTTAGTATCCTTCCCATTACCAGAATATCTGTGTTTTACAAAAGATGCATATACAGATTTATGTAAATGTTATATGTTTGCTGTTAAAGTACGTACTTTACTTGCATATATATTTAGTATCAACATTATTTGTATTTATCTCTGTATGGATTAAACAATTTTACTGTTAAATCTTCACAAAAAAGCATGTGCTCAGACTTACAATTTACATATTTATGTGAAAAGGAATGCTACAATGATTCCATTCACAGGAGTCTCCTTTTCTTCACCACCTTCAGAGTGAAACACAACTCTGCCAGATGACTGAAAAATGGACTGAACTGCATCAGCGCTCCATTTACTGTAATGAAATCATTATTGAAGTGGGTGGAAATTAAGCAGTTTAAACTAAAAAGGCATTAACATGTACAGCTATTGGCTGATTGGAATCAAGCACATGGGCACATTCACACATCCTGATACCCAGTGATCAGCGCTATTTAAAATAAAATGGTGCAGGGTTTTTGTTTGTCTTTTTTCCAATAAATCCTAATATGCTATTTAAGGCCTCTCATGTCACAAAGGAATACTGTTTATGAAAACCCAAATGTTTTATAGCAATCTCTTTTTATCTAAACATATCCTAACATGTGTTTCGACTACAAATTTTAAATGTTGTTTTTTGGATTTTCTACTGTAAGATTAAATCTATAACTAACTATCATTTTCACTGTAGCATAAAATGAATAAATTAACTGTTGGATAACACAGTGCCTTTGATTATTTTCCAGTAATATCTATTAAAATGAGCAACTTTTTTGGCCAGGTAAGCAGTTATAACATTAGAAATGTTGGCCTGCTGCTGTTATGGGTTAACTGCTATAATACACTCAACACCCGTGCTGTCGAACTGACAGACCTGAGACAATTTGGTTGTGTTAATTTTTTTTACTTTCAATCCTTATCTCTCCATTTTTGAACAGATGGTAAATGTATTCCATTTAAAACCGTACAGAGACAATGCAAGAAATGACCTGCAGGCCTGTTGATCTGTTCTGACTGTTGATGTCTGAATGACAAGAGACGCTGTGTGATTGAGCTTCTCATATGATGGACTGAACATCCTTGGATCAGTTCAGGATGTAACCTGCAAGCATTTATCATGTCAATTAACAACTGGCATGTCACATCACCTATATGAAGATTCTGGGGAAAAATCTGAGCAATATGTCACATTTCCAGTCTGAAGGTTCTCTTATATAATTTGATCACTGATAGAAAGATTCACAGAAGAGGTTAGCATTAAACCATCCCAACCAAAGCTACATCTCCCAGGTCAACTACTGTTACCTTTCTTCAGTAAAATCTGTAAAATTTAGCACAAAAAGCCCTGTTTGTGAGAAAAAGACTGAAATTCCTCTAATTTGATGTGCAGGACTGAAAAACTGTTGTTGGAAACATTCAGCAGTTTATTATAACCTGGGATGCTGCAATGCTAAATTTCCCACCCAACAGGAACAGTGTGTGATGGAATGGCGATCTGTCCATGCAGTGCACCCTGCCTCTGGCCCAATGATTGCTGGGATAGGCTCCAGCTTCTCTGCGACCCTTAACTGGACTAAACAGTTCAGAAAATGACTGTCATAAACACTGATATATAAGATAAATTACATAAATGTGTTTCTATATTTATTTATAAATGTCCCCTTTTAGAAAATAATTAAATAGCATCATGAAAAATAACATTTGCAAAGTTGTTTAGACTTCCCTCTGACCTTCTTGGAGACAAACACGAATTCAGCACCGTATAGAAACCTTTATTTTCACATAAAAGAAAAGCTGTTTAAAAATATTGAAAGGACAATTTAGTCCTAACCAACTTGTTGAATTGAGCTATATGTCCCAGTTATGATGTTGGATGTAAGTAAATCTTGTCAGCTTTACAATAAAATCAATGCAACACAATCACGACACATGTGGGCCACAGCCATCGATTGATCTACCCATTTGCTTATAAGTTGATTGCAGTCAACAAGTTAAAGTGGAACTATTATGTGGATTTCAGGCTAATTTATTCTTATTTCTGAGCCCAGAAGGGCTGGGATTGATGGAGTTATTGTCACAAATCGCTTTATTTACTTCAGACCGACCCTCTCCGCAGGCTGTCAGATCAGCCTGTGGGCAAAACGAGTGGATTGAGACTCTTCCGCATTAAGCCCCGCCTCCCGCCACCGCGCTACATCGGGAGCGCGCACCGCAACTGCTTTTGCCGTCATTGTAACATCTCATAAACAGAAGGATTAGGCTAATATGAGCTCAATAAAAAAAACAAAGTACAATGTCAACACATAGCATACAGCCCTACATGTTGGAACCTGAATCAGACCCTGAAAACGAAGTGGAAAACAGCAACCCACAGCAACGAATGCAGCAGGATGTCTCTCTTTGGTAAACTCACCAGCCATCGTTGGAAATAACTTTATCCGACGTTTTCCACCCGCCTGATGTATTTGTACATGCCCTTGTTAACAGTAGAAGGTAACCAATCACCGAACCTTATCCCCCGGGATGTCACAAGGATTTCCAAGTAGAAAAAACTCTCGAAAACTAGCGTTTTTCATTGCCATGGAAACCGAACGGAGAGCGTGCTGGAACTCAAACTCAAACTCAAACATGCATTTAGGTGATAAAAAAAAAAACAGTGCCGTTCACATGTCTGATGAGGATTCAACACTGTAACAGTGTAGAAAGCTCAGAAAACTCCAAATACCATAATAGCACCCCTTTAAAGAAAGTATCATCCAAGGCTGCTGATGTTGGGCCAACATATTTAAGCATCTTTTGGTTATTACTGCACAAGATAATGACAGAAAAGGAAAACAAACTGCCACGTAGTTATGCTGCATGGAGACTGGCACATTTGAGTATTTTCTGCAGAAATTAAATGACCAGGTGCAATATTTTGTCTTGTTTTGTGACTTGTGTGACAATTAGTTTGTGTTTTACTGTATAGCAATTAAAAAATGGAAACAGTTATATAGTCAGCAAGCGTTTTGATATTATCTGTGTTTTATAGATTTTGTTGGGTTCACTAAAATCTTTTGTACTAATTCTTCAGGCCTTATCGTGCACTGATACGATAAGTTCAGTACAGCTCACACCTCACCTCACCATTTACTGTTGCTGCAGCTTAACTGAATATACTAGTAGTGTAATTTTATCTAGCATGGATAACTCTTCGTTCATATTCTACTAAAGAAGCAAATAGATGTTGAGATTACACAAGTCAAATAACCCATGTAGAGCTGGAGTCATATCACTATTTCTTCACAGCAGTCATGTCTGGGCCAGTTCTAAATTACTGTGTAGCTAATGGCTGTGTAAGACATGCCACATCCTGAGTCTGAAGTGTTTGACGATTTGCTTTGTTAAATGTTAGCAAATACCCTCTGGCAGGATAAAATTGTGCAGGGTCAGCAGAGATGACAAGATACATGAACCAAATGATAAATGAGTTTGCAAGCAGGAGCTCTGACTTCAAAAGCCAGTCCATCATAAGCTTTCATGTGGGAGGGTTTAAATGATGAACCTCTTATACTGCAGGATCAGTTCACTGGCCTCCTTTTAGTTTGGAGAAGAACAAGTATAGCTCTTGTAGGCCACTGCAGTCCACAAAGTTCTCACTGTGGGTTTGCTCTTTGTCATGAACTAATGACAGCGTCATTGACCTGTGCCACTTTCCTGCAAATGCAGCCAAAATGTATTTGTTCCTTTATTTTCGCCTCTGCAGTCAGTTCAGAGAAAAGAAGGCTGTGTGATTCACTCCCTTCCACAGAGACATGAAAGGAAACAAATTTTTCATGAAGCCTCTGTACAAGATTTCTTTGAAACCAGAACAAATGTTTTAGAGTTAACCTCTTGCCTTTCACTCTCACATCTTAGATAGATGATTTCTCTTTTAATAAGATGCTGCAGGAGGCAAAGGAAATACTGTCAGACATCCAGCAGAGTCTACTTCAGTTAACCCCATGGTCAAAGATCATGACATCCATGATTCTTCTTGTTGGTCTTTACACAACTTCACAGCTTTATGTGATACAAACATTATCTTACATGCAACAAACTACAATTATTTTTGGAATTCTGCTACGTTTTCTAATCATGTCAGAGGTTGGGTCAGGTACTAACACACAAGACATTTAGAAGAGTTGATAATACTGCACGGAGAAATATTTCACACCCAAACCTCTGCAGCATTTCATGAGAAATTTTTAAACAAGTTGATAGTGCTGTAATGACATGAAATCAGGTCAGGTTGCACTTTTCAATCTGTTAGTCAATCAAAGTTTATTTATAAAGCGCTTTTCCTGCCAAAGGCAACACAAAGTGCTTTACATGATGAAAACAGGTCTCCACTTAAAAAAGTTAACAACAATAAATATAAAGTAAACTCTCATTTCTCGTTTATCATTATTGTCTCTCACATGCAGTCATACATTCATCCACATACATACACAAACAGAGCACCCTCTAACTCCTCCTCAAACAAACTAACTAATTATAGTATTCTGTCTCTTCAAAAAAGTATACATTTAATAAAACTATAAAAAGTAATGCTAAGCATAATTTAACATTCCTCTTAAAAGCCACAATTTCCTAAAAACAAAAGGGAAAAAGTACTTTTATGACATGAAAACCTCCAACTTACAGAGGATGAGTATGAGGGCTGGTTTTTGTTTATTTGTTTGTTTTTCTTGTCTCCATTTAGAAAAATCAAGGCTAAATAACTTTGCATTGCACCTCCAACCTACTGATCGAATAACTTTATCATAAATGTCGAATTAATACAGCTGTAACACGTGTGTCCATAAACACAGCTGGACAGTGTTTATGGTCAGATAAACACAGAACCATGTGAATCCACTTTCAGTGGGTTGACATGGCAGCTCCTATATTTGTGTCATCATTTTTACTAAGGCATGTCTGAATGGACAAACAAATCTGTGTGAAGTAAGAGCCCTCTGAGCTCTAAAACTGCAGAACTGGCTTTGTTTGATAGATGCTAGTTAACCGTTTGGAGTAAGTAACTTAACAAAGTGGTTACCTAGAGTGCAATCATCTGATTGCGAGCACATGATGACAGCGGATCCACTTACAGATTAAAACAAGACATAATTATATATGGAAGAACTTTGGCCACCGACAGCCACCGTTCATTCACAGCTGTGCTTGGTGTTTACAATGACTCCAATGCTCATCTTTAATATAAAATCCCAGTATTTCTCATACACTGTACCTTCAAATTTCCCAGCCTGCAGGTCCATGTGGGGCTCATGAGGGTTAAAATATGCTGGAAATAAGGGACCCATGTATGTTTGCCTGCAGTTTTCACGGTTGGCCCCACCTTGGTTTTCCCATATGGTTTTCAATTAAGTTCTTACTGGGTTTCAGCTGGGGCCCAACTTGGTGAGGGGTACATGAACTATGTAGGCCCTACTTCCTCCAAGCATGTCCATATGGGGCCTTTAACAATTGAAATGTGTGTACTGAGCAGACATGGGCTGGAACTGGGCAAATTTTGCAGGTGGTTTCAGTGACAACAACTGGCTGCATGAGCCCTCAGTTGGGCTGCAGCTGCAACCCAGTCAGAGCCAACATGAAACCCAGATTGTCAAACACAGGTGAGACCATTGTGAAAAGTGCTGAAAAATGTGGGACTTTATCTGCGGGTCCAAACTGAACCGGTATGGCCTCACATAGACATGCTAGCTGGGTGGTCGGAACAGTCTCTTCATCATGATGAATTCTCCCAGAAATATTCCTTTAACTTGTACCTCCGAGCAAATGTTGAGCTTCCAGCAATCTTATACCTACAGACAATGATGAGAGTTGTGGCTTTGTTTTAAAATAAGCTTAGTAAGCAGTGATGTTGTGTGAAGAACAAGAATACTGGTGGAAATAAAACATACAGGAGACTAAAGACAAAATCTTTTACATGGTTGCCTCTTCTCACCATGTTGGCTGCACAGATTTTTTTTTTTACTGTTCTTCAGCATGTCCTCTTATCTGATTTCCAAATGTGTCAACACTGACTTGCCAGTGAGAGGCAGCGAGGCATGTAAAGGTGAGCTGTGAGCATTTGCTGAAAACTGAGACTTAGCTTACGGACTTGCAACAAACAAAAGTTTGATAAGAAGAGTCAGAGCTGAAAGACTGACAGGGCGCTGAGAGGAATGGACGGCGCTTATACAGCACTTTTCTTGTCATGCTGACCACTCAAAGTGCCGTCACGGTAGGTGAGTGAGTGAATGAGAGACTGATCCCTCTTGCTGCTGACTACTTAACTGGTAATGAAACTGAATGTTGAGGCTCACCAGAGCAGAGGGAGACACTGAATTGCTGAAGGATCAAGCCTGCTAATAAGAGGCTCTCAATCATGGTGTCAGAGATGTGTCTCCCTGTCAAGGCTCACAATGCAAGACTTACACATGTGTTTCGGGCATTAACAGTCATGCTTCTTATTCACTGTGAATGGGGTGATGTCCTTTGCTGATGAATTGAATTCTGGGTCCTTTTATTCACTTCATTTGTACAGCTGTTAGTGGAAAGTTGAGAGTAGTTCAAATTTTTGAGCATTGCTGCAGGCATCAGCCAGTCTATTCATCTCTGTCTGACATGAACCCTGTTGAGTGCTGTTATTTAGAAGCCACTTAACTCTAACAAAAAAAATACACAAACAGGGCAGAGAATTAAACGAGAAGTGGTAAATGGCATCAAACCTAAATTTTTATATTTTCATAACTCTCATAAAAAGGATCAATTCCTCAAAATGAATGTATGATGCATCAGACATTGAACCTAAGCTGGAATTTTAGGAAGACAGTTTTGTAGCAATTACATTTTCAAAAGGGTTGACCCACATCACAGCTTTCATACACACACAAGCTTGTGGAACTGAGATCTGACTCACAATCATCTCATTTCCTTTGCATTCTCACCAGCATCTTTCCTAATGGTGAATAAATTCAATCTAATTTGACCTTGGCTGCGTAATGAGAACCGACTGTGTACTTGCCACCCAGCTTAGCTACCAGCTTGTTCCAGTGGTTACCTGTGATTTTAGAAACACATAGAGAGAGAAGAAATACTTTCATCCAAAATGAAAGCAACTTTCAAGCGAAGAACACAATGTTGGGTTCAGTATTTAACCTAAACATACTTTGACATAAAGACTGACAAGTTGAGAATCAAACCAGTTATCTGCTGGTTGAAAAGCAGCTACTCTCAAACCTGAACCACGGCCTGTATAGTTCTCGTGTTTCTTTTAAATCCATACGTTTGTTTTGATTTTTTTAATGCTATTTTATTGTATTTATTTCTGTGGCATCTTCATGGTGTCAATAGTCACAAAGTCTGTGAGGCAAGAGAGCTCCTTTTGAACTCCATGCATGTTCAGCAACTGCAAAGAGAGCACTAATCTCTGAACCAAATACTTTTTTTAGTTTATTATTTAGTTGTTGCCCTTTCAGCTTGTCTCCCTGAAGGGGTTGTCACAGCAAATAATCACACAGGTGAATTGGCACACGTTTTACACCAGATGCTCCTCCTAACACAACCCTTTGCATTTATCTGTCTTGGGACCAGCCCTCAGAGAACAATAGCAGCAGATTAGGGGAGAAAGACTTGAATCCCTGACCATCAGGTCCCAAAACAAGTGGCTCTACCACCTGAGCCAGGACCCTTTAACATTCAGCTCCTGCATATCCACATTTAAAAGTAGTGGAGGACAAAAGTTTCCCAAAAAGCCTGACTGGTTTTATATATGTATATATATATGTATATATATGTATATATATATATATATATATATATATATATATATATATATATATATATATATATATATATATATATAAAATTAAATTAAATTGTGCCAAAGAACAAGGACAGTATGCAAGATGTGACCACAAATACCAGTTGGGGTGAATGAACCTCCCTGAATGAACCTTCTACAGCTTTGGCCTTCTTGGTTATGATAGCAGTAGTAATACTTCATACTAATAGTGAAAAAGCAAAGCAATAATTTGGCAGATATGCTTCTCAAATTTAAACAAGAGGTTTCATAGTTTAGACAGATTGAGACCTTCCAAGACAACTTCTTAGGTGTCATCACTATTCACCATTACAGTGTTGTTACCTTACAACGTCAAACAAGAAATACATGTATTGAAAATAACAATTGATAATAAAGAATAAACCAGTTTTAACATTAAAAGTTGCTTCTTTAGATTGAGTGTTTGTAGTTCCTTCAGGTTCTTTGGTGAAGACCTTTTTCTTTTTGAATACTTCTGTACACAAATTCTTGGATTATAATGGATTATGCAAATACTAAAATGCCACAGTTTGAGCATAACTCATTATTTCTCAATTTTGGAAACAGCTTTTGGCAAATAGTTTCAAGGCAAGCGTGGCTTAAAAGGAGCTGAAATTCTTCATAAATAACTAAATATGATGTTTCCATTATTCCCAATGTTTCTGCTGTTTGTGAACTCAGAGCCACAGCTGTGCACACTGCAGTACTTGCCGTTAAGATTTGACCATCTGATCCTTGAGTGTGATGTTGTGATGGGAGGAGAAGGGGTCAATCCAATCATGCAATGTTGCTTTAGAACAATAAATTTATAAAGACATATTTTTTTCAACATAATTTCAATCAAATTTCATAATATTTTCAATTACCTATTGTTTTTCCCAATATGAATTATTTTTACAATTTTTTTTGTTTTGTTTTGTTTTGTTTATTTGTCCTTACAATACTTTTATTTTTCACTGCCTCCTTGTCTCTGTGGACATTAAATGGGCCATTTGGCACCCAGAGGCTTGAATGTCCCCTGCTGCAGCCCAGTGTCTGCAGAGGGAGTGCAAGGACACATTGTAAGCATCACGATAAACAACTGCTGAAGACTTCAGTTTTATCTGATTTAGATATGTGTATGTATATATGTATGGATAGTTGACGAAGAATTGTAAAAACTGAAGAATTGAAAATGCCTCATTATGAACATGTGTAACTATAGTCCAACATTGGTGACACATGCCTGCATTGGATGAGATCTGCACTGTATGAAAAGGTAGCACAGGAGTTAAACCAGACTGCTGTTGAAGTGGAGATTAGTGCAATAGAGTGATCATACTTTGCCTCACCCTGGAGCAGAGACACAGATGTCAGAGAACAAAAATTCCCCAGAGAGGAGAGGGCAAAATCTGCTCATTTCTCTACTTTCCTCTGTGAAACATAATTCAGAACTTGAGTGTCTAATTGGCTGCATTTATTAACATTATTACTTCCCTTTGCCCTAAATCCTTTGACATCTGCTGTGAGAATTATGACCCTGAGTTTGCAGATGGGATGAGACTAAAGGATTTACACATTTTTGTTTTTGTAGCTGTTTTGTCTATTTGAGCTTGGCTTTTCGCCTGATTTTCTCATTGTGTCTTGCAGACTGTGTGAAAAGATGAATGAGTTGCACTTTAATTTATAGGAACACGTTAAAAAGAAAAAAAAAACAAAAACAATGCTGGCGCTGTCAGTGATAAAAAATGAACCGCAAACGGCATCTTTTATAGCTGAACTTAAGATGTCAACTTTGAGGTTGGATGAATAATGACCCAAGTAACATTATTTGATATCTGCCTGAATGTAGTACTTGTAGGAATTAGTTGGATTGTAACACGTGAAAGAAACTTAAAAAAATGAAGGAAAAACATTTTTTTGACTGAAGCTCCATAGTTTCTGTAAACTTTGCATATATGTATGTATGTATATATATGTATGTATATATATGTTATACACACACACACACACACACACACACACACACACACACACACACATATATATATATATATATATATATATATATATATATATATATATATATATTTATATATGTGTGTGTGTGTGTGTGTGTGTGGGTGTGGGTGTGTGTGTGTGTATTTATTCATTTATTTATATATGTACATATATTGGTGTCATCTGACCAAGCAGCCTGGAAATTATCTTTTTTTTCTTTCAAGAAAAGAGTGAGATTATATTAGATTAGAGTGAGACACAGAGTAGGAAGTATTTCCAATATGACATCTACTGTCATTTTGACCTTTGAGTTTTCCACCACATTGTCTGTAGGTCTGACGATGTACAGCCTATTTGCCCACCTGGGATTTAACCTACAGACAATTTATTCCAGTGCACTTTCATGTCCTCCTGCAATGAAACAGGACAAAGTTGACTATGCGAGAAGCTATCAGATTGCTGTGACGTATTTCTTAATTAACCATGTACGTGCAGTGTGCGCGACACACTGCGACGCAACACAGTGCTGTCATCCGAACTTAGTGGAGCCCCCCTGTGAAGCATCAGTCTGAGCGCCGGCTGCCACATCAGGCAGCACTTCACAGTGACTGCTCAACCAGGTGGATGCGGCTCCAACTTCAGACTTTCCTGAGATGGCCAAGCGTGCGGATGCAGGTTAAAGTGTGGGGAACATCTGCATGAGGCCAAATACCTGCACGTGCATCAAGGACTGCCTTCCTCACATGTTCTCGTGTCTCATCTTCCATCAGCCACATTTCGCCTGTCAAGCGCGAGAAGGCAAACCATGAGCTCTTCTCTCCCCAAAAGCGAGTCGACCACTTCTCTGCTGAAGTCATCAGGGCTCAACCGCAGGTCTGCACACTCGGATCACGGTCCTCACGGTCACCGGAGTCACCGCACCCATCATCCCACCGCAGCTGGAGGCAGAGAGGATGCACCCTGGACAGAGGAGTGCGAGGCCAGTGCGCGGAGACCTCTGTGCCAACCAGCACATGTCGACTCTCGGAATTTCAGCGAGCATCACCGGGTGCAGAGAAGTCACTCTCACCGGCAGCCGAGTCACCTGGACGATGGTTACGTTCAGGAGGATGTCAAGCACAGGTCGAGTCGGTATCAGAAAGAGCGCTCCAAGTCCTCCAGATCCAAACATCACCATCATCACCACGACTCCTCTAGAGGTGATCAGCACCATGCAGAGCATCTTCAGGGGGGCTCCCGTCAGGTCAAGAGGAGCTCTCCAACCCCATCTTATCCGAAACACGAGGACGACGCGGCTTTCTTCTTCGAACCCAGCGAGAGAGTAGTCAGCGGGTCCTCGTCCAGTCTCAGCTCCGACACACCTGCGACCAGCGCACCTGCCCAGTCCGCGTCCAGCAGGACGTCCAAAAGACTGAGCACAGTGTCCCAGCACGACGCCAGCCTTCATCCTATAGTAAAATCAGTCTTTGGACAGGTAAGACAGGTGATCAGAGAAATTTAAAAGCACGTTTAAAAGTTTATTCAAAGCCCAACTCAGGAAAATACGTTGACTGGCTAGAAGAGACAGTGCGTGATGGGTTTGCACTGTACATAATAAAAAGCTTAATCTTTAAAGTTTTGATTCACAAAATCAACATTTATTTCTTCATAACTTGAAAATTTATTTTGCAAAATCACTTAAAAAGTCTTTTTTTTTTTTTTTACAACAATTTATATTGCTCAAAGCTCATTCGCGTGTTTAGTGATGAGGTATGTAGCACAGGTGTGAATTTTAAAGCTGTATAGTAAATAAATAATAACTTGCAGCACCATGAATCCAATTCAGCTTTATTGTTAAAGCACTTTTAAAACAACACCTTACTGCTGTACACAGCAAAGAAATTTACAATCCAGTTCAAAATTCTTCATTACTTGTATTTAGCATGATTCTCAAGCTTTTTAAAATCGTTTATGTACTTGACTTTTTTTTTACTGAAAAAAATATTTTGACACTAAAAGACCAAGTTAGTCATCTTGCAAAATCTTATTCTTTGCATTAAAGTCAGCGTTCCTTCAATAACTGTAGGCATAGTTCTGGCTATTTATAACATTTCATATGTCAGAAATAGTATTGAAGAAATATTTAGATGATAAATTTTAACTTTCTCTTCAATCCACAAAAATGATCTATCAGCATAATAATAAAACAAAAACTCATTATTTTTGGTGTATTATGCTGTAGCATCAGAGAGCAGTGGTTGTATATCATTGCAGGATGCTCATAGTGAAAGTGTTGCTGATGTTTTCTATAACTGAAGGAGGCTCTCAGGTGAGATGCAGTGGAAGCTGGAACCTATAACATCACATGTGACTGACCCGCAACCACCCCAGCAGAGCAGATTAAAAATGAATGTGTGTTTTCAGTTCAAATCTGGCTCCTGTATATATCTGGTGTCCATTACTTTTACGCATGCTGATATGAATGCAGTGGCTTTCATTGTGACTGTCACCCGAGTATCAGCAGGTGGATCAGCTTACCCGCTGTGTGGAAAATGTTTCAAAGATGAGAGCTTGTCACTCATAGACACACTCACACACACACACACACACACATTTATCCACTTGTACATGTTAATCAATAAGTAATATCATTTATTCATTCTTGTGAGGGGACCTAAAAAATACATAGTTTTTCTACCAGATAGAACATTCCCTCTGTTTTTTTATGCAGCTCCACAGTTTTTGTTCCTCATCTCCCTCACTCCACCCACTCCTCTCTTTTCCAATCTTCTTGTTTCACTGAAATCCCTCTTTTTCTGTTAATGATAAAAAGCTCAAGAGGAGACAATTACCTCCATGTGCACTAATGTATTCCAGAAATAACTCCTCTCAATCCAGGCCAAAGCTTCAATCAGTCCTGGGGGGGTTCCAGCGAAGCAAAAAAGAAAAAAAAAAAAAGTGGTGTATGGTGTGTATATGAAGTCTCCAAAGCTGCTAAGATGTGTAAAAAGACAAAAAAGCTGGGAGATTTTATCAATTATGTTTGTGATTACATGTAAAAGTTTAATTTTTTACTGCACAAAATCACTGAAATTCCAGGAATTGTGAGAAAAGTGGTTTAATGTGAGCTGCAGATGTGACGAAGTATTTAAAGGCACTGAGGAAGCAGGGTTCCATTAGACTTCCATTAGCTTTGATTTAGTGGTGAAATTAGTTTCTGAACCATCAAGTTTAAAAATTGCATCAAGTTTTAAAAATGCAGACTGTTTGATTTCTGTGGTGATGTCACCGTGAAATGAACTCATATCTGACACAGATGCAGTTCTGAAGATGAACTGATGAGTGGACATGAGTTTATTTGTTTGTGTGAAAAAACAAGGAACAAATAGTGAATGATGCATGTGTGCACATGAACTAAAACGACAAAAGAAAATATCCATGAAACTTCAATATGCTGTTTGTTCTCCTTGAAAAGATGCGGCGTGATGCAGTTTGAGACGGCAAACTGTGCAAACACTTTTGTTTCTTTCTTATGTAACACTGAGATCTGCATACAATCCCAACAGTGCTCATTTGCCGCAAGTAAAAGAAGCTAAAAATAGCTCATCAAGACCTGATTATGAGAGACTGGAGCACAGCAATGGTTTTTCTTTTCTTGGCTAAATTAAATACACTTTAGCAAATATGCTAACTGACAGGGACGATCACTTTAACTGGTGAATCAAGGAACTACTTTCCAGCATGAACAGACATATTGCTGTAAGGTACCAGTTTATAATTCATCCAGAGTTCAGATGAATCACAGCAAGCAAAAAGTCCTGTGCTGTGCTTGTTGGTGAAATAGGTTGTTGCATTACAATAAGTCATGAAATCTCTCTCTTTTTTTTTTTTAAAGCATCTACATTTTGTATGTTTAAAACAGGCAGTCATCACAAAATGTTCTGGCCTTTAAACAATCCAGCTACAACAAGCATTGATGAAGGGATGAAGCAAGAGCTGTTTTTTTTTATCCCCTCCCAGTAGCATTGTTTCTATTCTAAGTGACTAAACATTTACAGTCATGTTTGTGATCTTTGCCAACCTTGAACTGCAGTATTGAAAGAGGTCTGTTATCTTCTGTGGAGAAATAGTCATCAAGGAGAGTGTTCTTTGTAAATGCAATTTAGATGAAAGGATATATTATCCAGCAGAGGGTGCAAGTGCCGTACTGATGAGCTTGAACTCAGTGCTTGTGTTTGAGGGGCAACAGTCCTAACAGTTAATTCTGTGTGGCATCAGTGAACCAGTAAAAGATAGCAGGGCAAGAACGCAAAGGAAGGAAAAAGGAAGAGAGAAATTACGAGGACAGAGGTAAAATAAGAAAAGGGTTTTTGTAGGCAGGCCTGATAATTGCACTATTCAGCTGTCAGTGCCCTTCTCCCATCTGACAGCTCTGAAGACCATGTGAGGAAAGGTCTTAAGTGACAAATTAGCTCATCATTTTCTTAGCTGGTTTTTCCTATTTCTCACCTCCACTGATGTTTCCTTTCTGCCCCACACTCTTTTTTTAATCTTTACTCTTACAAGACATCTTTTCTTCTGCCCTTTTTTTTTGTTGCCTGGGTCACACTGACCTTGATGACGTCTACGAAGGAATGGGCGAAAAAAGAGGCACGTGTTACAGAAAAAAAGGACCGGATCTGGAAGTGTAAGAAAAGAGAAGAGCAGCGCTGTTTTCACCCCAGCATACGCAGCAGATTGTCTGGAGAATATTAGGCTATTTTTAGACACAGATGGGTATTTTTATATCAGTGCTGCCAAAGACAGAGGTAGAAAATTCCCTCTGTTGAACCCTCTTCTTTTAGAGAATAGGATTAGAGCTCATGCACACAGTTCTCTTGTGCAGGAATGTTAGGTTCATGCTTGTGTGATGGTGCTAAATGCTTACTGAGGCCTGATGCTGAAAGAAAAAAGCAGATAAAGAAAGTGAAAGTTGAGCAAAAGGGCTCTATGGACAAGCAATGGAGATTCAACGCACATGCTGTGAAATGAGGCATCCATTTTTTTCCTTGCTGACGCACAAGCTGCAGCACAATACTACACTATCCTGCATGAAATTTGATAGTTGTGCTATTTCAGTGGATTAATCGGCAATGGGATGAAACTGTGACGTCTCAGCCAAAGCACAAGAAGATGACGTAAATGGTTTTTTTTTCTTTTTCTAATGCATCCGCTGTTGACGAAACCATACACTCAAAATATGTCTCATGGTCACATCATTAATTTGTCTTTGCATTAGGATTGAGCGTATAATTGAAAGACAGAGGAAGAATATGTTGCCTATGATTTCAAATGATTTTATTTAACTTAAAATGAAAGATACATAAATCATGCTTTATGATGCAGCGACTCTTCATTAAGATAGCTGATTAGTACGTGAGAGTTCATTATCACACCAGTCCCCTCCTTCTCTATCCTACATTGCTCATCTCATTTGTCAAAGTTGATAACCGTGGATAATGCAGGCATCAACATCTTCAGTAAATACCAATTTATTAAATTTTTTCTGAATGAGATTCCTGTCCAGCTCAAAGATAGAAATATCTTTGCCTTGCAATGAATACATTAAAAAAAAAATCACACTTTTTTGTTTATTATGATATAATTTTAGCTCAATAACATCTGATATTGATTTAACAGAGGCAACTTGTTAACATGCAGTGTCCAAACACATATGCAAAATTGTAGTCAGGAGTTTCTGAGTGAGTAAGTGTGCAAGCGAGAAGGAAAAGGATACAGAAACAGAGAGAGAGGGAGAGAGACAGAGGTGGAAACCATGCCCGTGCACACTATGGTGTGACATTATGAAAGCTGACGGCTCCTGTGTCTGACGTCTGATCTGTTCTGAAGTTCACAATGAGCCTCCGGTGAGAGGCTGGATGAATCATCCACAGAGCAGCACTGAGGAGCTGCACAGATACTGAATGGGAGTGAGATCTGAAACAACTTCAGCGTGAATGTATTTATTAAAATAACAGAACAGACAAGGTCGAACAGGAGAGGAGAATATGGACATATATTTGCACTGCTGTGACTGATGCTAACGTTACCTCAGGAGTGGATGCCCTGGTATATATTTGTTTTTTAAAGTGAGGTTTTGCATGTGGTAGTTTGTTGTTTTAGACCCAAATGGTGGATGTTTGATCATAACTAAGCAGAGTGGTTGTTGTGACATTAATCAGCTGAAAAGGGACTTATCTGAACGTTTTTTTTAATGAATTTCAGCCCAAAATATTTTAGTAAAAGTATGATTTTTTGAGAACCATTACTGCTTTGGTACTATAAACCTAATTTCTACGTAAATTGGGAACAATCTACATGGTATCTATCCCTAATTCAATAATCCTGACTTTTTCAGTATAAAAGAAAAGATGGAAATAACTGCATATTTGTCACAATTTAACTTATACTGATCAGTTTTTCATAACTGTTTGACCCAGTTCAGGGTTGTGGGAATGTTTTTGAATGGTGGAAAGAAGATCATGCAAAAGCCACATGGAAAGACTCAGTCAAGGTTCACCAACATTCTTGCTTTGAGGCTACAGTGCTAACCATTACATCACCACACAGCCCCCAATTCAAACTTTTGAAGAGGAAAAAAAGCATTAGTTTTGAAAAATCAAATAGTTCCTTTAAGAGAAAAACATCAGAGCTTCATTGTGCACTAATCTTCTGTGATACATGCAAGTCTACATTAAACAATGAAGCTCAGACCTTGATGGCTCCATTACTAATAATCTTATCAAATCTCTGGGAACTTGAAGTGCTTATAATATCTAATATACTGTTCTGTTCTTCAACCATAAAGCATGCCACGTGATAATAAGTGACCCACTCCCCATTTTAAATTACACATACTGTCCTCTCAAGGACTGACAAATAGTCTGAGTAATTTCTTATGCTATTTATTGGGATAAAATTACATGAAATACTTACACCAGAGATGTGTCTTACTAGTATGGTATTATTCATTCTGGATTAGTCCAATAATAATAATAATAATAATAAGTGATCTCAGGATAGTTGAGACTTTCTCACCTAAAATACTTAAAAAACTAAACAACCAACAACAACAACAACAACAACAACAACAACAAAAAACAGTTCAAGAGCCAGTATCAACTAGTGTGAGGTGTCTGCAGAGGACAGTTGCATTGTCAGAGCACATTGTACTTCTGTGGGAAGCTGTCAGTCTAGCTTCCATAGTTTTCATGAGAAACGTAAATATATAATGGACTATTTTTAAGAAACACAGACGCAGCATCAACTTGGACATTTGGTTTGAAAGCTGGCATTCAGCAGTTTCCTCTTTTGAAAATTTAAGTCACAAAAAAAGCAGCTAAAAGACAGAGAACAATCGCTGATCTCAAAAAATCTTCCAGGACAGACAACCTGGATTCTTATCCCTGAAAAATGGTTTCAAATAAAGTTGCTGAGCCTGTTGTGCATGTATTTAATTTAACTCTTCAATCAAGCACAATACCTACAATTTGGAAAGCTGCACAGGTTCATTTCTTATATAAAGTTGGAAATCGTTCTGTAAAACAAGTGTTCCACCGTTTCAAAACAGTCCTGGCTGAGATCTTTGAAGCACGGGTTGTTTAACAACTGACAGTTTTTATCCAATGAGATTTTCTGAGAATTTCGGGCTTGGCTTTAGCAGTGGGCACAGTATTACTGCAGTATTATGCTACTGGGGGCTTGGACAGAAAAAAAGACGAGACTTTGACTCTTGATTTGAAAATCTGATCGTGTGGATCGTGAACTGTTTTGAGACAAACTCCTGACTATTAACTTTGACCATAAAACTCTTAAATGATTTAGAACTTACTTTCCTTTTAAGACACAGTGTGTCCAAGGAGATGGTCACAAATCTGATTTTCTTGAGAATAACTAAAGTTATTCTCCAAGTTTACTTCTGGCTTCTATTTTATTCATAATTTTTTTTATAAGCAATTTACATAAGTTGAACCAGACATCACTGACCATTTGTGTACAACAGTACTGCTATATGCTAATCTTTGTTGGTACCCTTTTTTCTGTCATCTCTAAGTACCATCTATCCTCCAAGTGGTTGCACTTGAATGTTCCTTGACCTTTGACAAGCTTTGGTAAAAAAAAAAAAAAAAAAAAAAAAAAAAAAAAGATTCCCACCATGCACCATGGTCATAAAATAATCTCCAAAAAAGTCATTTGCCAAATGAGTAAATTTGCTCTACCAAGAAGACTTTTGTAGGTAAAAAGATCCCTTTGATAATCTGAATTTTTAAGTTGTTTTTTTAAGTAATTTGTAATGGAATTTACATAGTATCGCTGGACCTGACAGAAGGGGACAGAAAAAACATGGAAACAGAAATAGACAGAAAAAAGGAGGAGACAAAGATATATAGAAAACAAAAAAATCCAACCTGAGATTCTAAACAATCTTCACCTGACAACAATATAAGTGACACCTATTGGATGATAGGATGACAAAACAAAATGAAAAAAACAGAACAAACAAAAAAACCCCCACTTAAAATAGACTTTGGTTACAGCAACTCATTACATTAAATAAAAAAAAATCTTATTTTACTGCTTACTGCTTAGATGAAATATATCTAGACTGCAATATTTATGTAATGGCATAAACAGTGCTACATTTGCAGAGTTTAAGTATAAAGTAGTAGATTAATGGTTTCGTAGAAATTGTACTATTTTTTTACCACTATCTTTTAGATTAGCCCCATATAGGCCCTGTTCTTAACAAAAAATTGGTATGTGTGTGGACCAGACAGGCAGTGAGAGAGCATTTCTTTGCCTGTCTGTGTGTATTTGCTTTTGCACGTGCTGCTTTGCATCCTCCAGCATTGTGGCTCGGCATCCTTGTGTCATTTCTTGCACATTTTGGCTTTGATCTGAATCCAAGCCCTTCAAGCTTAACATGACTTTGTGATGCCTCTATGTAGAGGCGGATAGATGCTGGGGGTAGAGCAGGGAGACTAGGGGTGGGGGAGAGAGAAAGCGTGTTATATTTTTAGCTCCACAAACCCAACATCCAAGTGTGTTTAGTCAAGTGTATGCGAGTCTGTGTGTGTGTGTGTGTGTGTGTGTGTGTGTGTGTGTGTGTGTGTGTGTGTGTGTGTGTGTGTGTATGTGTGTGTGTGTGTGTGTGTGTGTGTTTGTGTGAGCATATTTGGATTAGTGTCTCCAGCATCTTGCTCAGGGGAAGGTAATATGCTTGTCCGAACGAGCTTCTTCTGTCACATAGATGGTTTAAAACTGTGGAGTTGGTGGTAGTTGGGGGCTGTGGGAAAAAGAGCACGAGACAGACTGACGGACACACAAAGAGAGATAGAGGGTAGAGGAGAGGGAGGAGGGAAGGGAAGACACTGTAGGAGAGAGTATGGGATGAATAAGCAATCCTGCTTCTCCACTTCTGGCACTTGCATCTTGCGCTGATCACATGCATGCTTCCTCTTCATTACTATTCTTTATGTTCCTCTGACCTGTCCTTCATTCCTCTTTACATATTTCCCTCTTTGTCTCAGCATCCCTTCCCTCATACTGTTTAGCATCATTGCCTCAAGGTCCTCTCCGCCCTGCACAATCCTTCATCTTTTCCTGTCTTATCCTCTTCTCCAACTCCTACGGTCCCTCTCTCTTTTCCTAAATGTCCTCTTGTATTAGTCAATGACCCACTGAAACCTCTCTACCTTCCTAATGACTCCTATTCTGATGCATGCCTGGAAACACATGCAAACACACATGCATACACGTGCACTTACAGACAGGCACATCACCAAATTTAGCGAGAAAACATAAAGCATTTTTTTTAACTGATGCTGTTTTTTGCAATGGGAAACTCTGTAAAGTCGCTAAAAATTTTCACCAAAAAGGTAAGATCTGCTCTGAGGTTTTTCACCCTGTTGTGATCTCCCTGCCTGCCCTGACTCCTGGTGCATGTTTGTGTAATGGTGTGTCCCCAACTGGACCAATGGCTACTAAATTTGACAGAATCTTTACTGACTGATCGCTCTGTTCTGTCTGACAATTCACTGCCAGGCTGCATTGAACTGCTGGAGCCTATGAGTGGATACACAAGTAAAGCTCATACTGTAGTATAACACGACTGCCGTTTAAACTTGTAACAGTTGGCTGTCCTTAAGACTCATCCTGCATCCATATTATGTCTATTTTTTTACTCACACTGCATAGTTGTAGTTGGAAGAACTGTGCAGTGATCAGTGAGCTTTTGTTATACCTGTTGACCGAGTCTGTAAATTTTTCCTAACCTTAAGTTACCTAGGCTGCATTTGAAACCTTCCTCAATAAAAAGCACATTATGCCGTTGTGTTGTTAAAGCGCCTGCTGGATGATATCAGTCAGTTGATGTTGCGATCTGGTGCGCAATAATCAAATTTTTTTTGCTTAAATTCTCAATCAGCACAGTCTTTTGATGTGTCTAATTTGGAAATACATCTTAAATTTGCAGTCCGTGCCAAGTCAGCCGAAACTTGAATAGACTCTTACTGCGGAAATGAACCCCACAAATAGAATTTCTTTCATATCAGCAGCTGCACATCCTAGAGGACGCACAATATGACAAGGAACTGTTGATGCCATCTGTTCAGAATGGGTTGTAGTACTGCAGAAATTCTTTCTTGACCTCAGTTGTCCTCTCTCTTCCAGATTTGTGTTTTTCTGTGTGTGTGTGTGTGTGTGTGTGTGTACGGGTTTTTTATGTTATATAACTGCTAGCACGAGGCTTCATAGTACTTTTCTGGCATGATGTAGCTTGGCCAGCCCAGTTCCATGCATCACTTGGTCAGATTACCCAGTGGGCATCCGTTCCTGTAGTGAGAACTGTAGGAATGCACAAACTGGCATTAGGAGTGGCATTGTAACAGATGGAGTGTGAAGGTCATTTGTAAAGCATAAAATACAGTGTATTTCTGCATTAACACAAGCTTACACTGAAACCTTTCTTTGGATGTGCATGTGAATGTCCTACGTTTGCTGTATATGCGTCTGACAATGGGACCAGCTCATGTCAGAGATTATTAAAGCAGCAGTTAAAAGGACCCTTGGTAATTTGTTCAGATATTGAGTCTATTCCACTTGCTTTGGCAGAAGTAGATAATTCTTTGCTGAATTGGACATTGCAATGTAGATAAAAAACCAGCATTCCATGTTTTAGCAGGAATGAGGAAAATCACAGCTTTATAAATCTCAGTTTAATAAAAAAAAAAAGTGCATATCATAATCCATTTACTAATTGCATCTTATGAGCTGCATTAGGCTACTTATAACTCCAGTTTTAGCAGGATGACTGGACCATATTTGACTTTATTTAGAGGCAGTCAGAGATTGTCTGTTTTTAATTAACCTGTAGCTCCCTCAGTAATTGGGCTGACTGCTGTAACAACAGCATTTGGCCCCTGGCTGATTACCTAATTGGTAATTATAATCTTATGGTTGACAGCATTTTTTCTCTATCTTCTGGACAACTCTGTTGCTTTGTGTTCACAAAAAAGGCCAAATGTTGCCACTTATGGGGAAATGCAAAACACTGACTGCAAAGGACCAAGGCACGAGTCTTTTAAGGGGAAAATGAATGCACTTTATACCCAATCTGAAACAGTTCTCTGATATATCATTTAAACTTTGGAGCCCTGCTATGGTAAACATGGTCCATAGTTCGAGTGCAGCCGCTTCTCTCTCACCCCCTTGACAGCAGTGCTCAGGTGACGCTTTGTTCCAGGCAGCTCCTTTTCCCTCTGATTCTGGGAGTTTATGTAGAGAAGCCTCTTCCATCCGACTGGCCACAGCTCCTACTGGGGAGGGCGAGCAAACCCCACACATGCATCAAATGGTTAAAGACCAGTAGAGAGGGAGGAGCTTAATAGTTTATGACGTCAAAAAACTGACATTTTAAAACGGGCTGTTTAGATGCTTAATTTCAAAGTTTGCTAAAACTTTAGTTAGTCCTAGGGTTGTTTTTTATAGGAATTTTTGGTCTGTTCGTGACTTAAAAAGCCATACAAGACAATTCTAAGCCCTTAGAAGTAATTTTTGCATGCAACATCCCCTTTAAATTGAAGCACAGAAAGTCAATCGCACCTCCCTCAACTAGTTGTGGAACTGTAATGCATGTTTGATCTCCATTGTATCATCAGGTTGCTTCTCTTTTTAATTGTTTTTGGGACATTGAACATTTAGATATTTAATATTTCACAATATGACTATTACTGACAAGGTCTGGCTGTCATTTATACAGTATGGAGTCTGGAAATATTGTGCTCACTGTGTTGTAGTGCATTGATTTGGAAAATACAGGTGAACAGTCATAAGGCGGTAAAAAGTGATCATTTCAAGATGAAAAGAGGTGAATGGCTTTTGTATGGAGTTAGATGACTGGGCTTGTTTGTTACAGATCATGTGGAGAGTTTCTGCAGTTTCATTAAGCAGGATGGATTCATAGATGGCATCAGTTGCTATGTCATGAAACATGTATTATACCCTTTTCTGTCTGACTGAACTCCTTTTCCTATTGTGACTAACCTGGATCCACACCTTCTAATAACTGGCAGACATGTCTGTCACCCACGATCCCCTCTGAGCATCCCCATCCTCCCAACTCCATGTTGGCTCCTTGTTGACACCATTAATCAACAAATTGAGTCACAGTCTCTACCCCTGTCTTTGCCTCTACTCCGATATCTGGTCCTTCACCCTGGATGCTGCTCCAGGACCAGAAGAAGAACTACAAAGCAGTGCAGTCCTGTGAGGAGGGGGGATCTGGGGGGGCCTATCTAGAGCCACTAGTAGCCCTAGCCCAGAACGGAGCCAACATGCACAACGTACTGGGTCCTGCTTGCATCTTTCTACGCAAGGGCTTCGCTGAGAGCCGGCAGGCTGTACGTAAGTCCAAAATATCATGTGCATGCATGCTGAGTAAGGTTAGCAGATGATGCAGTTCATGCACACTAAGCAAAGCACATTATGAGTGTGTGCAGTGATCACCTTCTACTGTAAAAGTCAGTTCTTGAAAAAAAGAGAAGTAGTGCAGAGAAGATGGTATTTTGACAACTTGAAATCTTTATAGGAGGAGTCTTAAATATTAACATGGTAAAAAAAAATTTAAAAAAGTGTGTCTGTTTGTATGTGTGCGGCAAATGCTTAAACATCAGGTTGGATTCATAACTCTGGAGCATGGTGGACACTGGAGGAGTAAAGAAGCAATATGCGTATGGTTTTGTCTGAAAGTCGTCTCACATGGGTATAATTTCTCTTCAACTATCCCCACAAGAGGACAAAATATATCAAAGTGTTAGTACAAATAAAAGACAATGATCCTGAAATATTAATTGCAGATTATGGCTTCCTAGACAGTGCTGCTTGCTTCACTTGGGGATTAGGACTGAATTCTTCAAACGCAGTGGAGTGGCACTTTAAAGGGACTATTTAGTCTGAAACAGCTTTCTGCACTTTCAGAAATTCAAGCAACTCGCTGATAAAAACAAGCCAATTTTCAACTCACATCATATAAATAAAAGGGGTTTCCTTTTCTGCAAGTGCTAACAAT
This sequence comes from Telmatherina bonti, assembly GCF_933228915.1. Classification (NCBI taxonomy): domain Eukaryota; kingdom Metazoa; phylum Chordata; class Actinopteri; order Atheriniformes; family Telmatherinidae; genus Telmatherina; species Telmatherina bonti. The sequence goes on from NC_136615.1 coordinate 20,376,037, forward strand.
ATGCACATTAACCTCATTCAACTACTATTTCTGTATTTCACTTTGATCCAAGTGCCAAATTTTCAAACAAATTGCAAAGACTCAGCATGTTTTCTTTAACGTGTGATCTCACTGATGAGCTCTTCCTCCTTAGTTGGAAGCAAACCTGAAAAGGGTTGGCGCACACTGGAAGTCACCTTCTTATTTCCACAGCATCCTGTTGTGAGAGAAATGCTGGGTGTTGGCATGACTTGTGACATGTCAGCAGTATTTGGATCCTAACCTTGCATTGTAATCCCTCACAGGACCGGGAGTTGAGGCCAGAAGAAATGGATGGTATGATACTATATTTGGCACCAACAAAGTACACAAGTTAAACTGATATTTCCTCTTCCTCTTTTACTGATATGTCCTCTTGTAATTTTTTTCTCTTGCTTGTCCTATAGAGCTGCGTGAGGCCTTCAAGGAGTTTGACAAAGACAAAGATGGGTTTATTGGCTGTAAAGACCTGGGGAACTGCATGAGAACGATGGGATACATGCCAACAGAGATGGAATTAATAGAACTGAGCCAGCAGATCAACATGAACTGTAACTAGAACTGTATTTGTTTGCCTGACCATGTATTTGAATTATTTTAGCCTATTTTGCTTCACACTGACTACTCAGTGTCAAATGTGCAGAAAGTTTTGTACACACCCATTGACAACTGGAGAAAAAAGATCTGGTGATGTTGCGTCTATACTGAGCTTAACCCTTCTTTTCCATCTGCCCATTAGTGGGAGGACATGTTGACTTTGAGGACTTTGTTGAACTCATGGGACCCAAACTGCTGGCTGAAACAGCAGACATGATCGGGGTGAAGGAACTGAGGGATGCTTTCAAGGAGGTAAGTAATACAAACAGAAACAGGTCAATATGAATGAAAAAGACAAGAGATATGGTGATTTCATATTGTGATTTAATTCAAATGATTAATGTTTTAATGATCTGTTTACATTTATCAATTTCAGTTTGACACTAACGGTGACGGCCAGATCAGCACTGCTGAACTCAGAGAAGCAATGAAAAAACTGTTAGGACAGCAGGTAAACAGCTGCTGGGAGAATTTGCCCTCCTCTTCATCGTGCTCCGTCAGTCACTGTCTGCCTGATTTTAGTCTGTCGTCTCTACATGTAACAGTATTCTGAATTTGTGCCACAGATGTTCCCACTCTCCTTACAACTTAACTTTTTCAGGTTGGACACAGAGATCTGGAGGAGATTTTACGAGACATTGATTTAAATGGAGATGGACATGTGGACTTTGAAGGTAAAAAAGCAGACATATTTAGCAAATACACCAAAACACATGGTTCTGATATATGTTTACATATTTTCTATGGGTTGTCAACACTCTGCTGTTTGTTAGTGAAACATACACAGATTTATATCTATCTAAATTCCAATATGTATCAGTTTTGTAATTTCATATCATTCTGGTACTGAGTTGATGGGATGAAGGAATGTTTGTCAGATTATTTCTTTGCCAAGGGATTTTTTTCACCTACAAGATTACACACCAAGAAAATGATGCGCACAAGCAGGAATGGATAAAAATAGCAGGGAGAGTAATTTTACTGCAACATACAATTTTATATTTTGTTTTGTTGTGTTTTACATGCAGTTGATAAAAGGTCCAAAGCCCATTCAATACATGTATATGCTCATTAAATCAATTCCATTGTCTGACTTTTGTCTGCTGCCAAGCAGTGTGCAGCAGTCATTGGAGGTTGTCTGTTGAAACCAGCTGCTTACTTCTTCTGAAAACAATCCCATGCCAAATTGAAGCAGTTTAGAGAGAAAACTAGGTAGTTGTGTGTTTTTTGTACCATACTATACTATACTATAAATACTGTATATGTAGCATTACAAATCAGGACTTAAGAAGATTATAATCACTGGAACAATGACCTCAATGAATAACAAGGTTTTTTTTTTAAATTTCTTTTTTTCATATCTGCTCTTTGTTAGAAAACTCAATCATAAACCATACATTTCCAGAACACTAGTTTCTTGGGGGTTATTAAGGTTTGCTGGTTCAGCGGCAATGTTAACCTAGACTAAAAGGTAATCCTGGGTTTTCTGTTCCAAACAGGCTAATCTAGATAAATTAGTATAGACACTTAGCTGTGAACATAGCCTGGTAAGAAGGCTATGTTGGTTTCGTGCCCAACTTCTCTCGAGTGTAATGATTTGTGGAAAAATCGCACAACTGTAATCAAATCTATCAGAACACCTTTAATTAAAAGAAATTAACAGGTAACTCTGTTTCCAATTGTTATTTTGTTTAATTTCTCTGGCAACATTCCAACTGAATGCTTCATTACCTGAAAAAGGAAACACTTTGTTTTGTGGTGACCTTCAGCGAGATTAGAAACCCAATAATTCTGGTAGTCTTTTTTTAGTGGTGGTGTCAATTAAAATTTAGCTCTTGTCAAGCAAAATTAATTTCTCATTTTAATTATTTTATATATATTTCAACTAAAGATGGTTCTTCATTTTGTGAACAATCTCTTCTTTTTTAATTCACAGAATTTGTCCGGATGATGTCTCGGTGAGTTCAGTTCAGTGACACATCTCAGGCACTGAAAAAACCCAGGAATCTATCCTAGATTTGAAAGAAATTTTAAAAGTCCAGCACAGATTTAAGATAGATCTTGAACTTCTTGAACTGTCCATAAAAAAGGCAGCAAAAATACATATCAACCTGCCCTGAAACTGCCGTGCTGAAGCACAGTGGCTGATGACTACAGCCAGTGGGAGCACTGTTAATAACACACTGCTGCTGTTCCTTAGAGCATAAACAAAACCAACGGCTGCATTTCTTACTTTTGTGGGACACATTTTAAAACTGTATTTTGCTTGATTAATGATTTTATGTGATTCAACCCAGTGGTTAAAGGGTGAAATGATGTTTGAGTAATTTTTCTCAAATGCAGATAAAAGTTATTATAAATGTATGTTGTAGCAATTAAGATGATATATATTTTTAAGATATGCCAGCAGTATGCCAGCAGAGACCCAAACTGACACAGCACATTCCATGTTAATGCTGAGGTTATATCAAGCACAAATACAAAGGTAATATGGAAAAATGCATTGTTACCTATTCATATCTGTGTGTTTATTCTTCTTGCATATTGTTGTTTCTCTTCGTAAATTGTCACCGGAGACTGTCATCAAACCCAGATTATTTAAGACCAGTATTTGTCAGGTGATAAAGTGTAATGTAGCACCAATGTTTCTTCTTTTGACTTCAAAAACATTATGCCCATCTTACTGTGATAAACATATTATTTCCAGTGTACATAAGGCTATGAGACTCCTGCACCCGCTGACAGTCTGCAAGGGAATTATTGCTCATCTTTATAACTGTGATAAGCCTTTAAATTATTTGTATATTTTACTATGTCTGATTATAATTATGCATGAGAACTCGGAATACATGAAACATGGTTTTGGTTGGACTGTGTTGTTACGAGTTCAATCAATGAAATAAAGAGTCTGTTAATGCTTTGATTTTCTTTTCAGACAGATTTCAGATTTTTAAAAAAAAGTTTTTGGGGAATGGCTACACTTTTTAAACTATAATACCTCAAAGTGAATAGAACAATCAACCTTTTCCATGCTCCTGTAGACCAGTGTAATCCTGAACCAATTTCATTACATTTATTATTGATATGTGTAAGGAAGCAGTATGTGCTTCTTTATGAAAAAAGCCAAAGAAAGTTCAGAAAATATTGCTGAATTTTAATTCAGTTTAGTAAGTGTTGTGACAGCTGCACTATTGCAAGACTGTTCATAAATTACCATGAGGGTATATGCATGCTCTTAAATTAAGGTATTCTTTAAAAGGGAAATCTTACTTTGTGATTTTGCTGTCTTAACTGTGTGAAACTATGCATGTTGCAAAACTAGTGCAATTTGTAGCAGGATAAATAAAGAAATAAAAATTTTTATTCCATCTTGGGGATATTGTGTGCTTTTTTTTTTATGTAGTTATGTTTAATAAATTGTAAACAGTAAACAAAAGCCTTAATTTTAGATTTCTTTTTGCTTGTTTTTCCTGTTTGTTTTCCCCTTTCCTCTGATTTCTACTTCGCACTCTCATTTAGCTTATGAAAGACAAAGAGGGACATTCCCACAGCAATAAGGCAGAAATTAGTTAATAGAACATCTTGCCTTTTTATAGTGAAATTAGTGTCCGTGGTAGGCTAAATTAAGAAAAAATAATGGATTGAGCGTTTGAGGATATGCGAGTTTACACAAAACGGCCGGGATTTCTAAAAATAGAAATATAAAAGCTTTTACATCGTGAACCATAATATGTGTCCTGGTTTGTCTATTTTCCTGTCAGAAAGCACAGTTTTAAGAAGGGACTACATGGTGAATCACCCTTAATCAGATTTAAGGTTCATTTCCAGCCCACTGCGCAGTGACGATAGTCCTGATTGGCCTCTAGTTGTCATGGTGACACCATACGCCTCAGTCTGTTGCTTGGCATGTTGCCTGAATAAAAAAAAAAATAAATAAATAAAATAAAAACTTACTATCAGCACAGCTTGAGAGATCCTGTGAATTAGAAATCCAGATGGAGCACCACCTGATCGCCTCTCATTTTCTCTCTTCTAATGTTATATTTGAAAGACGGTAAGAGTCTGTTGTCACGGTTAGCAGTTAGTTAGCGTGCTAACTTAAAGCTAGCTTAATAATAGTGTTTTACACCTGTGGATCAGTGTTTCTCCCTGACCATTTACGCATATTTCCTTTGTTTCATAACTCAGTACGACTAATGTCCAGTTCGCCAGTTACCTTTAGCATATAGCACATTACATTGACTGATCTTTCCCCAAGTGCTTTAAATCAATTTTGAGACTTTAGGCTTTTGTTTGTTTTCCGAAAGTGTATTCTTGCAGAGCAGAAAAAAAAAAAAAAAACATTAGATAAATATAAAAATATATATGTATGTATGTGTATGTATATATATATATATATTTATATATATATATATATATATATATATATATATATATATATATATATATATATATATATATATATATATATATACATACATATAAAACACATGAACAAATATTTAATATTTAGCCTCTTGTATTTATTTTTGTGAATTAAAATGTTATACAGTGAGCACATTGAAATATATCCCAATATTTTTAAGGTGTTACTACCAACAATTGCAAGATAACGCAATTTTTTCTCATTAAATTATAAAATATCTCCTTTTAAACAGTTTATATGTTCTCTATGTTTTATTATGAATAAAATATTGCTTTATGACAAGTGCAAATTATTACAGCTTGCTATATGGGATTATTATGTTTATTCTTATATAGTCTCTTATTCTATGCTGTTTTTCAGAAGCATGGAAGTTACTCCTGATGCGTCAATCACTGTGGCTGTAAACCGTGCAGAAGAGTGTCCATAAACCTCATGGTTTCAGCATGTCCTGCAGTTTTGTTAGTCTTGTGTTGTTCCTGCTGTTCACAGCATGACTTTTTACATTGCCTCTTGGCAATCTGCCCTGTAGTTATCTTAGCATCTTCCTCACTATGTGGTTTATTTTTCTATTTGTGTTTGCAATTATGCCAGCTGCACTTGGAGTCTCTTTTAATATCCATAGCTTCTACATAGGGACACTTCTCAAAATTTTTGAGGTGAGCTTGCAGTTGATGTAGCTTGTGATGTTACTATGAAGTCAGAGACTCTAAAATTTTACTTTTAAATGGAAAAGATTTCATATTTAATTAATTATTTGGAAGATTATCTTGCCGCTAAACTGCATCTGTGACATAATGCCAGCCTTCACACATCACACATTTAGACAGAAATTTAAGAAGATATATTTTCTCCTCAGGGAATAATCTTTTGGAGCACTGCAGGTAAAAATGAGCTTCTAGCCATGGGACTTCATCTCTGGTGGTGGTGATATTTGGGGGATCTGAGACCCCTGCGACAAAGTTCATCCACTGGCACAAGATTTTCTCTCAGAAACTCAGCTCCTGTAATTCCAGCTTTTCTATTGAATGTATATATTTACACCTTCTTTCCTACACTAGTGATTTGAATAAAGAAGCTCAATGAATATGTTGTAAAATGTTATTTTTGTAAAGTTGCAAGCATCCTTTGCAGTTTTTGTGGGCTGTAGGACAGTTTTAGGCAGCTGTCAGAGGCCATCTGTCCTGCCCTTGGAATTAGTTTTACTTAGGGCTTCAGAAAAGTGCAGCTGAGCTCTGAATATTGGTTTTAAAAACATCCAGAGGCAAAAAAAATTATCATTTAACACAGCGAAAAATTATTTTTCGAAAGAGAAACAGTGTTAAAACACCATGATGAGAAATGTTTCAGTATTTTTTTTCATTAGTTTTTATTAATGCCCATTTTTATTTATAATTTCATTTTGTAATGTCATTACCATACATGTGTATGCAGGCACTTTTATTAATTTGTTTTATGACATGGGTTAGTATGACGTAGTTTTATGAATTTAATTATTCTTTTTCTTGTGACTTGTGATCTTTTTAGCCTCTTTAATTTATTTCAGCATCACATTTAATTATGAAGCTAACTTACAGTTTGATGATTATGAGTGATCAATGCCTCTACCTAATAATCTAAAAAATTAAGTTAATGGAATTCCTTGTTTAAACAAGTTTACATTTTAGACCATTTTGACATGTGAACTCAAGTACTATAGCTGCTGTTCAGTTGGCATTATGATGCTTGGCTTTTTTCAGTGGATGCTTTTTTTGGGGGGGGTCAGTGTGACTCTTCTGGGCAGTCAACAGAAACCTTTTGCAGTTGTGATTCTTTCATACCATTGTACAATCATTTCCACCTTGCAACATTATAGTTTTGTCAATCTTTTTATCTACTTGTACCGGTTCAGTTCAGGTTTTTGTGGGAACTTGATCCCTCAGAATTGTGACCTACTTTTGGTTTAGCTAGTCAGGGGGAGTTTGTAGCTAAAATTGGACCACAATGGTGTTTCTCAGCTGCCAAACACATGCTTTCCCAGCCATCTCTGCTGCTGAGCCGTAATCACCAGAGAACATATTACCTAATTTCATCACTTTGATCATGTCCGTATGTGTGCTGCATATTTTCTCTTTAAATCCTGCCTGCATTTTGTAGTTGTTTTTTTTTTTTTTACTGTTAATCCAACTATGTAGAGTAAAATGCAGTAGAATAAATTCAGTATTTACTTCTAACATTTTAACATGCAAGATGTTGAAGTATTGTGTTTTTGTCTTGATTTAGTGGACAACTGTACAAATGGAGTTAAGAGCAAAGGAGACGAATCAACAACTTTACAAGTCGTATACCAATGGTAAACTAGTCAGGTTCAGTACCAGTTTAAAAAAATTATAGTACTCTTATTACTATTATTATTTTATTTACTATTAAATAATGTTTTTTTCCCCTTGTGCCTTCAATGAAGGCATCATAGACAAAGAGCCACTGCTGCCTTTACATCAGGAGATCCAGGAACTTCGGGGTTTTTCAAGATATCCAGGTTCACAGTCTGAGTTTAAGATGGCTGACATCTTCTATTTCTGCCGGAGAGGTGTGGAGAGCATTGTTGATGATGAGGTGACCAAGTGCTTTTCAGCTCAAGACTTAGAAAGCTGGAACTTACTAACTCGGAACAACTGCAACTTCTGTCACATCAGTCTGAGGCTTACAGCCCTGTGGGGTGTGGGACTTCTTCTCCGCTATGTGGTTCTGCTGCCTCTGAGGTTAGAATAACATTACACAGGGGAGATTTATTGGAAAGGGAAATTTGTTCTGATATTATAACAGTTTATAATAGCTGATTCAGCCTTATATCAAGTGCTTGTTTTGTTTTTGTAGAGTAACTCTTGCAGCCACAGGCATTTGTCTGTTCATTGTTCTGAGCACCTTGGTCGGGTTTCTGCCTAATACACAGTGAGTTTTTGACAGCTCTCATAACACTTACAATATGTGTAGATAACACCTCTGTAACAAAGTTAAGTAGCCTAAAAGTTGTAAGACAGACAAGATGCACCTCATGTCAATCATCGGACTAACGGGCTGATTGTTGTGGCATTGTGTTCTATGTCCTCAGGTTAAGATCTCACCTCAGTGAGAAGGTACATCTGATGGGTTACCGCATGTGTGTTAATTCTCTCACAGCAATCATCACTTATCATAACAGGTATGGTAAATGTGAAGTTTAGCAACAGTGTCAGTTTCTGATATATGTTAGAGAGCATACTGTTCTTCATTCAGCAAGTGGTACTGCTGCATGTGAGTACAAGGCAGAAGGTAATCCGAGCTTCATATCACATCATTTTCAACCTCCTTAAATTTGCACCATGGAAAAAGTAGTGCCATCTACAGGATTATCAGATCAGAAGAGCAAAAAAGTTTTTATATATGTTTGTTGTATACATTGATATACATTTAGTCTACATTCATTTTGATTTTTAATTATAAGTCAAAATTTTGAGTGTGTATAATCATCAATGAAGAATACAAATATACATCTTAATGCATATCTTTAACAGGACATTAACTTGATCGTATTTATCTATAAATGAAATACATTGTATTGATGTCTGTCTTTTGGTTAAATGCAGAGAGAACAGACCAAAGAATGACGGCATCTGTGTGGCCAATCACACAACACCAATAGATGTAATTATCTTGGCCAATGATCGTTGCTACTCTATGGTAAGAAATTTCACGTCTTTCTTGTTATGTGTTTAGAATAAGTGATTATGACAAATAGTTCAGCTTTAATAGTGTCAGATCAATTTAATTGAGCTGAATTCAAGATAAGGTTGTCTCTCAGGTTGGCCAAGTACATGGAGGCTTGCTGGGAATGATCCAAAAAGCCATGGCCCACTCCTCTCCGCACATATGGTTTGATAGAGCAGAAGTGAGAGACAGACACCTTGTGGCCAAGAGGTACCATTGCATCTTTACAATCTTGGTACAGCTAAGTGGGTGCAGTAGGGACAACATTCAGACATTCAGTGAATATAATTTGGGCTGTGGGTGTGTTTATTTTCACCAGGTTTTGTTTATATGTCTTCAGATATTGCATGGCCAACAAAATAAAATGATCATGACTGCTCATATTGTAGCATTAGATGTTATTAGGTAGATTTTCTTGAAAATATTTTCAGGTATCTGTTTTTTTTTTTCCTCCAGGCTTAGTGATCATGTCTCTGATAAAACGAAACAGCCTATTCTCATCTTCCCTGAGGGTTTGTATCAGATTTGTATCAAAATGTTTTTTATTTACTCTTGTTTGTGGGTTAAAAAAAACAACCAGAACATAAATAAACTTAAAGCACTGAAAGAGGAAGGACCTCTGCTAAGCGACTGTAATGATTTTTTTTTTTTTTTTTTTTTTGTCGGTGAAAACAAACCCAGAATCATATAAGCATCTGTGTTTAAATCTGTAACTTGTTTTCATAGTTTCAGGTTTTCTTCATTGGTGTCAGTGTCAAGCCTAGTAGAAGATATAAGGCAGAGCTATTGGCAGTAGGATTGACAATGTCCTGATGTCCCTCTCCTGTCACACTGTGAAGGAGCTGCTAACCAGAGACATTACCAACAACCTACAGACATTTCTTATTGTTTTTCTTACCAGCCATTTCATTTATTTTTGGCATGTATATAAAACAATGATATGTTTTAAACAGTAATATAATAAATGTTTATTCACAAAACATAAAATACTCTGAACAAATCAAACATTTTGAATTACTGTAAGGTGTACAGTCAGCATTGACATGCTTGATAGCAGCTAGCCAGTTATCACCTCTCTCCAGGCTTTTGTTCCTTTTCTGTAATTCAGAGGATAATCTCTTGTTGTCTGCGGAAGAACCATGTTTATGGCATTTAACCACAACACAGCATTTTGGCATTTTCAAACATCTAAAGAAAAAAAATGATGTGGATTGATGCGGGGAATCCAATAGTGTTGAGCTTTAGCAACCTTTTGTTTTCACCAGTGAAAGACCTGGATGTTACAAATCCCCGGTATTCCTGCATGTTTGTCTGCCATGCACCCATAAACAGTCTTTTAAACAATTCCTGGATCTTGATCATCTCCAAAATCAGATAATTTGTTCCATTTGGGGGTTTCCTCAAAGTTTAATCAACATCTGTCCATTACTTTTTGAGTTCTGTTGCAAACACACAGACAAACCAACACCACAGAAAACATAAGCTCTCCAGAGCTGGCAGAGGTAATGAAGCTGAAAACACTAAAAGTAGCAATAATCTAGCTTACGATGAGGATGCTCCCTTCAGTCTCACTCTTCTTGTACCTTCCTTCTTCAGTAGCAGCAGCTTGTGAAGCAGAAATATCATTAAAAAGCTTGAGGTGTGATTGCTCTTACAGGATAAATCTGCAAATTTATTCCATTTCTGTAAATGCAGTCATGTAATGATAAATATTTATCAGTCTGACTAGATTTCCTCTGTAAAGGCATATGAGTGGCTATAATTTATGCAGTGAAAATAACAGCAATGTGCGTACATCTGAAAAAGGATCTCATCTTAACTTCTTAGCAACAAATGAGTACTCAATATAATTTGTGCTCTGTTGTGTGATTCTAACTTTGTTTAATCTTCAGGCACTTGTATTAACAATACATCAGTGATGATGTTCAAGAAGGGTAGCTTTGAAATTGGATGCACTGTCTATCCTGTTGCCATTAAGGTAGGACCTGTAATTTCCTCTTCCTCACACTGATCACAGCTACAGCCGCTGGGAGCTTGTTTTCTATTACAGTATGACCCTCGCTTTGGAGACGCTTTCTGGAACAGCAGCAAGTTTGGCTTGGTGGGATACCTCCTGAGGATGATGAGCAGTTGGGCCATCGTCTGCAGCGTTTGGTACCTGCCACCAATGAACAGAGAGGTGAAACCATTTCTCACAACCTCACAAAGATTACTGTTCAGTACAACAGATTTAGCATCCTGTGCAACATGAATAGCGTTTAAAAATGGCATCACTTCATCATATATATGTGATTTTCTTTTTTTTTTTTTTTTTTTTGATGGCTAAACTTTTTTCTCTTGTACACAAAACAACTCATTGACATATGTGTATATAGACGTTATCATGGACACCCAATTTAAGAACCCAATGATTGCTGAAATAAAATACACCAGTAGTGCACCAATTTTTTCCAGTTATCCGTGTAGCAGTAACATGGTGAAAAAATGGTTTAGGTATACATATTTGAGTAAATTTCATGTAACATGTATGCTTACATTATTTCAACCACATTTATAAAACTGTGTGTATGTGTAGTTTAATTTTATAAATGTTAATCATCACAACATTTTATGCGCTCGCATGAGTCAGATTGCTATTCCCATTTGTGGCCCTGAATTAATGCGGACATTCCTCCGTAGTCATTTGCATAAAATCTGTCCAAACAGAATTAGCAATAATAGCAATAGCAAAGAGAAAGTTCAATTTTATCACAAATAAAATTGAGATACTCCTCAATGAAGCAGAAAAAAGGAAATCTTATTTGGTGATGTCAGGTGTGGGACCGCTACCATTACAAAAACAGGTACAAAGATAATGAACTTTGTGACATTTTGGCAAATTACCCTTCAAATGTAAAAAGGGGGAAAAAGACAAACAAGAGGTCAAAAAGTGTCTCAGCTCACACAAGAACAGCGTTAGGAGGACTGGGAACCAACTTTATATAAATATAAAACTATGTAAATATAACTTCATACACAGATGTACGGATGGAGCATGAAATGCTGGTTAAAACCTAAAGCAACACATGATCCAACTATCACCTTTTCTTTAGATATTTGTTCTTTCTCTTAAAGTTGCATTTGGAAGGTCCTCCACCAAATTTCCAGCTTCTTTGATGTACAACATTTATGCACATCATAGTTATGATCAAAGAATGTGCATCAAAGAATAGTTGTATTTTCTGTTTAATTTAGTTACTTTCTGGGCCTTCTTTCAGTTCAAACTCACCTTATTAGTTTTTGATTTCTTTAAAAATCTTTTTTTATACAACCTGAAGATTTCATGAGCAAAATTTCAAGCACATACTGCAGGAAGATGAATGTTTATGCAACTTCAGGATTTGGAACTAAATGATGTGTCCTCCACGTGCCTACATCATGGTTCTGCATTAAAATGAAATGCTAGGAAAAAACTTTTAAGTAAAACTTAATTAAAACTGCAGGAAAATCAGGGGATCAGGATGTATAGAGAGAGCTATTATAGCACTAATATAGAGACTGTCACAATAATGCTAATTTCAATCATTTAGGTGAATCTTTGTGGGGGTGTGCTCACATTTTGACTTGCATAAATATAATTTCAGTGATTTGTTAAATAATTTGATTAATCATTTTTTATTTGTTGGGTTTTTTTGGTGTAGGAAGGGGAGGATGCAATCCAGTTTGCTAACAGGGTGAAAGCTGCCATAGCTGCTCAAGGAGGATTAGTGGATCTTGTATGGTGAGTCACTGTAATGTTTTAATACTAATATGTACATCTATTAGCCAAGTTTTATAAGGTCATGTTGTTGTAAAGCTTCTAAGCTCATTAAGAAAAGAATCTAATTGAATCTAAAAAAAAAAAAAAAAAAAAAAAAAAAAAGGCTTTTAAGGCCCAAACCTCCTCTCAAGATCTATGGAAATGTAACCAGTGACCACACTGAAGTTGAATAGTTTTCCTTACTCACCTGTGTTCTCTCAGGGATGCTGGACTGAAACGTGCCAAAGTGAAGGATACTTTTAAAGAAGAGCAGCAAAAACAGTACAGCAAACTTATAACTGGTGACCACGAGGACCAAAGTGATAAACTTTATAAAGGTGGAAACCAGGGGAGGAATCAAACAGGATTCAGCAAAAACCAATGAGAACACAAAATGTACTGTACATCTGTTCTTGTTACGGTCTCTTGCTTCTTGTACAGTAACATGTTGTTCACTGTTAAAATGAATCCCTAAAAGCAACATTTTTACCAGGCAAAATTATGTCATGGTCATGCTTTGACATGGTTTTCATGTTAAGTTTATGTTTATTTATGGTGGTGTATGTTGTAAAATGGAAAGATTGGTTCAAAGTTAAAACAATGACATACAAAACAATTAGTATACTAATATATTAGTTTGTTTTATTTGATTTGAAGATCAAAACCTAAAAGTGAGCTGACTTTTCTGCTTCCTTTTCACTGCCATGGAAGATTATTATGTATATCATTAAAGACAGACAGGATTCTTTCCCAATTTCTTTATTTGTATTCCCATTTGTTGAAGTTGTAACAATCCTGGCCATTACATCACAAATACTGGGAGTGCCAACACGTGTATGTCAGTTTACTAATTGGCTCAGGGTTCTATATTTGTCCTTCATCATGTCTGTTGGACACATGAACCAAAGAAAGTGTAGGGACTGATCAACAGCTGAATATATTATAATAAAGACGATTTAACCGCAATTTCTTTTTCTTTGCTGTAAAACTAGCTGATTTGACTGTAAACTGTCAATTTTGTTTCCTACATTAAACAGCAGGAGTCACTGTTTAAACATATACCACTGTGCATGAAGGAAGTTCTGACATGAGTGGGTTGCTCATCATTAATCACTTTTCCAACCAGTTTAGATGAAAACATTCAATCTATTTTCCGTACCTACCTAATCCTACTTGGACTCTTTGGGTTCGTTATCCCAGCATATGCAGGGGCAGCAGCATCATCTGAGGAACTAAACTTCTCCCATAATGGCATGTAATCTAGGCAGACATTTGCACTTCAGCCTGATTAAGATGCAGACTTGAACTACATGTGAAACTCAATCCTGAACCTATCAGGTGACTCCTCAGATGTCCTGTTCCCTCCTCAAGTGGTAGAATTTATAAAGCAGAGAACTCATGTTTTTGTAGTTGCCTTGGTTGGCGGAGTTTGTTTGTAGGGTTGTAGTTATATGGGGACAGATTGGAAGTACACAATATGCTATCCTTCCATTTAAAGCATTGTCTAAATGGTTGCATTCACAATCTCAATCAATTATTGTCATTCAACTGATAAAGGACAACGCATGCTGACAGGAATCAACAGGGATCAGGTGTGGTTTGTTGCCTCCAGTAATTGGCGTGAATGCTCACGTCACAACACATCAGATTGGTTTCAGAAGCTTGTGACCACCTGTTAATCCGAGGGGGAGGGATTTACGTAAACCAAGGCCCCCTCTCGGTGTGGCCACGCCCAATCAGATGGTTCCTGAAGTTCAGTGTGGCTTCTGCGCAAACTTTTCCGCGCTCCTGTCCAGTCTCACTGGGAGTTTACTTTATTCTGTCCTGCGTTTCCTTTTGGGATTTAATTCTTTGACGGGCGCTGATCAATCAAAAAGGTGGTGTCAGCATGTCTTTGGCGGATCCACAATGGTGTCCCACAAGCGTCCAGGTAACGGTTCTCCAAGCCAGAGGCCTCAGGATAAAGGGCAAAAGCGGTACCAACGATGCATACGCGGTCATGCAGCTGGGTAAGGACAAGTATCAGACATCAGTGGTGGAGAAGAGTGTAGCTCCTGTGTGGAAGGAGGAGGCCACCTTCGACCTGCCGACGCTGCTGCAGGGCGCAAGAGGAGGGGGAGGAGGAGGAGGAGGAGGCGCGGAGCGCAGCACGCTGCACGTCCACGTCCTGCACCGGGCCTTGGTGGGCCCAGACAAGCTGCTGGGACAGGCTGTCATCAACCTGCCGCAGCTCAGTGAGGACAAAGACCGCAACAAGACCGAGTAAGTGCACACAGAGTCATATGACCGCTAAGGACAAGTATCAGATATCATATATATATATATATATATATATATATTACCCCTCTAAGCACATGCCACTATTTCTATATCTCATCAAGAAAATTTTCTTTAAAGTCAAAGTCAGTTTTCCTTTCCCTCACAAGTATCCAGTCATTAGGGGAGGTAAATAAACGTTGGGTTACTCTGATTTAATCTGTGCCACAATGAGATCACTTCTGGGTCTTTCATGCTGCACCTTTGTGGTCTTTTAGAGGAAAATAATCACTTTAATCTCTTATTGACCAAAACACTGAATAATGCATGGATACCTTGTAAATTTGTTCTTGTGTGTGTCCTCTGCATTTGAAAAGTGTCATTGGAAGTCAGATATTTGCACCTTTTTTTTTTTTTTTTAAATCAAAAAAAGATGTGAGCTATTGAAGTGCACCATTAGCCATGCATCACAGCACACCCACTCTGGTGGGTTTGTCTTGTGAATTTTGTCCACTTACACCAGTGCAGTTTAAGAGATTTGTTTCCTTGCCCGCAGTCTTCAAGGATGCCAATTAACATTACGTATTCAGGAAATTAATGCAGCACGTTTAAAGATTCACTTTCATCAACTGAGCTTGCAGCAACAAGAAAACTCTCTTAAAATGATCCAAAAACCACTTCTCAGCTAGAATACAATACTTAAGACACTTAAACACCAAACTCCTGCTACTCTTAACACATGAAAAAAGGGTAATTATCTAAAACAATGTCATTCATTGTGCAAGAGATGCCCATTATTTCTTCTGTATTACTGTTAAAGACTCTGCCTTGCAAAGCAGAACTTGCTGGTACTGTAGTCTCATGACAATTATCCTGGACCTTCTTTCTGTAGAAAATGATCACATTTGAAAAGCAAAACAAATCCATTCATCAGAGTTCTGTTGCTCAGTCAGAAATGTTTTCTTGCACAGAGCTGTTCCTGAGACTTTTAATCCCCCGTCATGTGAGTGGTATTATCCAAATGCAGCCTGTATAAATACACAACACACTTTATTGTTCTTAACTTCTCACTTGTTTGTGTTTGTCCACTTTGTTTGCATGTAATTACCAAAGCCATCAGATTTTATTTAAATATCATGGTTCATTGCCGGTCACATTTTGCTAATCACAAAGCTCTATACATTTCTTTCTGTCCATATTGTTGCAAACCTTCCATAATGCTTGTTAGCATTCAGTGCATTGAAGGGGATTTTTTTTTCTTGTAGTGGAAAATGTACAATAAATTTAGATCTGAGCTTTTGAAATGTGTAATAAATGCCTATGCAACTCTGCCTGCTCATACATTTTGATTAATGTTCTCTCCTCTGTACTGAAAATGGGATGTTCCAGAGTACCAACTTAAAGTTCATCTGGTTCTGAGTTTTCTATCTTAACATGCATGATATTGTGTTGCATAACAGATGTATGATCATTTGTGCAGCCATAACTTGCAATTCACATATAAAAATTTGAAGTCATTTCCCTTGAGCAAAGCTGTGGGAGTTCTGTGATGTATGTTTCTGTGAGTTTAAGGAATGCAAGTTACCTCTGGGGTTTCAGTTCAGCTTCGGCATTACATTCCTGTCCTGACTGTTTTATCGATGAAAAGCAAACAGAGATGGAAACACTGAGGGCAAGGTCAGTTTTTCACAGTGAGACCTTGTGTTGAATAAACAGAGGTACAAGTGTCTCGTGCTTTGGAGAACAGCTCCATTATTGGGTATTTTATTTTTTTTTCTATTCTTTGCAAATTTTCAAACGCGCTGCTCGCAAAAAGACTTGGCCTTCAATTTAAAAATGAACTGATAAATAAAAGGAAATGAAGACAATTTTTATGGTAGAAATTCACAAATTTAGTCTCGATCTGTTAATAAAGTGCATTAGTCATTCTGTAGCTTTTGATCGCATCCTTTAAAATTTTGTTAGTTTGTGGAGCTTTCATATTCAAAAGACCACTTTTCTCAGCACCTCCTGTTCATAGTTTGGTTTAAAAAACTTTTTAATAAAAATCAAACTTGTGTTGGGCATGATTTTTTTTTCCTCCCCATATGAGCATGACAAGTAATCGTAAAAGGTGTGTATGAAAGAGAGAAGTGATATTTAAATAAACATTGGATTCTTAAGTCATTGTAGTTCTGTGACAGCAACATGATGAACCTGATGCAACTAAAATGAACCAAGTTTATACTCATTTTACCTTTTCCACCTGTGCCTACTGTGATGTGCTGAATGTTTTGTACATCTAACCAAAACCTGCTGATCTATTTTTTTCAAAACACTTGTATTGTAAAATACAAGTGCTAACTAGGGGTGCAAAAACTACATCAAATTTACACTTTTTTGAAAATTGAATCATGCTCATCTACTAGTGTACTACCAGTGGACAGTGGAGACTGTTGTAACTGTTTTCACCCCGTTTCCTTCCCACCACTGTTCATTTTGGCTTCGCTGACTCATGAACTTGAACAGTTTATGTCCTTTTAACATTGTCACTGTGAAGTTGTTTCACTTATCTATTGTTGTACTCAGCTGCACACAGTGATAAGAGAAGCCTGAGCCACACAGGGAACTCTATCAGGACTTCAAGCTACAAATGGAAGGTTGTCAGTGTCATTCGTGTGTGTGTGTGTGTGTGTGTGTGTGTGTGTGTGTGTGTGTGTGTGTGTGTGTGTGTGTGTGTGTGTGTGTGTGTGTGTGTGTGTGTGTGTGTGTGTGTGTGTGTGTGTGTGTGTGTGTGTGTGTGTGTGTGTGTGTGTGTGTGTGTGATATGGAAATGATAAAACTGGAGCTACAGTAGGATTACTGGTATTTTTGTAGCTGTGTTTCATAAGTGAAATATTGAGATTTCTTATCAAAAACATGATGCTGTATGAATACTCTCTACTTTGGATTACACCAAAGGACAGGACAAGATTAATTTGTAGTGAAACACTATTTAATGAAAGCAATACAAATATACACAATATAATCTATAAAACCTTCACTCAATGTCTAGTCATTCATTATGCTCCTCTAAGTGCTGTATGTCTAGCAGAGCTGTACACTTTCTGCAACTCAAACCTCTAAGCTCACTTTAACAACCTTGTCTTTAATGGGGTGTTTTTGGTATAGACCAGTTTAATTCTGTATCATGCGCATTGTTTCCCTGTAGAGCCAGTTGACTGACAAACCCTTTTGCAACTTCCCTGCTGATTTTAACTGACACAGCGCACTACTTCTCTTTTTTCACTTGTTTGTGTGTAAAATGTCTTTTGTACACAAGGGGGTCAAATCCATTGTGGTGTTATTATACTTTAACAAATTGTGTTTTATATTTATTTTAAGAATACAGACCTTAAATTGCAAAGAAAATGGTTGTTTTTTTATTTGCTGTTTTTCTAAAGCTTGATGAAATGGATGGGAATTGGTTGAGACTTAAGATATAGTGCAGATGTGCAAACCTCATTGTTAAAAAGTTTTTAGCATTTCTGTGTATTACATTTCTGATAATTGTCCACTGATCTTTGGCTGTGTCCAGTCATGGACTGTGAGTTTTGCAACTAATGGCACTTTTTAAGAGGTCCATCATTTACTTTAGTTGTTTCAAGGATTATGTGGATGCCAAAGTCATCTTTGACTGCTTAAGGTTTTATTTTCACAAGTAATTCAGCAGAGTCGTTCTTCCTGCTACCCATGAAATCTTCATCGGTCTACTGACTGCAACAGAGATGCAAAAAAATGATTTGAGAGAACAAAATTGGAATTCTTCTCATGCAGCTCTGCAAACTTTTTCTTCCAAATATCTGCTAATTATAAGAAGAAGATGGCAGGTGCGCTGCAGGTATCCCTCAAACCCCTAGTGCTCATGGAAGGGTTTGCATAAGCATGGAGAAAGGACTGAATCCAACAAAATGGAAAAAGTCCAGGCACTCAAAGTGGATCGAATCAAAACCTTTATTAAAAAGACAAGAATCATAAAAATACACCGTGTATCAGCTTATGCCTTCCTCAGGGTGTATAGTGAAACAAACAGAGCAATTATTTAGACCTGGATATCTGGTGTCATTAAGGCTATAGATACAGCATGCCTCTCTTTGTTTAAGATGTTTAACTTTGTCTCCACACCTGGCATCAGAGCTAATGGCCTCAATGCCTATTACTCAAAGATTTATTGCTAGCATGTTGGGCTTCCATATAGTGTTTAGCCAGGATAATTCAAATTCCTAGATCAGATTACAAATCTATGTTCGGCCATCTATCCTGTAGTTTTCTTTTGGTCAGACCCACATAGAAATAACCACAAGAGCATGAGTGGTATTGTAATTTATGAAACTGGTCATAGGGAAGGTTTTGTTACTGAACCTGTCTCTGAAAGTGTCCGTTTTCGCCATATTTTCACAATAGTTACAATTACCACAACAGAAATTGCCCTTGGGTTGGTGGAGCCACATGTCCGGTGTAGAAGCAGGAAGATGTCATCTGACTGTTATCTTCCTGCTTTCCTCAAATTTCCTCATTTATTTGCATGTTTTGTCTGCAGATTACATTCATAGCTGGGGGGTCACAGAGAGTAAGACAGCTTCTCTGTATTTACTCTAATGCATATCTATCCATGTGCCTCTTGAGGCCAGGGAATTGTTGCCTGTGTATTTTGTGCAGTATTTATTATCTGATGCCCCGAGAGGCTAACAGTATATTGCTACATGGGGTCAGTTGTGCACACCTGTGATAACTATAAATGCTCTGTTTGTTTCACTATACACCCTGAGGAAGGGATAAGCCGATACACGGTGGTGTATTTTTATGATTCTTGCCCATTTTTAATAAAGGTTTTTCAACAAAGGCTTTTTATTTGATCCACTTTGAGTGCCTGGACCTGGATTTTTTTTTTTTCCATTTTTTGGATTCAGTCCTTTCTCCATGCATCTGCTAATTATATTTGAATAGTTAGATCCTGCACACGGATGAATTGTTATAAAATGCATCAGGTAGATGCTGATTTAGAAACTTCTGATGGTGAGAATCAATGCGTGATGATTACAGGAAAGATTTCAATCTTGTATAAAAGTGCAGGTGCCACAGCGAAGAACAGAGAAGAGCATGCTGAATCATTTAAGAGGCCTCAAGGCCTGTTTCTGCTCTGTGAACTTTGTCATAATTTTTTATCATACTAAACAGCTTCTCCGAGGAGCCCATAGCAGCTTAATGACAAGGTTTCAGGAGTCAGTTGATCAGGCTTTTTAATGTGCATCACCTGACCTTTCCCAACACTTTGAATAAATCACATCCCCAACAAGCTCATTCGGGTCTATGAAAGGTTAAATCTATTAGCTGCGCCGTGCTTGATTTTGGGTTTCACTCACAAATATATACATTTCCTTTTTTTTTTATACCATAAAATATTACATGTACCATCAGGTTATCTTACATAAATTATACTGAAGAACAAAGAAGTGTTAGTTTGTTCTCCTTTCACAGTAACCGTTGTAAGGGGTTAAATAATAATATGGCCTTTTTTTGGATTTGTACCATACCTAAGAAACAAAAGGGAAACACTTTCCATTGGGTGATTGATAAATGTATCTTCTGTCTGGCAACTATTTTAGCAGAACATTTATTAACTGAATCATGTAGATGCCTCAGAATAAAATATCTACAATGTCAAGGCCTGAGAGATGCAAGTCACATCCTATAATTCATCGGCACGTAGAAGGCAGTGGAGCTGAGACAGCGCTCAACCATTTTGCAAAATCCAGGAAAAGGCGGTTCCCCCCCTCTCAATTTGTTTGTTCCACACATCTGAAGCATTCCTGAGGGTGGGAGGAAGAGGAGGAGGATGGATCTCTGCAACATAACTTTTATACATTGCACAAGGAAAGAAAAGCGCTGCACTCAGCTCTTCTACATCTGAGGCATCTTAAGAAGTTACAAATTTGTAAACCAACACTGTTTACCGCTTACTTTTTCTCCATACTTGTACATTTATTTGGACAGCTGTGTGCAGGCCATGACACAACTGAACAGGCCCTTCCTCATTTCAGCATTTCCTTTGGAATCCAGATTTCTGTCTCAGTTGTTTTCTCAGTGGTGAGCTGACCTCAGATTTCTGCCTGATGGGCACTTTTTATGCTGACTTGACCACCCCCCTCCTTCCTCCTCTTTTTCCTTTTCTGGCCACTCTTCGGTCAGCTCAGGAACATGCAACAAGTGCAAATTTGATGCCATTTGGTGTCTTTTGGTGTCCATTTTCTATATTTTCGATATAAAACTTTAATTTCAACTTATCTTTGATGTTGTTCAGCTAGTTTCGACTTCAAGGACATGGGTTCTGCTAGGCAGTATACTGGCATTTATTCTGTCTGGCACCAGTCGGTTGAATGTTCAAAAGGTGAAGATGGGATTAACGGGAGATTGGCTCCCAGTGAATGTGCTCTGTCAAGAGTAAGGGCTAATCCTCTGATTACAAAAAAGACACTCTTCAGGATCTGACGTGTCTGCAGGTTTAAATGTCTGGTACATGCAGGAAGGGCATTCAGTAGAGTGTCTCAGACAGCCTGAATGTAAATATACCATTTTTTGGGTCAGGTTTTAGATGAGACATGAGGGGGAGAAACAAAATAGCTTTTATAAAGGGTGACAAATGTTTTGTACAAGCATGTTTGAAGCTACAACAGAGAGGACTGCCCTGATATTAGATCTCTGCAGACTTTCTGGAAACATTCGAGCTGCCACTGAGTCACTTTGCATTTGCAGTGGAGTGGATCAGTTTCCTGGAAGAAAACAACTTGGATTAAACATCAGAGCACTAAACTTTCATTTTAAACCAACTAGTAGTATGTTATGCCATTTTACGGCAGATGTGTAGTTAATTATTCTGTCGTGGTTGTTGCAGCTCTGATGGTTATTTATAAAAAAAAAACAAAAAAAACCAACAACGATCTGTTAATGTCCATTTGCACCGATGTCTAATGAATTGCATATATATTTGTATTAATTTTTAACAGGTGGTTTAAGTTGCTGGACAAGACTGGGAAGCCAGACAAAGAAAGAGGAGAAGTCCTTGTGGACATCCAGTTTATGAGAAACAACATGACCGCCAGCATGTTTGACCTCTCTGCTGCTGGAAAATCACGTTCTCGCCTGGGAAAGTTTAAGGACAAAGTCCGTGGCAAGAAAAAGGAGTCTGACTCTGCATCTAGCGTGGTGCCATCCTTCAATCAGGTTCTGACTGACAGTGAGGAAGAGGAGGCAAATGGAGAGGGAGTGGGAGAAGCAAGCAAGGATGGAAAGTCTAAGAAACATAAGATGAAGTCTTTGTTTTCTCCAAAGTCCAACCTACAGAGGAACTTGTCTCAGTCCATGTCTGTCCTGCCTGCAAAGAACTCCTCAGTAAGCGGCAGTCAGTCATCTGGTCTGAATGTGGACCCATCTGAAGGTTAGCGTTTTATTTTGTCACATTTATCCCTTTTTCTATAACATGACATGCATAGTAATTTTCTGATGTGCTTTCAGGTAAAAAGAAGTTCAAGTTTATGATGCATAAACGCTCTGGTAGTTCAGACAGCAAGGATTCATCTTTTGGTCATCAAAAACAAGTTACTGCAGAGCAGAGTAACTTGTGCATCAATGGCAGCCATATTTACTGTGAAGAACCGCCTCCTCGGACCTCTCGCACCGGCTCCAACTACAGTCTGGTCAGTTCAGGCCGTGGGTCAATGGAGGACGTGCCTGAAAACTCCCCTCCATCTGTGGATTCGTTAAGGGCAACAAGGCAGTATTCACCCTGGATGGAGGAGGAAGAAGATGAGGAAGACAAAACTGAAAATGTACACAACAGTGTGGATGAATCAAGGGAAGAAGATGAAAAGCTCAGGTTGGAAGAGGAGGAGAGGAAAAGAACAGAAGAGACACGACAAAAGGAGCTTGAGATTTTAGCCAAAGAGAAGTTGAAACAAGAAAGTAAAAAACTTGAAGAGAAAGTTAGAAGGGAGGAAGAGGAAAGAATTAGGGAAGAGAAAGAAAAGAAGACGCAAGAGGAAGAAAAGAGGAAAAGGGAAGAAGAAGAAAGGGTTAGGAGAGAAGATGAGAAGAAGAGGCTAGAGGAAGAGGAGAGGGCAGAACAGAGGAGGCAAGAAGAGCGTAGATTGGCTGAGGAAAAGAAAGTGAAGGAAGAAGAGGAAAGGAGGATTGAAGAAGAAAAAGTTAGACGGGAAGAAGTGCAAAAGAGGAACGAGGAAGTGAGAGCTGAAGAGGAGAGGAGACGACGAGAGGCAGAGGAGGAGATGAGAAAACTGGAAGAACTGAAAAGGCAGACGGAGGAAGAAGAGATGCGTAAGCAACAAGAAGCAAAGAGGCAAGAGGAAGAGAGGACAAGAAAAGAAAAGGAAGAATATGAGAGGTTAATGGAAGAAAAGAGAAAGCTAGAGGAGGAGAAGAAAAGGATTGAGGCAGAAGAAAAGCTTAGGAAGGAGGAAGAGGAAAAAATGAGAATGGAGGAAGAAATGAGGAGGAAAGATGAAGAAAGGAGGGCTAGAAGAGAGGAAGAGCTTGCGGAAAAGAGGAGACTAGAGGAACAAGAAAGGAAGAGAGTTGAGCAAGAAAAAATGCAAAGAGAAGAAGAGGAAAGGATCAGGAAAGATAGGCTGAAGGAAATGGAAGAGACCCAAAGGAGACAACAAGAGGAGTTAGAGAAGCTGGAAGAAGAGAGGAGAAAGACTGAAGAAGAGAAAGTTAAAAGGGAGGAGGAAGAAAGGATTAGAAGAGAGGAAATGAGACGACAGGAACAGGAAATGCTGAGGAGACAGGAAGAGGAGCAGGAGAGGTTGGCAAAGGAGATGTTGAGACAACAGGAAGAGGAAAGAAAAAAACTTGAAGAAATGGTTAAAAGGGAGGAAGAACAGATTAGGAGAAAGGAGGAGATGAGACAAAAGGAGGAAGAGAAGGCCAGACAGGAAAAGGAGATGGCTGAGAGATTAGCACTGGAGGCAAAAAGGCTACAGGAGCAAGAGAAGAGGAGAATTGAAGAAGAAGCAAGAAAGGAGGAAGAGGAGAGGATTAGGAGAGAGGAGAAAGCTGAGAAGGAAAGGAAAGAAAAGGAGGCTAAGGCGCTTGAAAATGAGATTTTAACAAGAGAAGTAGAAGAGTGTGAGAAGAAAAGTGGAACAAATGATGGAGAGGGAGCTGCAGAGGAAAAAACCAAAGTGAGCACTCCAAGAGATATCTCTTCTACTAATCCATTTGATGAGGACTTCTCATATAATCCCTCAGTGGATATACCCAGCTCTTCTTCTGGCCCTCACAGCCACGAAGCAACAGAGGAAATGGTCCAGGAAAGGTTGGTTTGCATCATACACCTGTGTGTTATGTTGCACTCTTGTGGTTTCACTAGTAATAAAGTCCTCAAGGGCATTAAAGTAATTAAAAACCATGTTTTATCTCACAATAATCTAGAATTTTTACCTTCATCAGGGCAGTTCCTGAAGATGTTTCCATTTTCTTTATACCACTACTTCAGTTTGACTGTCGAAAGGGACGACCAAACTCCTCATTGGGTTTTTTTTTCTTTTTTTATAATATTTCCCTTATTTTTGGGGTCAAGCTAGATTTACCTGTAAAATAGACAAGTTTTCATCTTGCTTGCTTCCATGAACAGTTAATAGCTTAAGAGTCCAATGTCTTTTTATAGTGGCTTTGCATAAACTGGAATCCTCTGCCAATAATAATATCAGTACTTCACTTACACAACTGAAAAAG
Source organism: Telmatherina bonti (assembly GCF_933228915.1). NCBI lineage: Eukaryota > Metazoa > Chordata > Actinopteri > Atheriniformes > Telmatherinidae > Telmatherina > Telmatherina bonti. The sequence goes on from NC_136615.1 coordinate 20,400,606, forward strand.
TGAATACATAAATAGAAGTATAACAGGGAAGGGCATTTTTAACAGTGGTTTAAAAAAGAAGTAAATATCATAAATCCACTTTTAAATGTATTTGACAGAAGTTGACAAATGTGAATTTGTAGTTTTGTTTCAAAGAAAACTTTGCCTCTACACAATGTTAGGATGGTATGATTGCTACCCATAAGGCTTTATTTAGAGCTAGTATGCTAATTGCACTGTTTAAGCCAGAAATGTGGTAGGCTAACTTCATAACCAATATTAGCAAGAGATTATAAGGTGCATCATCAAGACACAAATGGTGAAACGGTTATGATGCCACACCCATAAGGAGATGCCTAACCACTAAAGTCACTGAGATGACTTATCTATGCAGCTCAAGTGACCATGTAAAAGTTACTTTGGCCTATAGGGGACTCACAAAGACTTGCTGTCAGCTTTGCACATGTGCCAAATGTTTTCATATGTGACTCTGTATAATGTTTGTCTTTGTTGTTTTGGTTTAGTTTGTTTGTTGAAATTTGAGTTGAGGAAGGAGGGAGTGTAGTGCAAGTGTGAAGTTTTTGTTGGAAGCCCTTGATAAAAATGATTGGTGATCACTAAAGATTAAAGGATTCAGCTTCTGAATATCATGTGTGTCCCAACATTCAATACTATTAAAGATATTTAACTAAGTGGTGGACAAATGACATTTTAAAGCCCTAAAGCCCTGCATGGTAACCACAGGATTAAAGGTGGTGCTACAAGTTAACACTTTATCAGCAAAGACTTTGAATCCTTGATAAAAAATGAGACATTGCATGTGCACAAAGAGTTAGCTGAATGTTCTTTCTCTGGTTTTCACTCTGTCACAACTTGGTGACAGTTGTTCTCAGCATTTCTCTTTAAGTGTCCCTGAAAACTGACACCAGCATGAATATTGCAAAGCAGTGTGCATCTGGGTTTTTTAGTTTGAGTGTGCTAAATGACCTGGAGGACTGGGCTCATTGCACTTACCCCCATTGTGTTCAGGTATCATGGGAATATGAAGTGGAAATGGTTGCATGCTGCCTGATTTCTCAGTTTGATAGATAAGGAAGATTTATAAAAATGTTCAGGGTTAGATTTATTTGGAAACTCAAGAATATTCATTATCTTTACTGCACAGATACTTCAAATTAATAATAGAATTAAAGAAGAAACTCTGTTGTGTTTTGCAACTCATTCACACTTTTTCCATTATCTTTAGTAACTTCATTTGGGTAATTACCTAATACCTCTGAAGCAGTTTTTATGCATTTGTTTGTTTTCTTGCTTCAGTTATATTCTGATGTAATTGTGGAGCATGTCTCTTTTGTCTAATTTCCAGATGTCAGTCATCTGTGTTTGTAGTGGGAAGCAGGGCTGTTTCTGCTAATGAAAAGGACCCGGTTGGCATGCAACGGGAAAAGAGACTAGCTCCTCAGCCTCCAGGCAAGAATCCTGCTGAGAGACCGAGGCAGGACCAGCAGGATGAGTCAGAAATCAAGCAAACCAAAGACAAAACTGTCAAAACTGTCAGTGTCCTCCCCCAGCGCTCAGTGCAAATTATAACGCCGCTGAGTAAATCTCTTATAGATTCAGAGAACACCCAGAATGTGACGCAAGACAGTGGCACCAAAGTTACATCAGCAAGACACAAACGTCCCGCACCATCCAGACCTTGTTCTGTTGAGGAGCCTTTATCTGAATCCAAAACAGCTTTGTCCAACAAAGGCGTCTCGGAGACAAAGCAATCTGCTTATAGCTTGAACCCATTTGATGATGATGATGAAGATGAAAATGAGCTCACAGCTCAAGATGATACAGCAGTCACTGGTCCAGTACACTGGCCTCCGGTTGCATCACGAAATCCTGAAAAAGATGGTTCCTCTCAGGTGAAAAAGTCTTACAAGATTGCCCGTGCTCCCCGACCTCCTGCTAAGAGTGATGCCACATCGAGCAATTTCATCAATGATGGAGGTCATGTTACGGGTAGCTCTAGCAGAACCGTTACAAATGGAGGACGGGATCCACAATCTGAGGCCAGAAATGATGTAAACGTCCTGAAGAGTCCAAAAGAGTTGCCGCAGACAACAGTGAAGAGTATCATGGTGTCTGGTGTGAAAGAGGAGGGACCTCCAAGTTCACGCAGGTGAGACAACTCTCACCAGTAGGCCAAAAAAAAAAAAAAAGACCATTGTCTACCCATCAGTCCATATGTTTAGTCACACACGAGTTTCCATTTTAAATATATGGCTTGATTATAATACATTTTGGGAGACTTGCAGCAATAATATTAGGTGAACTGCTACTGATTTTTTTTTTTGTTTTTTGTTTTTCAATTTATTTATTTATGTAAGACCCATTGAGATGTAGCATCTTGTTTGCAAGGGATCTTTAACAAATGCTAACCACGTTTTTTTTTCTTAATAAGGAAAAGTCATTTACATCTCTCTCTTTCTCTCTCTCTCTTTCTCTTTCTCTTTCTCTTTCTCTTTTTCTCTCTCTCTCTCTCTCTCTCTCTCTCTCTCTCTCTCTCTCTCTCTCTCTCTCTCTCTCTCTCTCTCTCTCTCTCTCCATTTAATTGCAGGCTTCAACCTGTAAAACCCCTTAATCCCCCTGAGCAGCAGTCTGCCTCAATTGTTCAAGTAGAAAATAACAAATCCACAGGAATTCTCAGTGGAAACCAGGATAAAACAAAGGTACACACACACTTACCTGAAACATTTTAATTTGAGGATTTCTCTTTTAAAAGAAAAAATGAAGGGTTGAGTATTTTTGCTATGTACATGTTTAATTTTTGATAAGTGACACATGTCATCTCACAGGTTGACGGTGGAGTGGTGGGCCCGTACTCTCAGCTGACTCGGGAGGAGCTAATCTCTCTCGTGTTGAAACAGGAGAGCCAGCTCTCTGACAGAGATAAAAAGATATCAGAGCTTGAACAGTACATTGACAACTTGCTTGTGCGGGTTATAGAAGAAAAGCCGAGTATCCTGTTGTCCATGAGCTCTTTAAAGAAAACCATCTAAGTGGATTCACGGTAGACTGCTGTTCAGTTCAGAGTTCTGACTTTATTCTCTGTAGTTCTACATGACAAAGATTTGTTCTACCTAACATAACTGGGATAACTGATCAATAGCCTCTGGAGCTGTAAGCTGAAACGGGCGAAGGCTGTAGCAATTTCAACTAAAGTCTCTGGATGAGAATTAGAGGAATTTGAATTCAGTATATAGAAATATTACAATTAAATGTTTCCCATGTGATACTGTGTAGGAACACATTTTGTATGTATGCTTTCATGACTAATGTTGTGTATATTCATGGAAAAAGCAAAATGCTTTATTTTACACTCTATTTGATAATCAAGTTTCACTGTCCAACTATGTACTTATTGTTTTTTTTCTGTTTCCTGAATGTCGGAGGTTTACATGATTCTGCTAACTCCAAAAGAGAGCACTTTACCTTCCTCTATTCATGCAATGAATGATGTATTATTGTAGTTTTCTAAAGGTTACTGCTTTAACTGCTTTATAAAAATGTGCTAAATAAAGTAATAAATTTAAACCCAGTTGAATCATTTTTATTGCTATTTATTTTGTTTAATAGTTTAAAACTGGGTTGCAAATGTGAAGACATCCCTCTATTACAGCTTCTTATAATTTACAATTTTGAAGGTGGAGCCCTTTTGTCAACATACTTTGCAGAGTTGGTACAAACACAAACCCTTTTAGCAAAACAAAAAAAAATAATAATAAAACAAAAAAAAAAAAAAAAACTTGTTAAAATTAAAGTGATTTATATTAACTATCCTGACCATTTCAATTTCACAAAAATTGTTCAGATAATACTTCTCTTTATATGCACAGATAAACCTAAAACATTAATTTACCTTGATGCTAGTTTTTCTACTAGGCTATTGTAAGCCCAGCAAAATAAATATGTATACAAATTAAATAAAAATATATTAATGTTTTTAAAACTTTAAAGCTTGAATCCATGTGTTTTTACTATTTATAACTTATTTATTGATCAATCTCGCTCTGAATAAAATATACACTTTTTTTTCCCCCTAATGGTTTCTTTGATAATATGTAAATGTGTAATTTTAAACACTTCTAAAAGTTTTTTTTTTTTTGTTTGTTTTTTTTTTAAAAAGGGCTTTTCAAAACCATTTTTTATCTTTAAACTTTAATAGCGCTTGTCGTGGAACCCATGAGATTCAGTTGTTTCTGCTCGGAATCATATCACTCACCCACAACCAGCAACTGCGTTCACGTTTGTTGATCGTTTTACCAGGTTGGGGTTGGGTGCTGCAAGTAGCTTGTTTACTTGATAGTTACAACTATTTAAAGCCTGTGCCGTCTTCCGTCCGGCAGCACTTATATTCTTTAGGGAAATGTCCTGTGCAGGTTCGCGCTGTCCGGGCTGCGGCTCCACCAACATCGTGGACGATGACCTTTACTGCCAGCCTCAGCGGGTGTGTGCAGACTGCGGCTGTGTGTTGTCTGAAGGGGCTCTGTCCGATGAGCCCGTCGGAGGTTCAGGTATGAAGTTATCACGGTACCCCTCAGCGGGCTAACACTTTAACAGGATTATTAAACTGAATAAAGATTAATTGGGTTGGACAAAAGTTGAAAGGTCATGAAAGTAGCTGGAAATGTTTGTCGTCTTGTACTTGCTCAACTTAGCCAGATTTAAACTCTCAACACCAAGACCCTACCTTATTTTATTCATTATTGCCCTTGTTTAGTGTAACATTTGCCCTATGTATATCTCGCAATTATAGTTTAACAGAGAAAATACTGACTGCACAATAAATTGAAGGTAATCTATGAAGGCAGTGTCCCCTAAGAGATAACCAGGTGTGCTATGACAAATGATCCAATTTCACCTAATTGGTATAAAAAGCAGCTCTGTGTTCATCCAAACAGACTCAGGTTTCTCAGAGTTGAGTAAAAGAACATTAAATTCCATTTTCTAATTCATTTTAAAAAATAAAAAAAAAAATTTTGGTTTGTGGTGCATCTCTCTCCTTCCTCAACTGGGTCTGAAGTGTTACTTAATTTTTTTTAAGTGAAACAATTGCACCTTGGCTTGAAAAATGTTGAAAAACAGTTAAAGGCACAATAGAGATTTGTAATGTACAATATGCTTTTGTTTTTTTTATAACTCAAGTGTATTTTTGTTATTCAAAATCAATATTTAGATCCTTGATTATTAGCCCATATACTTAACTAAAGGATGCAGTGGATCCATTATCGTTGTAATGGTAACTAGTATTTAATCTGCAAAATATAATCCTACAAAGTAGCTACAACTCCCCATAGCTCTGTTAGCCATCAGAAGCCAAAGCTGACATCTTTGTTAGAGTCTGATAAATCTACATATCAGGGACTCTTTTGAACTGCAGTGTATGCACACTTACCTCCAATATATAAGTGTTGGATTGGGGGATGTTTTTGTTCTTGCTTTGCTATGTTTTGCTTGAAAAACTGCAGAATATACCTATTATTGTATCTACCAAAAGTAAACTACTTTTTTGCCTCTGATCACTTTGATTTAGCTGCATCAAGATTGTCTTACACTTGCTTTACCTTGACAGATATCACAAAACCAGGGAAATTCAGTTTTAACTGCTAAGTCTGAGTAACATGAAATCTTGACGTGTTTCTCTGTCATCTGATCGTGAATTCATCAAAGTGCACTTTGGAAAGTCAGGTGTGTGCTGTTTTCCTGCAGTGAACGTGTTTAACAGCTTAACTCACTGGAAACCCTTAGAAGAGGAAATTAAATGTAGGCACATTGTTTGAGTTGACACTTAGCTTCCATGATGAAAAGTCACATCAGTTGTATTTTTTTTTTTAATTAATTAACACAAATGCAGCTGAGACCGTTATGGGGCCTTCAAGAAGTTATTAGGGTTTTTGCACTGTTGCAAATTCTACACTTTACCCATATTGTTCTAAAGAAAAAAGGAATTTTGTTTTGCTTTTAGATTATAAGTTTTCATGTGTGTCTGTCGTGTTTTGATTTTAACAGTAACTGAAAGGAAAATAACTAAATCCATTCACTAAATAATCTTCCTGACTTTCATTTTGAGTTATTAAATTACATTTGACACAAACATCATTCCATTGATAAAGAACTGTCGTTGCTTGTGTTTTTCGCCTCCATTTGATTAAAAAATGTCCCGATTCTGGGCTCTTTTTACAGTTGTCAGCTACAACAGAAGCACAGCTGTGGCAAAAAGACTCTGTGCAAACTTGATAAAAGGTGAGAACCTCAATCGAAAAGCAGCTTTTGCTTTGTATAATATCAAAACCCACAAAATGTATAATTATGTCTTCTCCTTGTTTTGCACCTGAAGGTCTGCAGCGAGTGAAAGAAATATCTAAAGTTCTCAGGGTTCGCAGTGAAATAGAGGAGCTGGCGTTGACATATTTCAAGCAGGCTTATGAACATGAGAATTTCATCAACGTGAGCCTCAACCTGAAAGAAGCTCTGGCTGGTTGCTGCGTGCTTGTAAGCTGCAGACAACTTAACTGGCCCATAAGTTTGGGAACCATCAGCTCCCTGCTGAATGTCGACCAGGTGACCGTGGGGAGGGTTTATCGAGACATGATCAAGACCCTCGACATCAAGGCTACTTTAGTCAGCGTCACTGATATCATTGAGCAGCATTGTCAGGAGTAAGTGCTCTGAGATTTTACCGGTCTTGAGTTTGTAACCATGTTAAAGAGCTTAGAGTTAAACCAAAGAGGCATTTTATATATAAAACATCAACCTAATCAAACATTACTATGAATTCTCTTTTTTTTTTTCCTTTTTACAAAGGTGAGTTTAAAATGAAAAGAGACTGAACTGGTAACTTGACAATACTTGAACACAGGTTTTATATCAGTTGCCAGTACCTAATGGGAGTGTGTTATTTAGTTCAGTGTTGATCTTACTGAATGTGAATGTTTTATTCTCTCTGCCCTGAGGAGCTTTTCAAACCTGCTTTGAACTCCGATCAAATTTTCAGATCACTCATTGGAGTTTTATTCCAAGTCAATCTGTAAGCTAGTTGAAAGAATATAAATCAATCAGGGCTTTAAATGATTAATAAATTGGCCTAAATTTTGCTTTCTTGGACAAGACGTTGTTCAGTCCTCATCTGAGTCTTGTTTTTCTGCCTGACAGATACAAAATAAGCTCACACCACGTTCCTGAAGAGTTGGCGGAGGACTCGAAAGAGTTGACAAAACGAGCTGTGGCGCTGGTGGAGCTTGCTGCGGATTCCTGGATTCTGACTGGCAGGAAGCCCTTGCCAATCATGATGGCAGCAATATATCTGGCCTGGCAGTCTTTAAAACCCAACAAGTTTCGCCTAAAACTCTCTCTGGACAAATTCTGTAAGTTGACCAAAGTGCAAAAGCAAAAGCCTGCTTTTGCAAGAGTAACTGAGTTGAAGGAGGTGCTGTGTAAGCTTGGTAAGGAAATTCCTTGGGTCAGGGAACCGGTAACGCCAGATACTGTTGTTCCACTAGTGGGAGATATTCTGCACAACAGGCATGCCCTGCTGAGGAGGGCTCTGAGAGCCCATGAGGACAGTCTGCAAGCAGACAATCAGATCACATGTAAAAGTAGTTTAACAGTGGGGGACAACTCCAAGTGTGCAGGTCAGACTGCAAATGCTTGTTTAGTAGAGCAACAGTGTTTGGGTGCCGGAGATGGAGTCAGTGCACAAAGGGTGACAGACCAAAGCAAAACACGTGATCCAGCTCCAGACTGGGGTAAATGGGAGCTGTTTGCGCCCCCGTGTGTGATTCGCTCGAAGAGAAGGAGAGAGGAGCAGCCTGAGCTGGAAGTCAATGGCGACGAGGAAATCTCCGACACTGAAATAGAGTCATACATCCGTACTCCACAAGAAGTTCGAGAGTTTGCACTGATGCAGAAGATGCTCCTTTCATCCGACACTGAACATTAAGTTATTTTTAAATCTGTTGTATATGTTAAAGCTCAGTTGCACATTTTCCTGTGCGTATGCAGACATTTTCCTTCACATTTAAGTGGACTTTGTCATGACCTTCTTAAGCTGTTTTTTTTGTCTTGTTTTATTTTTTGTCTATTAAAACATCAGACTATTTTCTCCTTTACATTTGATTTATTTACAAAATATTTAGTGCTTGCAAACTGGAAACTTTAGTGCCTGGAAACTGAATGGAGGCTCAAAGTAATTTTTTCATTCATGCATCCTCTTCATTTCTAATCCTTTTCCCCTTCTTAATGTATCCATAACTCAGTCTTTACATGTTATTACACCAGTAAGCCCACATTGTTCAGGTTTAAGGGACCCTTACTGGGGAAATTCTTCTTCAATGAAACTAAAAAGCATTATATGGAAGTGTAAACATGTTGGAGGAACCGTCCCGTGTTACATGTTTGTTACTACTTCATCTTCATCTTCATCTTCTGCCGCTTATCCGGGGTCGGGTCGCAGGGGCAGCAGCCTAAGCAGGGAAGCCCAGACTTCCCTCTCCCCGGCCACATTTGCCAACTCTGCGGGGGGGATCCTGAGGCATTCCCAGGCCAGCCGAGAGATATAATCCCTCCAACGTGTCCTGGGTCTTCCCCGGGGTCTCCTCCCAGAGGGACGTGCCTGGAACACCTCACCAGGGAGGCGTCCAAGAGGCATCCTGACCAGATGCCCGAGCCACCTCAACTGGTTCCTCTCGATGCGGAGGAGCAGCGGCTCTACTCTGAGCCCCTCCCAGATGGCCGAGCTCCTCACCCTATCTCCAAGGGTGAGCCCGGCCACCCTGCGGAGGAAACCCATTTCAGCCGCCTGTATACGAGATCTCGTTCTTTCGGTCACGACCCACAGCTCATGACCATAGGTGAGGGTAGGAACGTAGATCGACTGGTAAATTGAGAGCTTCGCCTTCTGGCTCAGCTCCTTCATCACCACGACAGACCGGCGCAGAGCCCGCATTACTGCAGACGCCGCACCGATCCGTCTGTCGATCTCGCGCTCCATCCTTCCCTCACTCGTGAACAAGACCCCGAGATATTTAAACTCCTCCACTTGAGGCAGGACCTGACCCCCGACCCGGAGAGGGCAATCCACCCTATTCCGGCTGAGGACCATGGTCTCAGATTTGGAGGTACTGATTCTCATCCCAGCCGCTTCACACTCGGCCGAGAATCGCTCAAGCGAGAGCTGGAGATCATGACCAGATGAAGCCAACAGGACCACGTCATCTGCAAAAAGCAGGGACCTGAGGCCACCAAGTCGGATCCCCTTAACACCTCGACTGCGCCTAGAAATTCTGTCCATATAAGTTCTGAACAGAATCGGTGATAAAGGGCAGCCTTGGCGGAGTCCAACCCTCACCGGAAACGGATCCGACTTACTACCGGCAATGCGGACCAAGCTCTGACACCTGTCGTACAGGGACCGGTCAGCTCGTACAATGGGGTCTGGTACCCCATACTCCCGGAGTACCCCCCACAGGAGCCCCCGGGGGACACGGTCGAATGCCTTCTCCAGGTCCACAAAGCACATGTAGACTGGTTGGGCAAACTCCCATGCCCCCTCCAGGACCCCAAAGAGGGTAAAGAGCTGGTCCACTGTTCCGCGACCAGGACGAAAACCACACTGCTCGTCCTCAATCAGGGATTCGACTATCCGGCAGACCCTCCTCTCCAGGACCCCTGAATAGACCTTACCAGGGAGGCTGAGGAGTGTGATTCCCCTGTAATTGGAACACACCCTCCGGTCCCCCTTCTTAAAAAGGGGGACCACCACCCCAGTCTGCAAATCCAGCGGTACTGCCCCCGATGTCCACGCGATGCTGCAGAGGCGTGTCAGCCAGGACAGCCCCACAGCATCCAGTGCCTTAAGGAACTCCGGGCGGATCTCATCCACCCCCGGGGCCTTGTCACCAAGGAGCTTTTTGACCACCTCAGCGACTTCAGCCCCAGAGATGGGAGAGTCCACCCCCGAGTCCACCAGCTCTGCTTCCTCATGGGAAGCCGTGTTGGTAGGATTGAGGAGGTCTTCGAAGTATTCCTTCCACCGACCCACAACGTCCCGAGTTGAGGTCAGCAGCTCCCCATCTCCACTGTACACAGTATTGATGGAGCACTGCTTCCCCCTCCTGAGCCGCCGGATGGTGGACCAGAATCTCCTCGAAGCCGTCCGGAAGTCTCTCTCCATGGCCTCGCCGAACTCCTCCCACGCCCGAGTTTTTGCCTCGGCAACAGCCGAAGCTGCATGCCGCTTAGCCCGTCGGTACCCATCAGCTGCCTCCAGAGTCCCACAGGCCAAGCGTCTGGTGGCCGGGCCTTCGCTCATGGGGCCCGGTCAGGCTCAGCCCGAAAGGGTTACATGGGCCCCACCTCCCGTGGGCTCACCATCTGCGGGAGGAGCCGTAGGGGTCGGGTGCACTGTGAGCTGGGCGGCAGCAAGAGGCGGGGACCCTGGCGGTCCGATCCCCAGCTGCAGAAGCTGGCTCTGGGAACGTGGAACGTCACCTCCCTGGTGGGGAAGGAGCCTGAGCTTGTGCGCGAGGTTGAGCGGTTCCAGCTACATATAGTTGGACTCACCTCGACGCATGGCTTGGGCTCTGGAACCAGTACCCTCGAAAGGGGCTGGACTTTCTTCCACTCTGTTGCTCATGGTGAGAGGCGCCGAGCAGGTGTGGGCATTCTCATCAGCCCCCAGCTTGGTGCCTGCACGTTCAGGTTTACCCCGGTGGATGAAAGGGTAGTTTCCTTCCGCCTCCGGGTGGGGGGGCGGGTCCTGACTGTTGTCTGTGCTTATGCACCGAACAGCAGTTCAGAGTACCCACCCTTTCTCGAGTTCTTGGAGGGAGTGCTGGAGGGTGCTCCTTCTGAGGACTCCATTGTTCTGCTGGGGGACTTCAATGCTCACGTGGGCAATGACAGTGAGACCTGGAGGGGAGTGATTGGGAGGCATGGTCCCCCCCATCTGAACCCAAATGGTGTTTTGTTATGTTTGATACTAAAACTAGGATAAAGTTGCAGAGGGGATAAGTGACTGCAAGTAGTTCAGTAATTTTGATGGACAAATCCCAGACACCAGATGTACTAATTTAATGTACTTTCTGTTGAGGTTTGGTGGGTCAGAGGTGCTGGGATTATTATGAGGCACAGGGAAGTAAGTGGTAAGCAGGGCTCTACTGCTGAAGTTGAACTCTACTGTACCTTTTCTTTGTTCATATTCTACATATTTTTCCATATTTTTGTTAAGGCTGCTGTAATTAGAAATAAAAAGTTCACTTCTGTGTTGACCTTTTGTACTTGGTTGAAAATGCACAACATTAAAGTTGATTATTGGTTTTTGTTTTAGATTTTTTTAGGGATGTGGTAAAAAGATGTTAAAAGATATTAATGGGTGGGTTTTTTGTGGGTAGCGTGGCTGATTTAGAAGTTACCTGGCATTGAGCTAACAAAAGGATTTGGAATAGTTTTTGTGAGTACTTGTACACAAAGCCATTATCTGTTATATCAGATCTTACAGAAAGCATGTTGACTTTTCACACCCAATGCCTAAAACCATAATGGATGATGGCTGGATTCCATTTAGCTGCTTCACACTCTGATTTCACCGTGTATCCCTGTTAATTCTAACATGCTTTAAGGGACACTGACCAAAACAAAATAATTATTATTAATGGTAGTACCTGAACATCAGACACATTTAGAGGTCAGAATTGCTCCAGGAAAAAAAGGTTCAGAGTGTGTGTGTGTGTGTGTGTACTGAATTTTGCTGTTATATTGATCTAGATATTTGAGTAATTATTGGCAATTTTTTAAAGGTGAAGATATTTAGCAGTACTTATTTTTTCTTTTTTGAGCAAGTTAATGCTGGATTCACAACTTTTTTTTTTTTTTTCATTATTCTGTCTGATATTTTATGTTCCTTTTAGCCGAAAAAATTTGAAACAGAATAGTGTCATAACTTGACGTTGCTGTAAACAATTTACGTAAACATCAAAGAGGATTTTTTTTTCCCTTGCGAAGACTTTTAACTTATATACCATCTTAGAAAGTGACAGCTATGATTGCTTTGCCTATGCAGCTCTTTGGTCAACTGTAGATGTTTTAAATGAAACTATGTTGAACTTTGTTTCACTGAAATAAATGGCATTCACCAACAGGGAGGCTTTTTGTAATGCCCCAAACCTGCTGCCATGATATGGGGACTAATGAATCATCACATTTTAAAAATTAAGTTGACAAATTAGATGCTTAACATTCATCTCAACTATTAATTGGAAAAGATATCTGTCCTGCTGCTCTCTGGACAACTGAATTTCAATTTCTGACAACACAGTTGATCTTACACTAAAAGGTCATTTCAGATTGGTGGATTTATTCACAGTTTTGCAAATTATAGCAATAATTCATGCAACACGTATTTTACATACAACAAATCATAAACACACTCAATAATAAACAATTGTGGAAAGTACAAGACAGAATACTCCCAAGTATGTATCCAGAATTGATTTATAGAATGACAAGGTGATGCAAAAGTGGGAATAAAACTAAGTTTATATATTTATATATATACACACACATTAGAAATTATTCTTGATGCAGTGATGAAGCTTAAAAGGAAACAAATATTCATACAGATACAGAACAGCAAGAACATGGCCGCTTTTACACATTTAGATGATGGAACAGCACAATAACTACCAGTAACCACAATTTGGCAGCTGAACTGTTATTAGGTCTCTGTCGTACTTTGGTGAATACTGATTTTCGGAGTATTTCAAGACTGCTCTAATGTTCTGTAATAGCGCTAAGTGCAGGAGCGACGTGTGTTTTGTGCAAAAAAAAAAGTACATTTAGCAACACAGATGCAAACACAACACTGTTTTTGTCTTCTTTTTTTTTTTACTGCCAGTTATTTTGAGCTATGTAATATAAAAATAATTTAATGGCCTGTATGTTGGTGGATATTCATCAGCCACCGGCATAAAGAAAATGAAAGCCTTAAGGTGCAACCATATGAATTGGATTTCACAGTGCTCCAGGCAGGACATGATTGCATCTGACATGAGAGCGCCAAGGGGAAACAATCATTTGCAGTGACCATTTTCATGCACAATTTAATATTGATGGTCTATTTTGTCATTACATTCTGTAAATCTGTTGTGATCCTTTTTTTTTTTTTTAAAAATCACAGACAACCTTGATTCGTACTCATTACTTCTTCAACATACTGTAAAAGTAACATTCCCATCTCATTAACATATAACCAATATCAGCTGTTGATGTTCATGTTGGTGGGAATACATTTATTTTTCATTTAGTGCCACCACAATAATTTACACAGAAAAAATATCCAAATCCAACCCAGTCTCACAGACAACATAAAATGTTAGATATAATCTACTGATGTGTCTCCAGTGACCTTTTTTGGTTTTTTTTTCTATGCTACACAATAAACAATTTCACAGAGCATCAAAAAGTCACAACATTTAATGAAATAGTCACATTTTCACTGTTGTGTCAGAGTTAATTAACAACAAAATCATTTGGAGGATGGCGCTCAGCCTGGACTTGACTAGTAATGGGAGGAGCCAAAACTGAGTCGTCCTGATCTGAATGTCTTCCACTAAATTTACCTCCAACTGTTTTTATTTTTCTCAACCCTGTTAAACTGGATTTTTCATTCATGGTCAACAGAGGATCAACACCACACTGTGTTGATAAATTGATCCTCCTTTAGACAACATTTTTTACTTTCAATACTCACATCCCAAATGACAGTGTATGGGAAAGTTAAATGAAGCTATTCAGTAATCAATATGATACACCTGGACCCCTTATTCTTCAGAAACCATTTACTTCTTCTATGGTGGTGCCATTTCAGCTGTCGGTGACTAAAAGTATTAATACTAAATGACATGACATGCTTCCCAGATGGTGAAGGTGATCACTTGGTGGATTGTGCAGTTCATTAGGTTCCTCACTGTGCTGCCGTCACAACAAGTTATTGTTTCTAAGTCAAGGTTTTACCCAGTATATCGAACAAACATATCACAGTGAGGTTTGTATATGTCACCGGTCAAAAGAGGATGAATGCTACTGACAGCGCCAGCAAATTGTCTTTGATTCATCCTGACAAGCCAAAAATATAGTTTCTTGGTTGTACATCTACAAAAACAAAATACATTTTCATTGAAATATTCCTGGCAGACCACTTTTCTTGTATTTAAGTGGCAACAAGTCAAAAACTAAATGAAAAGTTTGAATCTAAGTTGTTGTGAAATTTAAGTGACAGCCTCTTGCTGTGGGGATGAGGGCTTACTGGTATTTGCTGTCAATTATCTTTCCTAATGTTCCACACTCGGGTCAAACCCTGAACTTTACAAAAACCATAGGCTCTGTCTAATAGGTCAATCACAGTCAGGCATGTGGATATTCATGATCCACAGAGGATGAGCATATCCGATTGATTTGATTGCTTACAATAAAACCAGAATATTTACTCTTTCATTTTTGTGTGTTTCTATCTCTTACCTGAAGGTTATTTATTGACATTTTCTAAAATCGTTACCATTCAATTTCAGAAAATAGAAAAGATGTGCAATTGCCAAAAGCTATTATCTGCATGACTCCACAAATCCTCTGCTCCCACTCATATTGTGACATCAGTGGCTTTGAAAGATACTGCTGTGGATAATTTTGCCACAATTTTGATAAAACATGAGTGAAAGCAATGGCAGCAAGGAGAACCTTACTGAGGAAAAGTCAAGGCCTCTTCATAATGGTACATATTGTTCACTTTTCAAATCTGATTAGATGCAGATTTGTTTACAATAAACAAAAAGGAAGAAACGTCTCTCCATTATCACTGTACTGTAACTAAGAGACGGTATGTAAAAAAAAGTACTTTGTTACTTTCATGGCTGTACAGTAATAGGCTTCTTCTCAAAGGCATTCAGCAATAGCTCATATTTTTATCCAACTAATGACTGGTTTCCACTTGCACACAATATAAATACAAATTACACAAAGTGAACAACAGCCATTTTTTCTCCACCAGCAAATTACAAAACCACACCTGCAGCACAGTTACTGGTGGGCGCTCCAATTCGCTGATGACACTTTAACATCTTCCACAGCTCAGCCCGGAAGCGGTCATGTAACCATGCATAAAGAAAGGGATTGCAACAAGAGGAGCTCATGGCACACAGATGGCACAGCAACTGGATGAGTAAAAAGTAGCGCTTGTTTATCAGGTTAATGTCAATGTCTCTCAGCACGTTGAACACATGAATGGGAAGCCAGCAGAGTGCAAAGGCAGACACCAGTAGAGCTACTAAGCGAAAGATTTTTCTCTTGCGAGCCTGATGAGCGCAAATCTTGTCTTGTGTCCTGTTGCCTGGGGCAACACATTTCTTCAATTTGACAGTGATGCAGAGATAAGAGACAAAGACAGCAGACAATGGAAGAACATAAGTGACCAACAATGTGCTGTATGCATAAGCCCGTCTTTCTATCTCTTGATCCAACCAGAACTCCTCGCAGATTGTGAAGCCTTCCTCTTTGAATTCAACATGGTAGGTATGAGTCACTGCTGGAGCCACTAAGCCGCAAGACAGCAACCAGATCCCAGTGAGGACCGAGGTGCAAGTAGCCACAGAGGTCCGCTTCTTCAGGGGGTGAACGGTTGCATAATATCTATAATAAGGAAAGAGTATAATTTCATTACAAGGGTAAAAAAATCTCTCGCTACAATAACGCTTGGTTAATCAAATATAATGCATAAATGAATGCCATCTTGTATCCCTGCTGCCAAATTATACCAAAATCAAGCCCTGAGGTGATGGGTGCACTTGATATAAAAATGTCCAATGAGATTATTTGCTCAGAACAGTGACAGAGCATTCATTGATGCAAGACGTGCTTTATAATAGGGCAATCAAATTTGTAGAGAGCAGACAATGTGATCTGTGTCCGTGAGAAAAAGCCCAATTATCATTAAGATTTAAAACTTTAATGACTGAGCAGGTGTGCAACAGAATATAGCAGCAGCCACTTCTCGTCAGCAAAGGCAGAATGAGTTTTCTGCTGCAGCTTAAAAGTCTCAATTGATGTTAATGTAATTCACTCTGAAATGAGACAGATTGGTAGTGAGTACACGGTGAAGCTTTATTGTGGCTGGTTGAATTTCTTTGGTCCAGTGAGCTGTGAGCGCATCTGCAGAATCAAGAGTTTTTATGGGTGAGGAGTCTTTAAAGCATACACCTGTTTCTTTTAAGTCTAAGCCTGCGCAAAAATCAGAATAATTGCTTTTTTTTTTTTTTTTTTCTGTTTCCAAGACTTTTATTGATCCACCTGTATTTAAGTAATTTATACACTGTCATAAACTACTTTATTCAAATTTCTTATTCATAGAAACATCCTATAGTCTAATACATGTCTGATCTTTGTGGGTACTGAGGTGGAGACGATCATGCTCCATCATGAAACTAACAGCTGCACTCAGTTAATCAGCATAATTTTCAAATGAGTATACAAAATAAATGATAATTACATTAATGAATTCTCAGTTCTGCAATTTTGCTCCACTCATATTTTGAGAAATGTTTTAAAATGTTCACCAGGTCTGTGTGTTGCAAGCAGGAGATTTTGATACATGACTACAACATACCAGTAGACAGTCAAACAACCCAAAGAAGAATCAAAATCATCAAGGCAAACTGCAATAAATAAAAAAGTTGTGATTTGAAGATCATTATTATAAACCATGCCGATAGATCCACTCACCTGTCCACGGCAATGGCAGTGAGTGTGAAGACTGAAACATACACCGTGACAGGCTGGATGAGGAACACCAGGTAGCACATACACCTGCCAAAAACCCAGCCATGTGGGTTGAAAGCGTAGGCGAGAGTAAATGGGACACACGTCACACACATGAGCATGTCAGAAAAGGCCAGGTTTCCAATGAAAAAGTTGGTGACATTGTGCATTTTGCGAGTTCTACAGATGACATAAAGGAGCAGGTAGTTCCCAAACACACCCACGACCACCACAAGCACATAACAAGGGATGATGAGGGGCTTGAAGGTCTGCAGCAAAGCCACGTCTGCAAACAGTGAGCTGTGGTTGGTGGAGTTGCTTTGTACTGCCACTTCATAAATGTGCCCCTCAGTCTCTTGTCCAGACACGGATGGTTGCGCGTTTCCAGTGGAGTCACTGCAATTACCCTCCATTGGAGCGAAGCTCTGTCTGTCAATAGCTGCACTGTGAAAGATGGCATTGACAGAAAGTGAAGTAGTTTTACATCTAGTACAACAGAACATCAACAACTTCTCTAAAGGTCAGACTCTCAGGTACATGCGAAATGTAAACAACATTTTAATGACAGCATTTCATGACATTTATAAAGTGGAGAACTATTAGTGAAAATGTGTGTTTTCCAGCACCAGCATGTTCACACTGTTAGAGGGAAAGAGCACCCAACTATAATGAAGTGCATAATTATTTAAGTATTTAATTGTAAATCCATAGCACAACATTAATGCGCATATAGAAATGATAAATGGCAGAGTTGTGTCCTGTTTTATATTCTGTACATGAGTGTAATCACTAATCGGCTGCTTGTGTTTTCCCTGTTAATTACTGCAGAATAATTCAACATGTCTATACATTTTATACATTTTCTCAATTTAATCACCATGTCATATGAATTATGCAAATCATGAAAGGAAGAGATTATTTGAAAATCTAAAACATTTAAGCCCAGGTTTTGGTTTTTTTTCCTCTCTGCATCACAAAACTACCACAATAAAATCACGCAGCACTACTACCTCATGATCAGCCAAGTCTCAGCCCAAATCTATAGGCTGCCTTCAAGGATGCCACCACAAATTATTTTCACTTCTGTCTAATTATAATGCTAATTCACAGTGTGAAAAACAGCCTTGCACCAATGTGATACTGACGAATCTGCTCCCAAAGTTCCCAACATAAGCTACACCAGAATGGAAGCCAAAGTAAATTAAATAAACCATTCCCATTTTACATCCACTTTAAGCCTCATAGCTCTAGGAGGCCTCTCACTGAGCACGCCAAGCTTAGCAGCCTGCTGGAAATGGTGATTTAATAAAAGGAGCCACAAGGTTGGACTTTTATTTTTAAATAAATCTGAACAACATCACTAAGAAGTGCTTCTTTTGAAGCCAGGTAGCTGATGTAAAGTCTTAGAAAACAATAAAAGTTTCCCACCAACTAAAATCACAATGGATGTTGATGATGATTTATATCACTTATGTATAGAAGTCATGGCTGTCTCCATTATAGGCTTTTCTCACAATGAATCCTTCAACACCTTGATAAAAACCTACCCTGAAGAACAAATATTGCATATGAAAGCACTGAGTCTTGCTTTGTACATGTGCAAAGGATTGTGGGTGCTTTCAGTGTACAGAGAACACATGAATAAACCTTTAAACATTTGCTGAAATTGTTTGAAAGGATCTAAGAAGTCTTTGATGGGATTCAAACATTCAGCATTCTAAAGGTATAAACTTGGCAGGTATAAAATTTCCTCATTTTGAAAGGCAGCAGTGGTTTGGATTGTGACCAGCTGAATCTGAAACTGATTAATCTGATTGATTGCCTAGTGTTCCTTCTGAAAGGCTGCCTTTGTCAGTGCTTTATTTATAGCCAAATGTTAGTAATATGTTGCCAATTAAGCTGATTAGTTACAAAATGCTCCTTGATGTGTTTTTTTATACCACTTACATTTCCAGCGTTTCTTTCTCTCTTAATAGATATTTTTCTATTCAATTATAAAATGTCTAGTTCAATTTCTGATGTTTCCTATGATATATCATGAATAAAGGATAGTTTGACATTCTATTTTGATTTTCTATATACATATATATATATATATATATATATATATATATATATATATATATATATATATATATATATATATATATATATATATATATATATATATATGTATATTGTTTTGTTTTGGTTTTTTTTTTTTTTATAAAAAAGAGTTTGCACAAGTATTAGTGACCCTACTTTGTCTTTGCCAGTGTACTTGACATATATTTCATCATCAGTTTCCCACAATTAATATTTGCAACTATGACATCCAGGACCTTTCTCTGACACTTTAGTTAATGCAGATTTGACATTTGCAAGTGCAAAGACAAAACACACACTCCAGCAAGCCAGTAAAGCTAAATTAGATTTTAATAAGGTTACAAATAAAATTCAGCTCTACAGAGAAGTTATTTTTTTCCTATAGTAAATTTCAAATGTTGCTAAAAGTATTCAAATTATTAAATGCATATTGGCTGCTGTGCTGTGTGAAAGGTCATTTATAAATCTATTCAGGTTTTATTTTTAAAAATAAAAATATATTTCCTTCAATGTTGTTATATGTAAGAGAGAGGATTGTGAGTAATGGCGCACCTGAAGATCAATGAGGAAAAATGGACTGGTAATGGTGGGTAAAACTCAAAGTACAGTTTTAGATTTCTGTCAATAGCAACAGTCAGACTCACACTGTGTAATATTGATACTGGTTCACAGTGCAAAACAAGCATCTTTATCAAGAATGCTCAATGTTGATTAAAAAAAAAAAAAAAAAAATCCTTATATGTCTGCATCCTTTGTTTAAAATTGTAACAAGCAGTGTTCTGCATTACACACCAGAGCACATGTAAAAATGGTTAAATTAAGCATTACATGTGTTTCCTTTGCCATTTGTGATATTTGTGATCTACTGTTTCCATCATAAATAGGATACTGCATAACTATCAGATGTACACAAAGCTTATAAGAATCTAGTAGAGTTTGGATGTAGATATTACAGTGGCACATGAAAGTACCAATACTGCTTACCATTATTATCTTTTCTACACCAATGTCAGTCATATTTAAATGAGGCTAGGCATAAAACAAGCACACAAGTAAGTAAATCAAAATTCTGGTTCAAGGTTCATACCACAGAATCCAATGTTTGCTTTGTGATACAAAACAACATGCAACAAAAAATTTCTCATCTTACAATGTCTATCTATCGATCTATCTATCTATCTATCTATCGATCTATCATAATCATGATATTATCATTCATTTTCTTCAGTCTAATCTGTGTAATTTCTCTGAATAACAGCGGTGCATTCTGTCCTCAGTCTTACTCTTTCCTTTATATCTGCAGATGAGCTTTTGAGCAGTAGTACATCTATGAAGGATTGTCTGCTGCAGAATTCTGCCTGACAAAGACCTGTGTTGCAGTACAATCACATTGAGATGTGATGCCACGTCCACTCTTGCCCACATTAAATTTTTATAAAGCTGCCAATCCTCAAACTTCCTCATCTTTGAGTCAGTCTACTCGGATAATTTTGCACCGGTGACTAGAAATTCCTTAACTTTTTCATTAGAATTTTTTTTTAAATTATCATTATTATTATTATTATTATTATTATTATTATTATTATTATTATTATTATTATTATTATTATTGTTGTTGTTGTTGTTGTTGTTGTTGTTGTTGTTGTTGTTGTTGTTGTTGTTGTTAACAAACAATATATCACCTGAATATATCTCTATACTGACCATATTAGTGGAGGGGAGTATGAATGTATGAATAGGTGAAATTTGAGATTTGATACTTCCATTTAGGATAAAAGCTCATAACATACAGAATACCATTAATACTATTAACATAACATATAAAACGGCCATTTATGATTTTTTTTGTTGTTGTTATTTTTGTATTTTACAGAAGTGCATTTTTAATTCAAAAGTAAATTTTTTTTTTTTATCATAGGAAACCACCTGAAGCTTGTTTAACAATTGAATATGTGCTACACCTGGAAAAGTCTCATTGCAGTAGGAATAAATCTAACAATTTCTATAAATCTTTACATGCATTTACTTTTTTTTTTTTTTTAAAAAGGCAAAAATTTATTTGCATTTCCTCAGGAGAAATGTCTCAGTTACATAATTCAAGTCCAACAATGAGATGCAAACTATAAATCTTTAAAGTCGTAAAAGTCTGAACTCAAGTAATGTTATTTATTTCATGGAAGCTTGAGAAATAGCAAGTAACTTACCTGTGTTGGTGTTTCTCAGTTCAAGGATATGCTGAGTGTATGAGAGGTGTAAAGAGCGAACCTTGCTGTTATGCGTTCCCTCAGTGAGTGAGATGTCGCTGTTGCTGTTTTAAACAGAGAGAAAGAAAGAGGGAGATGCACTGAGAGCAGAGTGAGAGGCTGTCTGACATAGAGAAACTGAGAAAATGATAGCAAGCCAATAAGATGGCTGAGACCAAAAAGATTAATGCCTGGGTTGGACTTAGTGATGACGTTTGATCTGCAGCTGATTAGTTAGTGGTCAGGACAGAGATGGCAGGATGGTATGGATGATTATTGATGTTTTCAAAGGGATGTGCAGGACTCTATCTGGTGGAAACATGATCAATTACTTGTTTGCACGTTTAATTATACAGTCACATCACCAGTAACCATGTGATATCATGCTGTATGAGCATGATATTTTCATGATTTCTATTTTCAATACGATTTTTATGCCTTAGTCCTGATATGAGAAAAACACACGCATACACACACCACACACAAAAAAAACATCATAAAACAACTGAAGACATTGAAAAACTTTTAGAAATTCACCCTTTATTTTTAAAATTCAGACAAAAGAGAGAGGGAAAAGATTATGTAAATGCTTTGTCATTTTTATCTGAGCATGTTTGTTTTGTTTTATTTTCTCAAGTGTTCTGTTTCTGGTATCAGTGTTACTTTGTGTGGTATTAAATATTCTACTAATAAATGCTTTTGTGTTCGATTATGTTGTATTTTCTGCTATTTGATAATCAACTTTATTGTCTTTGTATGACACTGTTCTATGTGGATGTTATTGTATTTGAAGCTCAGTAAAAGACAAAGTTGATTATGAACAGTACATTACAGCTGTATTTTGCTGCCATCACCACTTTACTCTGTTCTTATTAAAACTGTAAGTTGTGCATAAAGAGTACAAAGTTTATTTTCTTTTACAATTTATTCTCCTTTTTGGACTTTTTAAAACCATCCCCTGGATTCTTCCTGATAAATCATTATTATTTAGTTGTTCACATACCTCCTATTAATAACAGGCTTTAAATTGCAGTGATTCCTCGCTGCAGAGGTCAGAGTTTACATGAAACATCACTATGACAGATTGAAGGGGCTGTCTTGTCTTCAAGTTGATTGACACCATATGTTCTTTGTTTCAGTTTTACACAGTGAGAGTTTGAAAAGTTTGCAACAATGCCTCAGTGGGACTTAACCTATGGAGTACTGTTGGTGGATGGGATAGTCAGCTGGAGAGACAAAAATTACAGAAGTTCAGGAACCCCTTCACTGTGTTAAGAATAGTTCAGGGATTGCAGTGACAATGACTGTGACCTGTCTCCTTTCTTGTGTGCCATGTCCTTGCACACAGGAGTGACATGTTCCACTACATATATTTATATAATCCTATGCATTTTCCTCCAGCATCTCCTACACATTGCTATTCTGCTGCACATTTTCCACAATGTGTCAAAATATTGAGGTATTCTTTCAGATAAAAGTTTGTATGATATGTATGCAGTATTTTCTGCTGCTCCACCATGTAGGTCATTGTAATGTCACCAGAACAAAATTTTACAAGACTTTTTCATGATCATAAGATATTTTCTAAATTTGTATTTGGCGTTAAAAAATAATGACACAGTCCCCCTTCATAAGACAGTCTTATATGAGTCTCCTCAACGTTGATTTTTGCTCTGATTAATTCCAAACATCTAATACAATAGTACATCATTTTACCCTAAAATTTATTTAACTTCTTTAATGACTTCTTTATTTCAAAGAAAGACACAATTACAACATAATAACCAATTTGCTTATACCAAAAGAATTTATTATGCTCTTTAAGTATTTTGGTTTGTTCAGGTAGATTATGGATATTTTTGCTTTGGAATTTCATATTTAGTATCTGAAGAAATTTCCTTCCCTGTATCATACGATCAATAAGTTTCTTTCTGATTTTACAAAATATTTTTTAAAAAAATTTTCAACATTATTTGTTTGTAGAAAACATCAAGTGCATCATTCAAATAAATGTAAAATCGCTATATGTACCAGAATCTGATTTATACAAATAGCAATTTATACAAAGAAAATGCTCATTATGTTTCAACATTGAGAAATTATCCAGAAATTTGCATAATTTAGTCACAAACCTCAGGTGGAGAGGAGCTATGAAGAAGACAGAAATGACAAATGGGAGTGTGAAATATGCAAGTTGAGGTGCAGACTAAGTGACAGACTCGTAAACATTTGGGTTTGTGAATACAACTGAAACATTGGTTTTCTTTGAGATATATTTTTATGTAAATGAGACTAAGTTTGTAGAATAATGATCATTTTTCCTTAGTTTCACATTCAAATGCTGAATATGTTTTCATTACCATTCAGTTCACATATATTGGATGATATTCCATTCTCACTTCATATTTATTTAATACAAGATGTCAGTCAGTTTGAAATGGTCAAAATTGCAGGTTGTAGGCGCTTTAGGTGCATGAGTAAGTCTACATACCTGTAGATGTATAAAAACCCATTTCAACATGTTCAAAGAGCAATTGAACAGATGAACTCAAACAGCACAAGTTGGCCTTTATTGGGTTGATTTGTTCATGACTGACAGGCTCAGAAATACTGATGACACAGCCTGTAATATGAGGCAGATCGAGAAGATAGTGAAACAAAAAAGCCGGAAAAGTTGTTTCATCTGAAACCCAACAGGAGCTTTTTGCACCAGTTGCTGCAAAAGAAGTGGAACACAGTAACTAGTATCATTTATTTACAGACAGCAAGAGGATAAATGAAAACAGTTTTTCACAAGACACATGAGACATCAAATCCATCACTTTGACACATTCACACACTGATTGGAATTCTGTGCACACCACATCTCTTTCCTCATTTGAAAGGCCTGGAAGCTAGCCATATTTAGCACTCACATGAGTTTTTCTCAGTGCAAAACACGTTTCTTACCCTGATTCCTGACTTCAACTCACTATGGCAGATATGCTATAATAATAATAATAATAATAATAATAATAATAATAATAATAATAATAATAATAATAATAATAATAATAACAATAATAATAATAATAATAATAATAATAATAATAATAATACATTTTATTTGTTGCTGCTTTCATGTCACCTAATCTAATTCAGTTTCTGTATTTAGGAAAACAAAAGTATGGTCTTTGGAGAGAGAATAACTTAGATGCAGGCATGCAGGCTTCTTTTCTACATGTAGAGAATCTGGAAGATGTTTTCCTACATTTCTTTCCTAATTAATATGCGTTGATCTAACATGAACTTTCTGCTTGTTTTGTGCATAAAAAGACATCCATTCCCTCTAGTTTGCCTGCTTAACTAACACACCACTGTAACATCATGGCTTTTCCACAAAACAACTGCCAGACATTATTGCTGTTCATGTCAGTTTGTTCATCTTCACACGGCCTTTTTAGAGTTTTATCCATAAAGTAAAGACAGAGCTAAAAAGTGTCATCAGTCAGATGAAAGGTGTTATCAGTCCGGTGAAAGCAGGACTCTGATCAGGACTCCACCGTGATGAGCATCTGCTGGCGTTTAACCAACTTAAGTAAACCTATAAATGGTGTATATCATCATTCAAGCTTATATGGAACTAATTAGCAAGATTGATTTGTGGAAAAATTAAGATGCAATTTAACAGGAAACAAAGACAATTTGATAAAGTTGCATTATTAATTGTTGGCTTGCAGACAGATATACAGCTAACGTGTATGTCTGTGACTAAATGAATCTGGTTGAGTGATGAACTTTCAGTGGTTATCAGCCTGTAGAAAGTTTGCGAGTGCTCATTCGTCTTTCAGACTGTTCTGACATGGCCTGTCACTGTGTCTGTTTAGAAGGTGAGACACAGAATTATATCAGCACACAGAGAAGAGGTTAGATGTTGACTCAGGCTTCAAACACTGAAATATATTTTGTCAAACTCTGTTATCATTCCATGAGATGTTTGCTTGCGATTATGTGTCAACGGTAAAAATTATGCCAACGTTTGAGCAAAATTCTGGATCTGGAGAAAAAATTAAAAGTGTCTTGAAGGAAGCAGACTGCCTTGCATTTTTAAACAGCAGTCGAGAAGCTTACAGACACCATGGCAACCATCCATATTGATTTTAACTGGAAGGATGAATCCAAATTTCAAAATATCTTTTGGAATATCCAGATGAGATCAATCAAATTGTATAACTAAATCTGGTAAGGAAGGTTAGTAACTGCAGCATAGTTGAGCCACAGGAGCATTTCTGTGTTGATGAATCCTATTTGACTTAGTCAGACAGAATAATTTTCAGAGAGCTTCAAACATAGTTGATATCCGCACACAAATGATGTGTGCATTTTTTTCATAACTTCACATTGCTATTGAGAGTGGAAATTAATTAAATTCCTTGTTTTTCCCCAGTGGATGTAATAATGCTGCACCATATCAATGCATCTAACAAATCAACATGCAATTCGGGTTATTTTTGTGACAGAAAACTGTTAACTGCACAACACGTTATGTTGACTTCATAAAGTCTTAACACTGCGTGTATTTTGAGCATTTAACGCTAATATCCTTTTTAAGTTTTCATTTATCTTTTTAAGTTAAATCTTGAATCTGTTACTGTGGTGTCAGGATTTGTTTTTAGCGAGTTATATATCTTCATGTACTTCCTGTTGGTTAAATACCTAATTATTCACATGTTCATATGTTTTTTTTTTGTGTGTACAGGATCATGTTTAAGCTCCCACAGCTGAGCATATTCTTATTCTAGTTCTCTTTTTCATGACTGACTCCTACTGTTTATTGTCTCAGCTTTGTTGGAAGTTCATGGACATCCTTGTCTGCTAACTTATGTATGACCAACCAAATCAAAAGCATTTGTGTTTGTGATGAATTACAAAACTCCTATAGCACTTACCTAAAAAAGATGACTTACTGCTGCCCCATAGGAGATTTTTATACTCCTTTTTCATTGCATGCTACGACAGCTCTTTTTTCTTTTCTGATTTGTTTTCCACTGTAGACAGGATTCCCTCTGCTTTGGCAGGAACATATGTCTCTTAACTTTTGATGTAATGAAGGTGCAATGATCAAGAGAAACATCTGTAAATCAGCACTTGATGTATGATCATGGATCAGCACAGTCCAGTCTGCAGGTTAAATAAGCAGAGGCTTGATACACTTTACTTCATGCAGCTAGGCAGCTAGGCACATTTATAAGCTGGGTAAATTATTGAGAAGGCTATCAGCTTACTTGCTACCATTGTTTTAGGTGATCATTTTTAATGCTGTTCAATGTGTTGAAAGTTTATTTTCCATATCCTACATTGCACAGTTCAAAATCTTTAAGAAACCAACTGTTTTTTTCCTCCTCATTTGGCTTGTTCTTATTCATTTAGCTTACAACAGGTTTAGTTTTTATCACACATACCATTACTTCATGTTGTGTTCAGATGAAAAGTGAACCCAGTTCATCTTTAATGATTTTCTTCTGCAGTAAAAAAAGAAGTAATTATATGAAAATACAATATCTGCTGCATTTCATGGCTCTTTGATTCATCATTTTAGATTTTTAACACAAGCATTCATTTCCAGAAGCTAAAACTGCTTTTTTAATTCCCAACATGACTGTAAATCATTTATAGCTCAGAGAGTTACGGATGGATTTTTATGAAATTTTCAGGAGTTGTTGGAAATGTGAAAAGAAAGAACTGATTTAATTTTGGTTGTGAGGTGGATCACCGTTAGGATCCAGGAAGGTTTTAGAACTGTTGCCCTTGGCGGACGTTTGCACTCTGGGTGCTTTTTTAGTCCTTTAAGTTTGAATTTTCCTTTTGAACAAAAATCTCTTTAAAGCTCAATGTCATTGATCATCTGACTTATTTAAATAGTTTTTTTTTAGATTTTATTTTCTTTGCACCCTTATATTCTTAGATGTGCTTTTAAAAGTATTAGTCATACAGCTTCATTCATAGCAGCCTATTTTACCATTTATTACTAAAGATTTTTTATTCTAAATGACACCACTAATGAGGTTTGCCTGGAGCTTCCAAAGATCTTTGAAGGTCATTGTGATGGATTCATAATTCATGCTTATGGATATACGCTTTGTACACACACATATCTGTAGTTCATTTTGTGCTATTCAAAGCAGAACAGGCACATGCTGTGCACATAGATTTTTAAAACAGTACAGAGAAAAATTAGTGTGTTCACATTCACAGGACTTCGACGCTGCTGCAGAGATGTTGCTGTGCTCACAGGTGAAGATTACCGATGATCACTCAGCCTGCACATTTTTATATGACTATTCAGTATTGACTCAGCTCGACTGGAAACTTTGCTGATGTAGTTCTGGAAGTTATCAGACACTGATGAAAACTAAATAAATGTGAGTGTAGTTGTACACAAGTCCCTAAAAAGCTAATGCCAGTGTGTTTCACAAAAATCAGGTTGTAAATACCTCAATACAGATGTGTGTGATTCAAGATGTGTAATCTGGGGACACAAATTTTACTTTACTTTAGTTGACTTGTTTACAATATCATGTTATGCAATAAAACAGACACTAAATATAACAAATGTTCTTTTTCTGCTATTCCTGGTTGCCATACAAGCAAGCAGGGAAAACTGCCCTCTGCACAAATAAGCACAAAACGTGTAACTATAAAAAACTTTTGAAAATAAGATAAATAAAAATGAGCTAGATTTACTATACTGAAAATCTGTTTTAAAAATTTAAAAGAAAATTTTTAAATAAATCAATTACAATAATTCTCATTTCATGAAAATTTCCAAGTATGTATGTATGTAATCATTCAAGTTCATGTAATCATTTTAAGTTCTGACTGGAAAAAAAAACTCTGATTGTGTTTAGCCAGTGTCAGAATTCAGTCAAATGTCAAATTACGTAGAAATTTCAAGTGTTTGTTGAAGCCAATCTGCAATTCAGCATGGATGGAAAACATCTGGGTGTTATGATCAGTAGTGCAAAAATGATACAGATGACACTTTTTCTTACAAATACTCACTTTCTAGCTGTTTTATTTCTCAAAGAGGATCTAAAGATGATTGTGACGGTTCATGGACAAAAGACACAAATAGATCCAATTTGCCTAATAATAAGACAGTCCGGACCTATTTCACATTTATGAAGTTAGATATATGAAACTATAGTAGAGCATGGTAGGTAAAAGGAACCATCACAATTCAGGCAGTTGTGGTCTGAAATTAAATAATCTTAATAAATAGTAATTAGTCCATCAAATACTGTGTAAACACAAACTCACATAACTGGAGTTCTTACAGTAAAACTCAAGTTTAGACATATAGAAATGCAAGTTTCATGACTTACACGCCAAAGACATGAAATTATCTCCTCACTGAAGAGAGCAGAGTTCAAGGTTATTTAATCAGTTTTTTTTTCTGAAAGCACTCCACAACAGACACATGTGCATCAACAACACAAACAGTCCTCCCACTTTGAATCTGTGTTAGTTCATTTGATCTACTTTGCATGTTTAATGGGATAAGCCACACCTGTGCGTGATTAACTAATTAGGTGTGGCAAGTAACATAAGAGACAGGAGGCAGTGATTGTCACTCAAATTCCCGAATGTTTCCAAAACACACTGTGTGGCTTCTGGTGTCACAGGTATGAGCCCCCCTTTAGTTTTTTTTTTTTTTAATCTGTTCTGACATAAAGCTGATCATGGCTGTAACTCAGGAGGAAGAGCAGCTGTCTGCTAACATGAAAGTTTATTGTTTCATTCCAGGCTTCTCCTGACTACGTGCTGAGATGTCTTTGGGCAAGACACTGAACTTCCTGATGTGTCTATTTTGGTATGAATGTGTTTAACAGAGCAAAGTACTTGAATGAGTGGTCATGTGCTCCATTATCACCCCTCATTGTGGCGCGCCACACGTTATACTCTGCAGAAACATCCAGTATTTAGATGTTGGTGACACACTGTTAATGTTTCATGCAGTGTTTCCCTTTAACAATGTAATAATCCCACATTTTGGGTTTCTTTAAAGATCATTTGTGAGAGAACTAATTAAGATATAAACATATTACAAGCACATTATAGCCAAGACTGTGGATTCATTATCCATATATAAAAATTAAATGTAGAACTATAAGTGAGATCACTCTGGGTGGAAATGAACTGCTTGGCAGAGGTCTGTGTTCGGAGTTATTTTTAGTGTTCAATTAATCCAGAGTTTACCAAAAAAAGATTCTGTACATTATAAATAACACTAATTATTTGCTATGGAGAAACTGTAAAACTTGACTTATCACATTTACATGTAACTATCACTCTGGAGTATTTATCCCAATTTCCATGCCTTCAGGTAGCAGTGAAGCAACGAGTCAAACAAACGTTGCCAGCTTTTCCAGTCGATGGTGAATTATAGCAGAAGCATTTCCATACTGGTGATAATGATCTTCTGTCCAACCTTCCCACCCACATGTCAACAGTCTGATCACTAAGTTAGACATGAGGACATCTAGCTTGTTGTAGGACTTGCACACAGTGTTTTGGTCGCTGCAGTGATCTATGCACTTTCATCCACTTAATGAAGACTACGAAAGGATATATAAAAAAACAAAACGCATATATAGAGTGGGACCTTGTGTTCAGCACCTCTCTGGAGTAAGTGTTTTGCTTCTTTATGATGTTTCATTGTGCTGTTCTTTTATTACAAACCCAAATGGCATAGTTTGTGAATCAGATATTTGCTACTGAATGAAACAAATGGCTCACAAATCACTAGTTACATTGCTTTTTGAGGCGCATATTACTATTTCCTGTTCGAGTGCTGGATTCACATGGTGAATTTTATAGTTCTTACATGTACAGACCTCATACTGATATTTTTAATCACCCAAAAGGTGCACAGACCCAGCAGTAGCCATCTTGACTGATTCCTATCACTCCAATTGTTCCTATCATTTTAGTATATTTCCAGATGTTTCATGTAAATTACTATGTTGGGCTTGTACAAAACACCAAAATGAAAAAATTTTCCCTCGGTTCATCAGTATTATTCATAAAGGTCTTGTTTTGAGTGTTTACCTTCATTAGCTCCTATTCTCTAAGTGACAGCATTTCATTTTGTGAAGTATTTTATGCTCATCATAAGCAAACATAATTCTGCTATTAGCATGTTTTGAAATATTTCTACGCCAGTGATGATTACTGCAACAAGGGACAAAAAGCTTGCCTGGCAAGTATGCACCACTGAGATAATCACTCAGCCTTGCTGAAATTTTCATCAAATCAAAATTGACTAAATTAGTTTTTCACCAGATGGTCACAGAAGGCTGCAGCCCCTTTCAGATAAAGATGTGAATTGAACAGTCATTATTCAAATAGTGTGATATTAGAAACTGTTGATGTGATGAGGTTTTTAAAGACGTAATACTTTCTTTTTCCTTTTCCGACAGTGACATGATAAAAGTGTGAAAGGCAGTATCGTTTCCTGCAGAGCCTGAACAAGTTTCATAGGCAAACAGGCATGTTGCCAAAAGATAGAATTACAAGTGATGCCATGTACCTCAGTATAAACCATAACTGCAGAATTCACAAACAATTCAGTACACAAGCAAATAGGTTGTTCTGTTCTGATGAGGCACACAGCTTCTACAGCTAAACTTTCTAGTAGCTTTGGCGCCATCTTGTGGTCATTGAGTATAACTGCAGCAGTCACCCTTGAAATAAAAAAGAAGCGCTCTCGCCCTCGTTAGTTTGATTAGAGCACATTTTACTGCCTCTCAAATCAAGCTAGCAACCTGTTAATGTAATTGAGTCAAATGGTAAAAGGCTGACTCATCGAAGAACTGCAACCAATTAAACAAATGGACGTCACTAATGGAGCAGCAATGAAAAATGTAAAAAGAATGAAAGCTGGAGGTCATTACAAATTATCTTTTATCTGTTAAAAGATGTCAGACACATCCATGTCTCTCCAATAAGATTAATCATTCTTTAACATAAGATCAATAACAAAAAAAATGTGGACAGGTGTTAGAGAACATCGGTCTTTGGTTTTAATTGGTATTACAAACAGTAAAACAAGGCACTGTGTTAATTAGTAGAAAGAAAAAAGGCATGAAGAGGGAAAAAAAAAATTAAGTGATTTGCAGAACAGAGGCCATTCAGTCTTCTACTCGCCGCCACACAGCTCCAGCAGGATTTTGCGATAGTCACCAGATGTGTCTCCCTAAGATGACAGAGAGGTCCATGAAACTTCAAAGTATTAAAGATTGGAATTATTTGCAAATTATTTGATGATTTCAAACTAATAACAAGCAACATGGCTGTCTTATTCAGATTAATAATAAACAATATATAATATAGGTAGTATTGTCCAAAGTATCATCCCAGTCCAACATCACTGAACAATCGAATTGTAATCATCATTATTAGACCACTGCTGATGTATTGCAAAACTTTTGCTGAGTGCAGCATCTCCCCACCCCTCACCTTGATAAAGGAGTGCAGAGTCTTTCCATACATCTTCAAGAATTGTGCCTTAATGTCCAACATGTCAATCTCAGCCCTGGATACCATTATTCTGATGAGAACACTATCTGTTGTGCCAAGCCCCTGATGGGAAAGAAAGAGATCTCTATTCAACCAACATTCACGACAGCAGTGTCTGTTCACATCATGTTTAAGCAGGAAAACAACAAAAACAAAAAACATTAGAATTTCCTCTTTTTTTTTCTTTTTTTTTATTTGATGTATAAAATACTTCTAAACAACATGCAAATAGAACTATATTAACGAACGAACATAAGGCAGCCACCTTTACTTTATAACTGTTTACCTTCATTGATTTGTATAATCGTTCTGCGAAAAACCCCGGCTTGTTCCTCACACATTTCACTGCAAAACAAGAAAACAAATCACTGCAACAAACATCAGCTCATTTACTGAAGCAGAGTTGCAGATGTCTGTTTTGGGCTTCGGGGAACATCTCTAGTCCCTTGCCAGCAGCAGAGTTTCCACACTAAACTCACTAATTAGTATCAATTACCACGAAGTTTACAAACCTGTTACAAAACGATAATGATTAAAAGCAGAATAAAACCATTTAAACCATTTTGCAAAGCATTTATGTCCTATAATTAAATAAAAAAGACTAGTACGAAGACATGAGAGCATCACATGGAAACTGAATTTTTTTTTTCATTTTTGATTCAATTCATCTCATTATTTAACCTTATATGTTAAATTCATGATTATACTGATGTAATAAATTAATTAATTAAATATAAAATTATATCAAAAGTGAATATGACATGTCCCTGAGAAGACAGACCTATGGCTAGAAAGACGTCCTCCAGGCAGCCAGACATCTCCCTCTTGATGCTTTCCTCAATGTCTCTCCCAGAAATCTTTTGATACTCCTCAAACACTGCAATAAAAATAAGTTAAAAGATTAATGAGGAAGCAGAATATAAACAATGAAGCTGATCATTGTGAACTCTTATGTCACTAATTTAAGGATTATGAGTCAATAAATGTAAAAATAAGTGTTTGTTCATCAAATGGCCACAAGGTGTCAGTAAAGTCCCAAAACACAAGAACTTCAAATGTAATTTTGAGCCAAGTACCTCTCAGCAGATGGTTTCGGTTCCTCACACACAGCACTGTGAGGAATTTGACCTCATCTGTGCCCCATCGAGCCTCTCCAGCCTCAAAGATTTCCTACAATTACAAGCACAAAAATGGACTCCTTATGAAAGTATAATGCAGGGAGGTTCAACACTCCATTTCATCTGGAAGCGAGAGGCTTTACCTTGGCATCTTGAGCAGCCTGAGCCTCGTCCACTTTCTCACTTACATCCCGTCCAGCCTTAAATGCAAAAGACACAGTCGACTGAGATTAACAAGCAAAGAATTGCACAAAAGTTCCGGGTTGTTCAGCGGCTTCTCCTTTCCCACACCCCAGAAAGATAAATACAGCTAAATACATCTATCCATTCATTTTCTATCCTGCTTATTCCAATTCAGCATCAAGCTGGGGTTTATACCACCGATTAGCAGACCAGGAACACCCAGACCAGGTCACCAGTCCACCACAGGGCCCAGCAGTAAAACAAAAAATAAAAAAAACTATCCTTATCACTGGAAGTACAATGTAATTTTTGAAACAGAGAAGTTCATTATAGTACTGACCAGGAAATCAAAGTACACATTTTAAAAAAAAAAAGAAGACATTTTTGGCTGATCGGTATGTTTTACACAACCACAGGCCACTTGACTTGCTAAAATATAATTTATAAAATGTTTAATACGATAGACAAAAGAAAACTTTACCTTCCATAAAAAACTCCCACATTATTCATAACTTCATATACTGTCTCATTTCAAGTAATTTCTTAGGGATTTAACAGATTATTGATATTAATTTTACATCCAGACACCCATGTTGATAAGGGCTTCATTATATCTGATAATGATCTTCTATAATAACATCACTGCTAAAATAACTCTAACTCATATATTAACTAATAACTCTGGCCAAAGCTGAGACGGTTTGAGGTGTCAGTGTTTGTTTACCGTGAGTAAAGAGACCAACACTCTTTGAAACATCCCAGATGTGTCCCCACACACAGCATCTTCCAGACTCTTCTCATATTCTGCCAAGAAAAATGCAACAAAGAAAGTTAAGACTGTCTCATAATAACTAAAGTACATAGCATTGTGTTAGATTTAAATGATCACTAATGGTAAATACTGGGCTGAAAATGAAAACTGATATTCATAGAAAATAATATATGTTACATTTGCTATTGGCAACAT
This sequence comes from Telmatherina bonti, assembly GCF_933228915.1. Taxonomy (NCBI): domain Eukaryota; kingdom Metazoa; phylum Chordata; class Actinopteri; order Atheriniformes; family Telmatherinidae; genus Telmatherina; species Telmatherina bonti. The sequence continues at coordinate 20,434,595 of NC_136615.1, forward strand.
TTGATCAAAGACATTAGTTAATAAACTAAAAAATCTGTTCTAATACTTAACTCATGCAGTGTGGCTAGCCACTAATTATGCTGTTAATTTTAGCACAAGGCATGCACCACAATAGTGGTATAGATGGAGTCATTTAAAAACCACTTCAAGAGGCACCAAATACTTTCATTCAAGCCACAAGGAGGAACAAAGAAGCAAACAATGACCTGCCAGCGATGCAATGCATTTTATGAATAATTTACAGCATCCACCGCTTTCTAATAATGAGGCTTAGTCACTGCTACTCCATATCATATCTCATACACAGCAGGCAGCCAGAGATATGAGCTCATGCCAGAGTTTCTATTTAAAGACGTGACAAAGTTACCTTTCTTGTAGAACTCATTGATGACTTGTATTTCCTTGTTGGACCTTGAAGCCAGAATATCAATGAGGCACGCCTCTTCTGTTCCAGCCCCCTGAGAAAAGTCAGCATACAGTCAGCTGAAGTAAAGCAAGAAGGAGCTCAGAGTGTAGGAGTAAAGACCAGTCTATCTTTTGACATTGTAAATGAATCCCATCAAACACAACAATGCAGGATTTTTTAATTTCCTTTGAATATTTTACAAAACATCCACGTCAAAAATAAAGAGTTTTCAGGGTAAAATTTTTTTTTATTTATTTATTTATTTATTTTTTTTAAATCAGATCATGGTGCAATGTCTCATCACTACATTAAAGTGTTTTTAAACTCTTTTTGAAGATTACCAGGTAGGAGATGCAATCAGGACAACCTGGAATCAAGCAATAGTCTGATCACCTAACATGGCCTGATGGAGATGTGTTTTCAGAAATGTAAGGATGTTAAGGGTTTATGGCACCAAGGTGCTGATTTTATCCAGCTGACACCTCAGGTTTGGTCTTTTGTTGGTATTGGAAGAAAAAAAAAGAACTAACAGAACAGTGTAAACATGCACATATATAACGATGATGCAAGCGACAAAGGAAACTGACCTTCATAGCGTTCCTCAGCTCATAGGCATCATATACATGTGGGAGCATCAGTAGACCCAGGACCACGCTGCGGAAGTTCCCACTCAGCTCGGAGGACAGATCATCAGCCAAGTCCTGCAGATAGGTCCAGACAAATTAACAGTCAGACAACGTTCTCCTAAAAATTCATTCAGACGACATTCAGTCATGAAAACTGATTTTCTTTGACATTAATATGAATCTGACCGCACACACTCAAGATGCCCCGACTTCTCCACTAGAGGGTGTGATTTAAGGAAAGAGTTTGGTGAACGGAGAAGCTGTTCCACAAACACACCCTTGTGACCGCATGTGGGTGTCAACATACTAAACATGACTCACTCTTTCTGCCTGCAACAGTTCCTCTCTTAACTTTTGCTTTTCCTGCAGTTCCCTCACAGTTTTACTCATTTATCTTTAACTGACACAAAGCCGGGACTTCTGCAAAATCTCAATATGCCAATACAATAAAAATCTCAATGTTCCCTTTTAGTTAATATATTGATCCTCTTTGATCATTAACAAAACACAAGGAGCAAATTACAGAGATGGATTCAGTTTTTTTTTATAGGAGACCTTCCCCTTTCCTACAGATTACAAGGCCCTATCTGTCTGTGTTTACAAGCGGCCATTTCTGCTTTAGTTAATGGTCAACTCATACGTTATCTGCAATGTTTATATACCACACATAGAGAGAAAAAAAATGAGAGCACACAGTGGAATAGGAAGTTCAGAGATGACATATCCAATACTGCTGCCAGCAAAGTTCCTCAAGGCTGCTGTTGTTTCTCCACCTCCTCTTCATTCACTATTTGTAAAAATCCCTCACAAATACTCTCCGTTTGCTACCTTTGAGCTCTGATAAGTCAAACATCTTACCTTCCCAACAGATTGTTTATAGGCCTCTTTGATGCGCTGCCTTTGTGCAATTGTACGGTGCGCTAGGACTTCAATGATAGCTGCCTCATTCGTGCCTGAAAGCAAAATCATAATTCAGTCAATCTTAAATGATAACATCCATGCATCCCTGTTCCTATAACCAAGCCTAGCAGCAAGAGTTCAGCCATAATGTGTAAAACAGAAAAGGCCATTAGAGCTGCCTCCATGGAGATCGTCTTAACACACTGATGTTTGTTGCTGTTGTCATAGAAACCATCTGTTTGCAAAGGGGGAGCAAACTAGAATCAGGAGAAAGTGATTAAACTCGTCATCCTTAACAGCATCAACATTCTTCACCAGACATTCACTGACAGAGAGAAAAATCTCCCGTCTGAATGCTTGTTAGGAAGTACCACCTCTCGAAGCAGTCAGAACCTGTCAGCATCATTTCAGACCAATGTGACCCATAATAGGATCAGTTTGCTATTACTGCCTGCATGATCAGCAAAGTCAGGCTGCATTAAGGTCCCAGAATGAATGACTATGTAAAAGAAAAGTTTAAAACTGCTGCAACTACAAGAACTACAAGATATTTTTCAAACTTTCCTCTAGAGGATGGAAAAGACAGATGTTTTTCTTTTCCATGGAAGTCAAACTTAGTTTTCTCTTTAGCCACTGATAGTTTGTGGGTCACTCACCAGCTCCCTTCATGGCTTCTCTCAGCTTCTGGACATCTGCGTCAGCATTAAAACCAGACGCCTCAGTCACTGTTCCACGGGTTCCAATCTGCTCATAAAAAGATACAATTATTACTGCTTATCTACGAAAGAGACAACGTAAACAGACACAGGTATAAAGTCCCCTTGCACTTAACTTCTTTCCATTTAATATTTACCTTTTGAGATTAAATATCATTTATTGGAGGTTTTAGATACATTGGCTCGCCCTTTAATCAGTTTATGCATGTACTAACAAAAGAAATTATGTAATAAGGTATTTCAAGGCTAATTGAGGTTCAACAACAACAAAAAGCCTGTAGTTGGGCCCTAAGTTCCAACGTACCTCACAAGTAATGTGGTTTTGATAAACATATGTACCTCTTTGAAGTTGTATCTGGTTAAATGACTGCTTTTATTACAAGAAAAAAGAAGAAAATGGATTGAATCATCTCTTAAAGCATATCTGAGGGAAACATTAAAAACCTATTAATACTGTTTACACACCAACTAGCTATGCTACAGGGTGAAGTTATTCCTCTTTTCACGGGTCGTACACAAAAATGTGCCTCTTCAGAGATGAAGCCGTGTGTTGTCTCTTTTTGCTACATTCCATTCAATTCATTACTGGAAGGATTTTTTTTTTACATAAAAACCCGAACAGATCAGCATTTTTTGCAAACTCAACAGCTCTTACTCAACTGTAATGAATGACAAATGAGTTCATGCAAAAATAGCACAGGTTCTAACTTTATACCACATTTGAGGATGTTAAACATTAAAACAGATCTAAGACTTTTTTTTTTTTACCACTGTTTACAAAAGCCTTAGAATTCACAATTTGTCCTGATTATTGTAATTACACCCAATGTTTGCTGATCATGTAAATGTTAGTGATTCTAGGACTGTGCTCTCGGGTGGAAAAGCTGCTTCAGAGGAGACTTACTGCTGCCATTGTAGGAAGAGTGTAGAGTACAAAACTGGAGGTCCAGAGAGCTACAAAAGAAACATAAAATTAATGCTTACTTACACGTCAGTTCCACAATTATTAGATTATAAAGTAGTGTTAGGCATATTAGTGACTTCTGAGCTGGGGGTGTTCCATGACTGTGGGGGGTGGGGTGGGGGGTTAACAAATGTTGTAATAACATGAACAGCCTGTCACTGAATGATGACGCTGTATAACAAAGTATTTTTCTTTTCAGTTAGAAACATGCTGTTGGAAAGCTGCCAGATTATAACCGGGGGGAAAAAATACCGAAAAGGCATTTCCTGTTCATTTCTTTAAATTACAGTGGTTCTGACATATCTGATCATGCTCGTATGACGTTCCCATAAATCAATACACTGGAGATAAGTTGGGAATAGCCTGAACAACCCCCTACCAGGCTACGTTCCCATATTAACTTACTGGAATTTAACTTAACTTTTATTAATTAGCCTTTTTAAGACAAAAGATAAAAGATTACAGTTTGTTACGTTACGTTACGTTAACATAGCCAGTTAAACCAGTAAATCCACTTCAATGATATGTACCTGAAGACTTTTCCAAGGAAGGTTTCACAAATGCTGTAATAAAGCCTGCGCTAAAGCCTGAGCAATCATCTGACATCCTGACCCACGCTGTCTGTTCCAAAACCCTGGGTATGAATTAACTGTCACAACTCCTAGGGACAGGTAAGACACTGCGTGGGACCCTCAACCTCAAAGGACTGCGGTAGAGGACCTGAGCTTGAGATGACCGGCCACACAGCCAACCTAGAGGAGATGGGAGGGTGGGTGAGGGAATACCCCTGCTTTTTGTAGTATCCTCCTTTTGCTTAGCTTCTGAAGCTTTTGTTTGTTTGGCCACACCTGCAATTACTTCACAGTGGTAGTGGGAATTCAATCCCCACCTGTTTTTCTTTCTGTGGGGATTAACTTACCTACAGACAAAACCATCGCAGATCCGTCCTACACAATCCAATCTAACACATTTACTTGTCAAATTCAGCGGTCTGCGTTTCAGGACCCTGCCACACCAGGCTGGTTTGTTGTGCTTGTAATGTTTGTTTGTATTCTGTTTGTCTTTACTGTAACTATGTTTTTAATTTTAATTGTGATTGCTCCTGTTTGCAGGTTGTACTGCTGCTTTTCTTGACCAGGACTCCCTGAAAAGAGATCTGGAATCTTAATGAGCCCTCACTGGTTAAATATTGGCTATGTACATTTAGAAAAAAAAAATGCCAGTGCACGTGATTCTTTCACACTTTCATCCATATTTTGGCCACAATACATATTTTACTCTGCTGCTGAAACACAAATGTTTTAAGGTAAAGGTATGAATTGTTTGTATATAAAACAGAGCAACCACTGCTGCAACCAACCTGCGTTTTCAAACACATGCAAATGTCTACATGGTACTTTTCCTTTGTAGGAAACACAGGAAACTTTGAGTGGATATTCTGCAAGTGAATCTCGGTCCAGTTGTTGAGAAAGATTCGTGTGTAAATCTTTTATTCTTTGAAAGCAAATTATTGGATTAAAAACTTGTAACGTCAGCTAATTTCCTGGAAATTGTGCAAGAGTTATTTAAGGAAATGTGTGATGAAACTGAAAATGAAAAATATTTTTATATATAAATATTTATTTTCTCTTTTTTTTTTTTTTTTTTAAATTGCGAAAAGTTTTACGTTTTAGTATATTATCAAACCTGCACAAATCTGAACACTTATATCCAACATATTGTGTAGATTAAAAAAAACTAACAAGCAAAAACTGAACATACACAGAAAAAGTAAGTATCTGCAGAATGGCCTCTTTACAGTGAACTTGGCAGAAAGTTAGTGGACACACCCTGCAGACACCGCGCCTCCTGTCAGAGCTCCAGTCTGATAAAGTCAAACAGTAAAATATGACAAAACGGGACATTAATGACACTTTACCTTTTCCGACGACTGCTGACTCAGTCCGAAGCCCGACAGGAAGATTGTGTCTCGGTAAAAACACTCAACAGCTTTTAGCTACGGCTGCACTTATGTCCCACCCTCTTGATGCTAGATCCTCTTTTTCGCGTGCACTTCAGTGCGCAGTAGTGTTTATGATGCATTCATGGATCTAATCCCGCCACGGAAAGATGAAAACCTCCGTTCAGTTCAGACGCACGGCTCAAGTTTTTAGAGGTAATCCAGCTGCATAAAAGTTTGATCACATTCTGCAGTTATTTTATTCAAATACAGTTAAATAGTTATGTTTTAATGTTTTTATGAATAAATCAAGTTCTTTCCCCCAGTGTTTTCATTCTGCCACAATAAATAACCAAAAAAAAAAAAAAAAAAGCTAAATAAATTAAAAAAAAATTTTATTGATTCATACCTCTACCTTCAAGTCAATGAGAATTTGATCTTAAAGCATGCAATGCCAATGCTGGGTAATGGTTATAGTGTTTAATACTGCTGCAACAAAATTAACATAAGTTGAACATTTTTTAAGTGAAATGTTTTATGCACTGTGGAGGGCAGAACATGTTTAAATCATCTTGTATTTAGGCCGGATATTGATTTGTTACAGCACTTCAGTAATTTGGACAGTGAATAGGCAGAAATTTTCATTTTTGTCTAACAGATTTGGCAAAAAAAAAAAAAAAAAAAAAAAATGTTTGACTATATATATTGTTTAAATGTGATTGACAGTCTAAATTGCACCTCATATTGTAACTGTATGCAAAGATGGCTTTTTCCACTTTGCTAAAACACTGAGAGAAAAATGTCTTTTATTTAAACTTGATTCCTTATATCTGAATGAAAAACATACGACTGAAAGCTACCAGATGTAGAGGTCAACTGGAAGTTGTTACATCACCAGCTTCCCCAATACACATGCTGCAGATTACTTGGGCTGGTAAATATATAAGGAGTAAATTGTATGACCCCCACAACGACACTGACTGCTTACAAAGTGACTGGCACAACTAAATGAGATGTGTGCCCCAAAATTGATTCAAAAGAGCTTATACACCTACAGTTAGACACTAAATAACCAACATGTGGTACAAATGTTCTTTTAGGAGAGACAAAATCGCTAAAAGAAAGATAAAAGTTTACCAAAATATGTCAAAATTATCTTAAAGAGACAGACAACTATGTACAAAAGCACAATGAACTTCTGAACCAACCAGATCTCTCAGATCATCAGGGTCAATCTACTTTCTGTTCCCAGTGTCAGAACCAAAGAGTCAGCATTTAGTTTTTATGCTCCTCACATGTGGAAAGGCCCAAAAAACTGCAGTTCTGCTGAAATTCTCAGCTGCTTTAAAACAAAGTTAAAGCTTTTATTTGCTGTCTTCCATCAAAAAATTGTTAGTTCTTCAGACTGTAACTTTTATTTCAAGCATTTTATCTACTTTCAGTTTCTGTTTTATTTTATATCTTTAATGTCATTTTAAAGCTTGTTTTTTTGTGCTTCCTGCACCCCACTGTAATGCGTTTAGGTGTTGTTGGGAACACACTTTGAATTGTCTTGTAGCTTACATAAATGTGCGACAAAAACAAACTTTTTTAAAAGCTACTTTAATAGCTTTTTGGTTTGGGATATTTATCCTGTGTTTATTATATTTTGTGTCAGTCATCAGTCAGAGTTGCTCTGCTCATAGTTACAAAAGCATAGTGTTGACAACTAATTTAAAAAAAATTGTTACCTTATGTTATAACCTGATCATTTTATTGTATGAAAATTGGAAACGTATCATGTTATACATATGTTTTATTGAAAAAATGTGAAACGTATTACATCATAATGTGATATGTTTTGTGAAAACATGGAATACGATACCCTTCTTTGATTAAGAAAACTGCATACTTTAAATCAGAAAAATATCATTTACCAAATGGGACTAAGTTTTACTTCATAGGAGAGACTGGAACTGTGATTCTTGGAGGACACATCTTTGCTCTTTGCCAGAAAGGACTATATCTCCCTGTCGGCTCATTTATCCTAGTGTAGTGGTGCATAACGCCTGTATAATTTTGATTTTAGTTTTCAAGAGACAACATGGCAGTAGGCATAATCACTGGTACATGTTAACCCAAAGCAAAACACACACAGACACACACACACCATCTCACTGCATGCTGGCAGGTGATGTGTGCTGCTCATAATTGTCCTACATAATTGTGTATTATACAATAAATGAATAGAGAAATTAATCTAATAATAATAATTAATAATAATTAAGCAATTGTCAAAAACAACTGAAATGTTTCTGCTTGACAAGAATAATTTCCATAAAATGTATTTTGCGCCAATATTTTTAAGTAGCAGCAACATCTACATGCAGTACTTTGTGTTTCATGTTTTTATAATGCAACAATCACATTATCACATGATATGTTTCACATTTTTACAATAAAACTATTACATTATAACATGATAAGGATTTTTAAATAAATTCTTTTAAAGATCGAAACCCAGTTTAGGGCAGTGTGAACATGACAACAATGAAACAACTATACAACTCCCATTGAGAAAAACCTCAGACTTAATCTTTATTATGATGATGATTATTATTATTAATAGTGATGTGACAAGAAGAAGATGGCAAAATACCACATCCATATATGTAAATTCTCAAATAAAATAAAAAAATTAATCTTTACAAAAAAAACTCAAACAATACCAAACAACAATAAAGCATTCTAAAAATAAGAAAGCTGTTAAAAGCACTGAGTTGTGTCTACTATTAAACATTTATTGAAAAGCATACACTTCTTTGTACTCTATATTCTCTGATCCCCTATCACTATTCCTGTTCATGGTCTGTACCGTTTTTATATCTGGTAATGTCCTATTGTCAACAAAGTCTTGTTTTAAAAAAAAAAAAAAAGACAAGACGAAGAAGAATCCGGATTAACGAGCTAAATGCGCTGATTTGAACACATCATATGACCTCACATTCGGGGGGGCGGAGCTTCTGGAGGGAGGCTGCAGTGACAAGACGAACTACAGTTCCCATAATTCCGTCCGCGCGTCAACAGCAACAGCTAGGATGTTGCGATATCGCTGGCAGCCAAAGATTGCTGTGGTTGCAGAGATTACACCGCTGTGTTGAAACCTAAACGTAATGTTTTGGCGGATGTCACATTGAGTGGTTATATATTTGCAGCAGCCGACGAAGGCTTAAGTCTCCTGTCTGCTCGACGCATGTTTGGGCTAAACGTTAGCTTACTAAAATCACAGTTTTATTGTAAATGGGAGCAATTAAATAGCCACACGGGCTGCTAGCTATGAGGCAACAAACGGTCGATTCACTTCACTGAGGATGGAAACATTTTTCGGGCATCCCTGTCACACAAGTTACACGTTGGATATATCGCACAAAAAGAAATCATCTTCAGAGGATAACCTGGATAACCTTACACGAAATGTCATAGCGCGTAAGTAGCTAGCACTTAGCTAGCTCGGTAATGGCTGGACGAGATGGAGATGGACCCAGTTTTTCATCAGCAGCCGTAGCCGTCCATGAACAGCTGGATGGCTAGTTAAAGAAACACTTTCTCCGGAGATGCTTTAACCTCCCGGGCGGTGTGATTCACTTACATAACTGCGAGTCGCCACCGCTCCAGCGATCACATACTGGCTTGTGTTGGCAATCAAATGACATTTTCATTTCAAATCTGGAGTCTTTCAACATCCTAATAAGTGACAAAGGCGTCTGGGGCATAAAATAGACTCTGACTCGTCAAGTTTACAATTTTAGCTGCGTTGTATATCACTGCAATAAGGCATCACACACAGGAAACAGCAGCTCATCACTGTGTGTGTGAGACACTAAAGCCGCAAATATTCCTCCTGTCATTTCGACAAGATGAGGAAGTTTTTTGATTCTCGTCGGGAGTTGGTCAGCTCTGGGCCTGGTTCTGGAGGAGGTAGCAGTTCTGGGTCCAGCCATGCAGGCGGGAATTTCATTGGTCGAGCCTTTACTGTCGGGAGGCACCAAGTCACAGTTGAGGAGATAATTGCTGAAGGTGAGAAGGGGTTGCAAAGCCTGATGATGCTTTTTGTTTTTTTCTCTCTCTTCATACGTGTTGTTAAAATGATGTCCTCTCTGTCCTGAATGCTCAGACCAGTTGTAATGTAACCTTTTTGCTGGCATGATGGATGCTAAGAGGCCTACCACTTTCTCTCAGCTGTATTCTTCAGTAACACAACAATTTTCAGCCAGCTATTGTGGTTCAGAAGTGTGATTCAAGAAGATGGAGACTTCCTGGCGCCAGACAGTTGCTTAGTCCTTCTGAAATGAATGTTTACTGTTGAGATCTTCATTTTATATAACAGGTAGTGTAAAGCAAACTGGAAGGCTGAGACTTGAGGATAATATTATTAAGAACGAAAGTGACAATTAAGGATTTTTTTCCCTTTTTTTAAAAATTTTTTTTAATTTTTTTTAGCAGAAGTTTTTGTTTACAGACCTGCCAATGTGACCGCATGTTCAGTAAGCAGGCGAATACAGTCCAACATAATGAACTGCAGTATGTATGTTGAGGTTGGACATTCCTTACTTCTTTCAAAAGAAAGCTTGGACATTTGATCCCCATCCTTTTTTCTGCTATTTTGAACCTACTACAGGGGGTAAATCCAGCATCTTTACTTTTAATCAACTGTGTCAGGCTGGACAAAAAATTTCAAAGTGTGTGTCTGGAGTCTATTTGATACAAGAAGATGCTACAGTTCAGTGAATCAGAGCACATTTTCACTTTCTGTACACTTTATATCACAAGTTATATTCGTCCTCTTCCTGGACCCATGTTCATATTGACGTACTCCAACACCACATGTCAAGCTGAGCGTTCTGCATAAGATATCTGAAGCTGATGACTGTGGCAGCTTAAACTCAGCACAGTAAATGTCTAGGCTGAGTTATACCAGATGGTTAGGCCTCAATGTAGGACTCTACGTAAACCCTGCAGCGATGCCATGACTAATAGATAACGCTATAAGGCAGCACCATGTGGTCCTGATCGTCTTTATTGATGCAAGGCTTGCCTACAAGGACAGACACTGCAACAGTTATTGAAGTAATGAGGTGGGGAAAAAATAGCACGTCTGCTAAACATAGAAAACCTTTGTAAGAGAGGTGTTTTATTTATTTTAACCAGTGACTCAAACTGTGTTGATTGTTGTTGAATCGCTTGCCGAAGCTCAGCTATTAAGATTCTGCATGTTAATGATGAAGATTTCACTAAGCAGCCGTGTTTATCGTATCTGACTGACACTCTGATTTGACAGCTCATCTTTCTTGAATTCTGCAGGTGGTTTTGCAATCGTGTTTCTCGTGAAAACAAATCAGGGTGTGCGTTGTGCTCTGAAGAGGATGTATGTCAACAACGAGCATGATCTGCAGGTGTGCAAACGGGAGATTCAGATAATGGTGAGTTTCTTAGATTAAACATTTCACATCAGGTTGGTTTTGTATACTGAGTAAAAACCACATGTGGAGGCAGCTGCAGTACAAATGTGTTTTGGAAGAAAACCACACAGACAATACACTTTGTTCTGTCCAAACACAAAATCAGTAAAAAAAAAAAAAAAAAAGCTTCCTGTAGTTGTGTTGTTTTTATGGTTGTACTTTACTTATTACTTCTGTCCTTTAAAGTGTTATCTTGCACCATGTGGTTTAAAGACAGTTTAGCTTTTCATAAGATGTTAATATTTTAGTCCTTGTTCTGGGAACTGGTAGAAAATCCTCTTGGGTTTTTGACGTATTTGTGGTAAATACTGTATTTTTTTTTATGTAAAATAAAACATCTGACAATTCCTGCCATAAACTTATTGAAAACAAATGTCATATGCATCTGATAAGAACACTTTCTGGCTTTATATGTGAGAATAGTATCAAGGCATATTTACTATAAGTAAAGATGGAAACGGAATACCCTGAGATCTCACCACAAAATGACAACGTTTAGTGATTTTAGTAAGTTTCAAAGCTTTTTTGTGGTATTTGTTTTTTTTTTTTTAGCTAGTTTGAACTGGACTTTGCTTTCTATATATATGAAGGATGCAGAGGAAGGGAAGGAAGTAATGGATGTTCAGATTACAAACAAGGCTGATTGTATCATTTAACAAACATCCAACAGACCTGTATGCAGTGTTGGCCTAGTTTCGCTTTCTCAACCTCGTACACTTCTCATTTAGTCTCCTTTCATTCACTCCTTGGTCCACGTGTACACACACAGACGGTGCTTCACTTCAGCTCCTGCACTTGACATTTATGTCATTCCTGTGAAGATTGCTGGTTTGCGCTCTCTCCTTCCAGCTCCCCCTGCAGGAGACGGCCTCATAGTGAAAAATAACTAATATTTCTTCCCTGTCCTGCTGCTTCTGTTTGCCATAAATCATGTTGTCATGTGTGACACTCTGAATTCTGTTCTGCATGAGGTAAAATAGTAAAAACTTGTGATAAAGAACTGCGTGCTCCAAGCAGTTGCTTCACCACTCAGAAAGGATGTGGATTGTTCGCAGCAGCTTATTATAGTCGTCCTGTTTGGCACAGACTTTGTGCACTGTAGTCTATAAAGGATTTTATGTTTGCGTTCCTACAGAAAGACCTCGTTGGTCACAAGAATATTGTTGGTTATCTGGACTCCAGTATCACAGCTATGGGATCCAGGGATGTATGGGAGGTTCTCATACTGATGGACTACTGCAAAGGTGAGTTGAAACAGAAATGAGCTGTAATTGATGAAAGATTTGCTTTCTAAAAGTACTTTCACTTTAAAATGACATTACATTTCTGTTGGGTTGTGATCAAACTGTTTCTACATATGAATTGTGAACGATTTAAGGTTCATGGATCAAACAAACGCCTCCTGAAGCTTCAAGCCTTTTTCTTTTTTTATCCTCATGTATAATCTGATGATATTTTGCAGGAGGGCAGGTGGTCAATTTGATGAATCAAAGGCTACAGACTGGCTTCACAGAGTCTGAGGTGCTGCAGATCTTCTGTGACACCTGTGACGCTGTATCACGCCTGCACCAGCGCAAGACGCCCATCATCCACAGGGACCTTAAGGTGACACACTTTAATACTTGGGTTTCAGCTACAACCACAACAACTCAGCTTTAGTTTAACAGGAAACAAGATGATTATGTGACACGCTTCTTGAAATGTTAGTCATTCATCTTATTCACTGTGAAAATCAGCTGCCGCTGCCCCAGCATGGTCTGTAATGGGGCAAGCCCACCATGCTGTGATGCCTTTGAAGAATCATGACCTGTGTCATGATTATGTTGAATGTGAGGGAAAGTTGTGTTTAATTATGCATTGATCTCACAGGAAAGGAGACAATTAATACTTGAAATACCTTCTTCAGAAGAGTCGTGTTCATCGGCGCATCAGTATCAAGTAGAAGTGTTTCAGTATGAAAACATGGCTTTGTTGCATTTTAGATTTCTTGACTTAAATGACAACCTGCAAATGGTGTGTGTTAAAGGATAATTAATGAAAGATGGAAATTTTGAGTTTGACCTGAAGCTAGGCATCACAATGTTGAAAAAAGCTGTTTCTCATCATATATCTCACACAAATAATCAGTTACTGCTCCACCTTTCAGCGATCTTTGTCCAAGTCTGTTCATTCCCCTTAAGCCTCACACAGTCCTCAACCAAAGCAATTCAATTGCTTTGTAAAAGTCTTGTATTTCCACAGGTGGAGAACATCCTCTTGCACGACAAGGGTCATTATGTGCTGTGTGACTTTGGCAGCGCCACAAACAAATTCCAGAGTCCTCAGACGGAAGGAGTGGCCGTTGTCGAGGAAGAAATCAAAAAGTTTGTGCCTCTTTTCCTCTGCACCGTTCATTCATTAGCACATCTGTTACGTAACACAATGCAGAATTAGTTTGTTTACGGTTTTTTTTTTGTTGGTTTTTTTTTATTGGGAACTGCAGCTGTAAAGCAAGGCTGCAAATATGACTAATAGTTTTATCAGTCATTCAGTTATTTTCTGAAACAGCCAATCCAGGGTTGTGATGGAGCTGGAGCCTCTCCCAGCTTTTAGCAGGCGAGCGGCTGGGTACCGTTAGACACATCGCCAGTCCATCACAGTCAATAGTTTTACTGCATACAAAATAAGTATTAAATAGAACAAATGCTTTCATATAAATGCACATTTCTAAACATCTAGTAGAGTATTTAGTTTTTGGACCACAGTAAAAAGACAGATTTCTGCTTAATGTTTAATGTTCTCTCTTCCAGGTACACCACTTTATCATATCGAGCCCCAGAAATGGTGAACCTGTACAACAACAAGATTATCACCACAAAGGCGGATGTCTGGGTGAGTGAACTGGGCCGACCTCTCTGATGATGGGAACAGTGCTTTTGAAGTTTACATAAAGCAGAAACACATGTTTGCATCATGGCTTGTAATGAATGAAACAGATGTCATAGAGGAAAGAATAAAAAGCCTTCAGGTTTGATTAAAAAAAAACCCAAAAGCTGCAAATAGATTTTTACACGCATTATGAGGGGAAAATTGTTTCTTTTGACTAATAATCTTGTCCTCTGTTTTCCTGGGTTTGACTGGGTTTGCATGTGGTTGTCCTCTCCAGGCTCTGGGCTGCTTGCTGTACAAGTTGTGCTTCTTCACTCTCCCTTTTGGTGAAAGCCAGGTGGCCATCTGTGATGGCAGTTTCACCATTCCAGATAATTCCCGCTACTCTTATGATCTTCACTGCCTCATTAGTTAGTACCTGTTAAATATTGTTTCATGTTATCAGCAGTGTCATATTTGTCTCAGTTTCTTCTGTTTTTCTTCTGTCTGTTTTGGAGGGTTTCATTGTTTTCCTCTCTGATATTTTCTGCAGGGTACATGCTGGAGCCAGACCCAGACAATAGACCAGATATATACCAGGTGTCCTATTTTGCTTTTAAACTTGCTCAACGGACCTGCCCTGTCCAGAATGTGAAGGTGAGGCTTTGCTAGTGTCGGGGAAACTCAAATATTTAGATATGCTTAACTTTTTCTTATCAGGAATTGATGTTCATGGTGGAATCTGCTTTAGACCTTCTGCTTGACCCACACAGGCAAACCTGTTAGTGGGAAGAGTGCTGGAGAAAAACCAGCTCTGATTCATTGTGTACATATGTTAGAAAATACTTGCAGCCAGATTGATGGTGATAAGATTTATTCCTGTCTTTGATTGTTCCATCCTGTGCAGACTCCATGCAGACAATGTGATTATTTCCTTTTTTCCTCGTACTCTAGAATTCTCCAATTCCTTCCAAACTTCCTGAGCCAGTCAAAGCAAGTGAAGCTGCTGCGGCAAAGAAGAGCCAGACTAAGCCCAGGCAAGCAAGACATGCTTACTTGTAATACTGTTAAAGCTGTGGAAACACAGTTTTTTTTGGAAGTAATTTGTTACAGTCAGTATTCTGATACTCATTAAATTATGTTAACGCTGCTTACAGCAATTAACAAGAAAGCCAACATCTTTTCCTTTGTTGCTAGACTGACAGATCCAATTCCCACCACTGAAACCTCCATCACCCCTCGTCAGAGGCCCAAAGCGGTGCATACCCAGCCTGCTGCTGGCATCCTACCCATCCAGCCTGCTGCTCTTACCCCTCGCAAGCGGGCTAACCTCCCTGGTGGTGTAGCTCAGCCTGTGGGTGTGTACAGCACTTTGTCATTATTCTTCTACACCAATGTTTTGATTTAAACATCTTCAAATGCACGGGACTCCCTCTCGACCTCTCACTTATCGAGTGCTGCAGTCATCGACAGGGACGGATGAAGTGTGCATGTTGAAACATGGGACAGTTATCAGTTTAGCCATTGACTTAAAATGATAATAACATTTTTTTTTTTTTGCTCTCTCAATCTGCATCACTGCTTCAGGTGATGTCAGTTTATGTGCCTGTTATAAATCACCTTGATGTATGAGTGACATTTTTGTTTTAGACTCAAATTTATTTACATAGCTTCCAACAAAAGTGGATTTTTATCTGTGTGTATATATACAAATTCTCTTCATGCTGCTGAGTATAATGTGAAGCATGCACTTTTTCTGCATCCTGCAGGAGTCAGCTTAGACCTCTCCCAAACAGCTGCAGCTATCCAGTCACAGAAGGCACAGGCTTCAGCTCAGCCGTTCATCCAGATGCCAAACAATACAAGTCAGGCTGCAGCTCCGCAGAAGCAGGTACAGACTTTGCACTGCCAGTGAATTTTTGCAAATTCATGCAAATCCTGAATCACAATCTTTTTTTTTTAATGTGTTGAGAAAAAAAAAAACATCAAAAACCTAATCAAATTTCTCTGTTGACTCAAATGGAAATGGGTAACCATTCACTTTAAAATCAAAGATGACAAACCAACAACAGACTGTCACATATATTTGTGTTGTAGGCTGTGCAGCCAGCTGCAGCTGCTGGAGCAGAGACGGCGGCATCAGCAGCATCGTCAGTGGCCAAAGGTGAAGCTGCACCGCAAGCACAGGCAACAGCCCAGCAGCAGACCACAGCTTCCTCCGTGGCCAGCTCCCAGCAGGTGACACAGACTCCATCCAGCCCTGCCGCACCTCAACGCCCAGCGCGTCGCAAGCAAACTAGTCAGGCTCAGCAGCCAGAGGCTCAGTCTTCTCCCAGCAAATCAGCACCTAGTCAGCCAGCAGTAGCTCAGCAGCAGCAGATAATTCAACCATCAGCGACCCAGGCTCAGCCTGCCTCCACTGAAATCAGCCAAAAGTCAGCTGAGACAGTAAGAGGCCTTTTGCTTCAAACAGTGCCTGAATTGAATGAACATTGCAGAGTTATCAGCATCATTTATTGAATTTTTTCTTTTCATTAAGCATTTAATCCGAGGAGCTTGGCCAGATGTTGCTACTTTCTCCATCTCTCAATTATATATTTCTTTCTTTTGATCAAAGAAGTGAAAATATTGGTTATTGTTATGGGGTTTATTTCTAAACTGTTGTCTGAACACATTTATCTGAGACTTTGTGTGACACATTCCATAAAACCTGATCTGATTTTATCTTTGGCTTGTTGCTAATACCATGCATGCTTTGCTCAGACTCCGCCTCCAACTCCGAAGACAGTGGAGGAGCGAGGCCATCAGCGTGTCCCGAGTGATGCCGCAGTGAGTGTTGATTCTTCACAGCAGCTGTCAGGAGCAAATGGAGATGCTGCAGTTACTCAGTAAGTGACTTTTTACTTTGATAAAGTGAAAAGTACTTATAACTCTTCCCCTGTTAGTTTCACTTTTCAATTTTTTTGTTTTTATTTGTAGATCCGTTACATCTCAGCAGAGCACCGTCCAGCCAGCTCAGCTGAGCGATGCAGTGCAAGACCAAAGCAAAGCTGCACCTACTGGTCCTGGCTCCACACAGCCAGCGTGGAACCCATTTGATGATGACACCTTTTCCAACCTCAATGCTGGTGAATTCAAACCCGACGAAAAAAAGGCTCCAGGTAACATGTTACCGTCGTATCAAATTAGTTAAGTCAGCTGATGAACAGCGTGTGTTTGGTACATAAGTCAGACTGAAAGTACACAAAAAGTCTGAATCCCCTTAGGGTCTATTTGTGCAGTACAAGTATGTTTTACCATTAACATCTACCATTAGATGCTGAAGCAACATCCTCTGAAGAGTTGATACCAGGTCTGCAGGCCTCATCTGTGGAAAACACTCCCCAGGAAACTGGTATGATACACTCTTAACTTTGTGCAGTTGACAGAATGAGTGTTTTTCTTCCCTTTGGTCTGTATGGACCTGCATTAATGACACTTTTCAGTGCCGCCATTGGTTCAGCTTATAAACACAATGCAGTAGTAATACTGCTCTAAGAACTTAGTTTAGAAGCCAGAGAATCAGGTGGAGTGTGTGACATAAAATGAATGAACCTTGTACTACTAATCTTACATGAGCTTGCACATCAAAAGTGTGTTTCTAGATTTAAGACGCCACCTGGAGAGCTAAAAAAGATCCATAGTGGTTTGAGTGGAAATTTACACCGCCTCGCTTCCGTCTCAGTTACACAAACTTGGTTCAGTCCATCATGGCATTCAGTTTTGCAAACTGGATTAGTTTTAATGCAACGTGGACAGAGTTGGTAAAGGACAATCTGCTGATGAGTAAGTGTCTTTTCTGAATAGGTATTATTCCCCTAAATTAAATTAAAATTAAATTAGATTATCTTTCTTAAAATGTGTTGTCGTCCATTTAAACACACACACACAAAAAAGTGTAAACAAGGCGATTATGCTTAGGTCTACAGTTTTTGCTGAGTGGTAGTTTGTGGATGTGAAAACAAATCTATATTTTAATATATACATTTCTTTAACAAGGTTGCTGAGGCTGATAGTTCCAGTAATTCAGAATCCTTCGCCGCTGTTCTCATGCCACACGTACCGTGCAAAGCTGTAGGAGTTGAATGGAAGTGTAACCATTGAAGTAAACCTCTTAATGTGCCTGATCCATTAATCTGATGGCTTTAATTAGCTTTGAAAGCCATAGCTGCCAATATGCATCATATAATGAAGTATGGCTTTGGTTACAAGGAACAGTGCGTTTGAAAACTGGCCACAGGTTATATTTGTGTCTCCCCTCGCAAGGCAGAAGGATTAGGACATATTAAGAAGTCTCAAAAAGCCCGTCATGTTAACCAAAGAACATGAGCTTTAGTTCACATGTGGATGACATTGATTTTAAAAGGCCAACTAACAGCAAAACTGAGCATACTACCTGCTTGACTGGCAAAATAAAACAAAATAATTAAATCACACAACGTTTATTTCACATTGACATTCATGTCTCATCCGGCATCATTGTTTTCCTTGTATTTATTTGAACCGTGTGTTCAGGAGCACAGAGTCATAAACCCTGCCTGAGTTTCCTTTGTGCTTTGTTTGCTAGGTGAAAAACCATCTGCTATTCTGGAATCTGGAGCTTCGCTGCTGGCTGTCCCGGATCCTTTCCACACCCTCCAGCTGTCAGATGCTCCAGGTAAATGGTACTGCGCTGACTGGCGTTAAACACACGTGTGTGGTCTTTTTCTTTTGTTGTGGCAAAATCAATGCTATCATTTTCTGAAAATAAAAAAAAACACGACTTTAATTATCTAAACATGTAACTGCTCTGACTTCTTGTCAAGAGGAACCTTTGTATTTAGTGCTCGAAATAACTAATACAGGGAAGGGATTTAAATAGCTGTCAATCTAAATGTAAGGTTTATGATCCCCCATTCCCCTAGTCTCATTTCCACTTTCCACTTTATTTTCCTGCTCTGTCTGATCGAATGTGGATGTAAACACCTTTCCTTTTCAGCTGCTTCCTTCTGTATTTCACTCACATGTATCTATTTCCACATTTCTTCACCGCCTTTTAGAAAAGCTGATCGAAGGACTCAAATCTCCTGACACATCTTCGCTCATGCTTCCTGACCTGCTGTCGCTGTCTGATCCTTTTGGTGGGTCTGTGGAAGAGTCAGCAAAAGGTATCGACGTGTGCTGAGGTTCAGGGGGGAAAACCAAAAGTACAAGAATTCAAGTATAACTGTGTAGTCTTTGTCTGCATTCTGGCTGTTTCTGTCTGTGTACAAACAGAAACTTCACTGGTATGCAGCAGACTTTCTTATCAGTTTGTAGAGTTTAAGCTGATAAATCTGTAGTTCTGTATTAACAGTGGGTCAGATGATGTTTGAAAAGACTGCTTGCAGATATATATTCCCACAGATATCCTCTGCAGTCTGTACAAATGTAATTATTCTCCAGTTGCAGTGAGTTGTTTGCAGTTGGTTTAATATGACGTTAAATATGACGTAACAACTACTGAGAGGGTTTTTGTTTTTTTTTATCAAAGACAAAAAACACATATTGGAAAAAGAAAGATATATTCAGTTATTTCAGAGAATTCAACTATAAAGCATTTATCACGTGGAATTTAGACATTCTTATACTCAGTGCAAAAAAGATGAGGTCATGTTATCGTACAAAACTTGACTTGTCAGGCTTCCCCTGACTTGTCCCAGATCCTCTCACTGCAGACGACTCTCTCCTGGGCTCGCTGATCTCTGGTCCACCAGCTCCTACTGCAGTAAGCAGCGCCACATCCTCCGTCTCCTCAGTTCCCACCACCGCTGCCTCTGCTTTGGATGATTTCAGCATATTGTCTGGAGACTCGGTGCAGCCTACAGCAGGTAAGTTGAAGCGACATTCCTGCGATGTCAAACACGCCATCGGGGCTAAATTAATGGCAGTGATAGAGGACAGCTGACCAGCTGTATCACTTTTACACAAAGCCAATGAAATGGATGTTAATACACACAGCAGAAATGCTCCATTTTAGCCTCAGCAGCAGTTGCCTGTCATTGCCAACAGCAGCAACAGGCAATTACAGGGTTTTTTGATTAGGTGTAACTGCTTAAGCTAAATATGCTAGAGGGTGATGCTAGCAGTCAGTGTTTTCTCAGAATCAATGTTTGGTCACTTGTTCAACAAACAGAGGTACAGCATAAGGGGAATGTTTATTTAGGCCAGGATTCAGATTCTACAATCTGTCACTACATCCTGCTTTGAATGGCTTCTTTGCATAGGCTGATGGCTAACAATATTCTCACTGCATATTGCACACAAAGGGTTGATATCATCTAATTAAAGATTGACAGAGCAACGTTGATAAAACAGCATATTGAACCAACTTGGGGATTTTTACTGGGCTCCAAACCCAGGAACTATTCTGGTCCACCATCATGACATGAATTGGCATCTCAATTAATTCAAGTCAATTCTCTGTAACATGAGACAATTTGCAGCCTTTAGAGAGCACATGCAAGGTCATGGTTTGCAAAATATGGTCATCAGATTGACACACTGTCGTTTAAAATCTGCCAACTGGACAGCTTCAATTCTACTCCAGGGAGTACTGGGTCAGGCAGCAGTTTTATGGAAAGTGCGATATCATTACAGAGTTTAGATTGCGTTTGCAGGAAAACAAATTCTCTGTTAAAATTTTAAACCATTTGGTGGCATCAATAAATGCAAGTTTATTTTCTTGAATTGGATTGTAACTTTATAAAAGTTTGTTATTTGAGGTCCAGTGAGTATGTTTGGTCTGTGTCTAACAGATGAATGTTTTTGCTTTAGTATTCTTTGTGTCAGATATTTAAAGGTAGTTGGATGCTTAGGCTGACTGGAATTATCTGTAACATTTATTATGGGTCTCAGTAAAAGCTGCGCAGCTGTAGTTGAGCTGTCAGGACTCGCCTGAGTGATAAAAGTCATTATCTGCTGTTAGTACTGACAACACCTGACTATGTTTACCAGCTTCATCCAGATTATTACCACTAATCTCTTCTCATAAAATCTTATTAAACAGGTTTTTTACCACCCAAGAGCAGCAGATGTGTTTCTGCACAAACTGTTGGTTTATGAGTTGGAAATCACCTTAAAGGGGTGCTATTATGGTATTTTAAGTTTTCTGAGCTTTCTACGGTGTTACAGTGTTGAATCCTCATCAGACATGTGAACGGCACTGTTTTTTTTATCACCTAAACGCATGTTTAGCACGCTCTCCTTTCGGTTTCCATGGCGACGAAAAACGCGTCGTTTTAGAGAGTTTTTTCTACTTGGAAATCCTTGTGACGTCCCGGGAGATAAGGTTCGGTGATTGGTTACCTTCTACTGGTTAACAAGGGCATGTACAAATACATCAGGCGGGTGGAAAACGTCGGATAAAGTTATTTCCAACGATGGCTGGTGAGTTTACCAAAGAGAGACATCCTGCTGCATTCGTTGCTGTGGGTTGCTGTTTTCCACTTCGTTTTCAGGGTCTGATTCAGGTTCCAACATGTAGGGCTGTATCCTATGTGTTGACATTGTATTTTGTGTTTTTTATTGAGTTCATATTAGCCTAATCCTTCTGTTTATGAGATGTTACAATGACGGCGAAAGCAGGTGCGGTGCGCGCTCCCGATGTAGTGCCGTGGCGGGAGTCGGGGCTTAATGCGGAAGAGTCTCAATCCACTCGTTTTGCCTGCAGGCTGATCTGACAGCCTACAGAGAGGGTGGGTCTGAAGTAAATAAAGCCATTTGTGACAATAACTCGATCAATCCCAGCCCTTCTGGTCTCAGAAATAAGAATAAATTAGCCTGAAATCCACATAATAGTTCCACTTTCATGAGGGGAAAAAAACAGCTTTTATAATCCCTCTTGTCTGACGTTCACATGAAGAAGAATTAATCAGAAAATGCTACAATGAAAACAATCAACTATGTGTTTGTTGAGAACAATTTCTGACATATTTTTGCATCAGCAACCAACCTTTCCTTCGTTTCCTTCAGACTCGTCTCTCCTGATCTCAGACTTGGAGTCCCAACAGGCCGCTGCAGAGACCGCCACAGAGGATGACTTTGATCCCATTCCTGTTACCGGCCGAAAGAATTCCCAAGGTAGGTCTTTAAAGATGCCTTTAGGAAACATAAATGCCCTAAGGATCAAGACCAGGAATTGGTTTGCTTGTTTTTGGGGTGGGTTGGCGTGGGGGTTCCTTGATGGCTGTACGGTAATTTGCAAAATAAGATGACCAGGTGTCTGTACTTTTCACATCATCAGTGTTAAATTAAAGATGTTCAAACATCTGTAGCAGTAAATGAGTAAATTCTCTCTTTCTCAACCTCTCTCCCCTTGTTTGACTGCTGTGTTTGCTTGTTGTGCCTCCCGCTCCTCTGCTTCTTTCCCCTTCTGTTTGCTCGTACTCGTCTCGTCCTCTACTTTCCTCTTCTCTCTCCGGCCAGTTTCAGGAGGCCACTCGCGCAGTAACAGTGGTGGCTCTGAATCCAGCCTGCCCAGCTTGGCCCGCTCCCTGCTGCTGGTGGACCAGCTCATCGACCTGTAGGCGGCCCACCCCCTCATAGAAGCTGTAACACTGGATAATAGTCTGGCATAGCATAACAACAATCAACACTGTTGTCATAGCTGTCTCCCTTCAGCCCCTGGCTGTCATCTTCATTATAGTTCCAGCTGTAGAAATATCCTTCACCTGTCAGCGCTTCTTCATTCCTGCTTTCCATCGCATCGATCCCATTATCTGCCTTCTCTTCACCTTTTTCTCTTATCCTTGCGTCCAAGACTTTTTGTTTTAGTCAGCATGCATCACGTTTTGTCCTTTGGGAACAAGTGGCCAATTCACCATCATCATTCTTTCTAAAAATGAATAATTTCTGTCTATCTATCCAGTTGGTTTGAATAATACTGCAGTATGTCTAATAGCAAACAATAGGAGATTATTGTTGTAATGTGTAATAGGCATAGTTCTAAGTGGTTGTAGTTATTGTGCACAAGTGAATTTGTCGTTGTTTGCCTTTATTAATTCTCCTCCCCCACCTTATTTGCACATTTTAAAGAAAACAAAAGATGAGGTTTATTAATATAAACAAAGCAAAACTTTCCTGAAACATAAGTCATGCAGCCTGATTTGCTAAATTACCTGTTCAAAACTGCTATAGTTTTGATTTTTTTAAAGGAAAAAAAAACATAAAATGAAGTCACAATGTGGAAACAACAGCCATGACTACAAAATACTGAAGTGCCATAAAATAATCTGTAAAGCTAACTGGTGTATCTGCTAAATAGCAACACAAAACAACAAGAAAACTCCTTATAGCCAATCGATGTGTACCTGCGATATTAAAACAAAAAGAAAAAAATTCCAGACTCTGTTATGCTATGTTTTATTATCATTATTATTATTAATTTTATATTTTTATTCAGCTTGATTTATTTCACAAAAGGCAAACAAACAACTGTGTTGGAAAAATCAGTTTTTTTTTTAAATATGTTAACTGCAGGCTGCCATACTGACAGAAATGCATGGAATCATGAAAATAATTAGATGATCACTGCTCTCATGTATGTATATATATATATATATATATATATATATATATATATATATATATCTCACACACACAACAAACACTCATTTTACAAATAATCTTCACACACTCACGTTTTTGCTTTCCTACATCTCATTCACTCCACACTGTGCAGTCCCTCCTACATTCCTGTCTATTGTTTACTCATCATTTATGTAAATAGATATCTGCAAACACCTCCTGCGGCCTCTTATCCAGTTCGTATATATAAAGTCATTGTCATGAAGCTTTACTTGTGGATGACATATTGCTTTACTTGTGAATCTGATATGTCATATATACATATATATGACATTGTTTCCCTGTTAATACATGTTAATATGAATAGAGTGTTAGAGAATGAATGTAAGAAATAAATATTAGTCTATAATAAAAAATATATCTATGAATCTTAACATCATAGTCATCAGTAATACTGAAAAATATATAAATATTTCATTCCTCTGTGTGGAATTATGTGCTAAGATTTTTTTTCTTCTTCTCAATTGAATCTACTCAGTATATGTCAGTACATGGAAATGTATAGATGATAACCCTAGCTTGGTTCAGCCTGGAAGGCTGAATCCCATGTCTTATTCCACTTATGTGACAAAAAAAGTGAGTCCATGTTATGTTTGTTTACATGGACTGATGAAGGATTATATTTTTATTCAAGTCTTCTGGAAAGTGGGAGTATAATTGTTTGAGTTTTAGTCCTGTTTCATTTGAACTTGTGCTTTTTCAGGCTTTTGTTGGCCAGTTTTAGTGATCACAGGATTCATGTCCAAAAGCATGGCAGTGTTGTTGAATGTTCTGTTCACGTGCGTTGGTATACAGTGTTATAAGTATGCGTGTGCGTGTGTGGAGTCCGAGTTGTTGGGTGTGATTTCCAGTAGCCTACTTGTGTTGATGTTTGCTGCAAAATGGCAACAGACAGGTTTTCATTAAAAGCTCTTCTGAAAGCACAGCCCACCCCCACCCTAAATTCTCTCAGGTAGTCAGAGCTGCATCACTCTCTCCGAGAGCTGGACATGTACAGCACTGACTTACTGCTCCCCACTCTTACTGTCCTCTAGCTGTCTGCGTTGAATATTACACGTAACCGAACTGTCTGAGTTTTTAATGTGCGAGGGGCTCTGTGAAGTGTGCCAGTCTGAAAATGCAGCAGTGCTGCAGCAGCAGCGCTTCGATTATCACGCAGCATTACGTCAGCTGTTGAGGGTTAGAAAGGATCAGCTCCAGTCAGCAATACACTGTAGATGTTTCTGTAGGATCAAACAAACATATTTTGCTTCCTGTGCATGATTACAAAGGGACTGTTACCCTTACCTGCTTCTTAATTTGTTCTTTTACTTGTAATAAGGACTTTGAAAAGCACATAAAAATTGTTGTTAAAGCTACTAAAAATACTCTGTGGGGAAGAAAGAAGTCTAGAAATAATGCTGGCGGGAGGTCGAATGGATTCAGTGGTGATGATAGAGTGCCCAAGTCTTGATGGGTGTTCTTTATGTTACCAAGTGATCTGCTACGTTAAACCAAGTAGTTATATCTGAGTGAGATTGTGGAACAAATTAAATGTTAAATCTATTAGTCCAAAATCAGGAAATGGATTTAAGGCATTAAGTGGACCTAGTGTTTCATTCAGATGCTTAATGGGATACAAAATGACTTGTGTGCCGTTTCAGCATCACTCTCAATATTGTTTTGAGTAGAAAATGCAGAACCTCAATTGATCTTCTGTTCCACATAAACTGACAGGAGAAGCCTCCCTTTTCAAAGTGTCTTGGGTGTATTCACTGCAGGTGCTGCATGTGCAGTCAAAAACATATCCTGTTTATGATCCTTCTGACGAACAGCTCAGTCATTTGCAGTTACTGTTTGAACCTATGCAACTCCCGAGCTTTCTCCCCGTCCCCGCCATTGTGCTGTTGTAATCGGTAAAGCCGAGCGAGACGATTTGCCTGATGTGAAGCAGAAGCCCCTCGTTCTCTTTGTTGTTTTGCCAAAAATGAAAGCTGTCAATTATCTGATACTATCAAGTGTTTTTGAGATGCCTCCTGTCATTATGGCCCAAACCTGCGTTAGAGCTGTGATATTGTGTGCTCCTATTTTTGTGAGATAACTTAAGAATTATAAAGGGATGGCAAATAAAGTACAAATGTGAATGTCAACGTGCTGAGTGTTGATTCCAAGTTTGTGCTCTAAATTTGCTGTGAAAAACTTTGCTGAAATATCCTGTTTATTTGTTTATATTCCACATTTAAAATAACTTTGCTGTAAAGTCAGATACGTATTTATTGTTTCTCAACAAACATACCATAAAACTTGTACATAAAGTAATCTGGGTGAAATATTTAGATCAAAGTTGTAAGTATAAAAGCTATTTGAAACCAGTTTAATTAGAAAAATGGTAGTTTTAGGACAAAACCCTCATTCTGAGGCTTAAAAATGTGAAAGAAACAGGTTAAGGGTGTGTATTTAAAAAAAAAACAAAAAAAAAAACAACTAATAAACTTTGTTGTCAACACATCAGTAGCATGGATGAGTAGACTCTTCCTCTGTTCCACAGGGTTGGACCGACCTGCCAAACTGTCCGATCCGCAGAGTCCTTACCTACTTTTAAGAGCAAGCTAAAGACTGCTATTCTTAGTTTTGCACTTAGTTTAACTCTTAACTCGTCAGAATAAGATTTGTCCAGCTCTTTGCCACAATTCAGCACTGAAGAAGCTGCTTCAAAAGCAATGTTGTGGGATGAATTGTATATGGGCTATTGCAGGAAGAGAAGAGAACAAAACTAAAGAAATAAATAAAATAAAATGCACTGCCTCCAGCACTACATGGCAGCACCTGGGTCCAGCTGGACTTGCAGCAGTCTGACTAGAACTCCTCTATGATGTCCCCTACTGTTTCATTTCTTTCTCACTCTCAGATATAAGTTGCTTTTGAGAAAAGCGTCTTCTAAATGACTGTCGAATAAAATAAAAGAGTTTCCAAGAAGCCATTGCTCGGTGAGAGGATACTTACACATATGAAATCCTTACTCACAAGGACAATGCTGGAAAAACGGCATTTACGAGGCTCTTGGGCTTTCCAGCAACACTGCATTAAAAGCACACCACTCTCTGTTGTG
Source organism: Telmatherina bonti (assembly GCF_933228915.1). Classification (NCBI taxonomy): domain Eukaryota; kingdom Metazoa; phylum Chordata; class Actinopteri; order Atheriniformes; family Telmatherinidae; genus Telmatherina; species Telmatherina bonti. Next base: position 20,461,224 of record NC_136615.1, read on the forward strand.
AAAATGGTTAAATGAGCTCTGGGACACTTCTGAAAACCACTACCAGACACAGTTAATTCTGCATCCACAAGTGCAAGTTGAAACTCTACTATAAAAAGAAAAACCTACATTAACAGAATCCAGAAATGGTGCCGGTGTCTGCACATCAGTTTGTTAAACATGAGCAGAGGTAAAACAGAAGCCTTTCCCTAAGTCCAGAACACTACTTTTTGGAAACTACACACACATCCAGGTGAAAGAGGAGAGGGCGCCCATCTGCCTTGTAATCAGCACACAGTTCAAAAGCCTGCATCTGTGGTGGTATGGGGTGATGAGTGAACACGGTGTGTTTAACTCGCTCGTCTTCAAGTGCACCATTCATGCTAAAAGATCAACAAGTTTTGGAGCGATGCATGCAGATGCTAATTTAACTATTCCACTGACGCAATGTCAAACCATGTCTGCAGCATTACCAGTGCTAAACTGGTGCAACAGTTGGAGCATTATTGGGAAACAAAGTAGATAAAGACCCAGACTGTAACTGTAAAACTGCTGAAATCTTCTGAATATTGCAGAGGATTATTAGAATATTAATTCTATTTATTATTGGAGATGATAATTATTATTATTATTATTATTATTATTATTATATAATAATAATAATGATAATAATTTTATATATATATATATATATATATATATATATATATATATATATATATATATATATATATATATATATATATATGTATATATATATATATATGTATATATATAATGTATTTACAAATGTTTTTCTCCAAAAGTATTAAGCAAAGTTGATTCTTAGAAATAGAACAAATTCCTAAATAAACAAAAGAAGGGGGAAAAAAAGGCAATCTGCAGGTGAATATTTATATATATATATATTTTTTTTTTTTTTTTACACCAGGCTTAGCTTTAATAAAATGACCTTGAAACTGATGGGTTTTTTCATGAAGAATATTTAAAATAGACATTTTTCCATGACTCTCTCTGATGAATAACATTTACTGAATATAAAGATTAAAGGATTTAAAAATCATCTAGGAAAAAAGGTTTGTTGAAATAAAAATAAAATGTAATCCACGAACAATCTGCTTCCAGCACTGTAATATCTACACAGGTAAGGACAAATACCAGCTTCATGTTGTGTTCAAACCTCAGTCCAGTTGTTTGTTTGGTGACCTTGTTTTCTGTTAATATGCTATTATTTAACAGGGATTACTGGCATTTATATTCAGATTTAATTATCATGCTCAGTCTTGTTTAGGCTTTAATTGAAGCCAAAGACATTTATCAGCACAAATGCTTGGGACAAAAATCACATCAACCCTGCCATTTAAAGATTAATAGATTATGTTGCACCCTTGTCACTTTACTGTAATTTTTGATACAGAAAGACAGGATTTGCTTTGAGTTTTTTTTCTACGTGATTCTTTTTATAGCATTTATTTCTGTTCAACATAATATGAGAACAGTACATTTTTTTTTTTTTTTTAGAAAAAATGGACATCCACTGTAAAGCATCACCATATCTGACCTTGCTTCTATGTCTCCAACATACAGACCTGCAGAGGGAGCTCTTCAATCATGAACTGCAAGCTGCTCACATGACGTCTTCTGTGCTCTTCACTGAGGATGAACAAAGGCCAAGGATCCAGCAGAGGACTGCTTCGTGTATCTATAATAAACACATGTTGCTGTCAGATGAATGGGGCATTCAGCACAGCCTTGTTCAAACTCCGTGCACCACATCTCAGGTCAGACCTGTCGGCCAAGAATCCCAGATAGAGCCTCAAAACAACCCAGTAGCCTCTGATGTCTTCCAGCTGGCCCCTTTTAAAACACCAGGAAAAGGAAGCAAGATGGCATTCAGAAGTGTCTCCTTTTCTGCATCTCATCAACCAGCTGAGGCATCTGATGTTTTCCTCCAGGCACCGTTTGGAAGGAGGCAGGAAACCAGCGCGGCTCCTACTAACACACACATATTTAGGCCTTGTCCACAAAAAATTCATAACGACAAACCGTGTCACCCGGTCAGGGTATCGCCTCCTCCTGTTCTGCAGCATTTCAGTTTTCAAGGAGCTCCTCTGCGCGCAGAGGCACCTCTGCTCCAGCAGCCGGTGGCGGTGCATCGGGTCGTCTCCAGGATCGGTCAGCAGGCCGCTGTGGGCTCAGTGGCTGTAGGGCCTCTGCATTCCTGGACAATAGGGGGGAAATCTCTGGATGACCCCTTCAGTGCTGCACCTTTTCAGCCAAGATGCTCTCAGGGGAAGCCCTGATTATATAATCATCTCTTTTTTAAAAAAAAAAAAAAAAAAAAAAAAAAGTCAAGTCAGAGCTTTTTATGTAACTTAGAAAGGAACCCAGGTATTGTTCAGTGGCAGTATTACTTCATTTCCAAACACAGCTTTATTTTTAACAATATTCTTGCAGTTAAAAGCATTTTACCGTTTATGTGCTTGTTTTAGGTTAAGGGTCTACCTCAGTCATATGTGCACAGCAGTGATCTTTTCACCGCTTTACAGTCAATACTTTTACTCACTTTGGTTGACTGCTCATCCATTTATGAGTAATTAACGCTTATTTAAGGATATCAGTGAGGTTAGGTGTGTAAGAAGATGAAGAAATATCAGTATGATCATGTGTTACAACTTGAAAGATCAGTATCTAAAGAAATAAAGCAGCTGCTCACCATTCTACACTATTATGGTAAAATATCTCTGGGTGTTTACATATAGATTATGGATTGTGCCTTTCTTTTTTCAGTGGCCCCAGGCTTCTTGTCAACAGCCAGTGTTTGTGCTGCAACTGTTAACGTTTTCCTCCAAGCCAAAGAAATCTGTTTAAAACAGTTGAGGGAAGAAACACACATTTCCACTTTTTATTTTCATATTGTCCTAAAACCCCAAATGGCTGCTCACTGGAGAGCCGTGTGTAAGCAGAATGTGTTATTTCAGTGACGTTAAACTCTGTTAACTTGCTTCAGATTAGTCTGTGGTTCATATCCACTCCTGTTTTGTAAGTCAACACAGCAGATTGCAGGACTGTCTCAGGAGTTGTTGCATATAACAAGCAAGCTGATTGTGTTTCTTCACTATGATTTTAGTTCTGCTTCGACCCCAGCGAGGACGTCTTTGAAACCACACTGCCTTTGCTTTAAGTGTTTTGCTCCTGCATAGTATTTTTTAATCTGTATTCTTCAGATACTCAGTATTAAAACAGCCTTTAACTGTAAACAACATGTAAATGTGTTGCTTGATTCTTGTCCAGAAACGTTGTCACCCTCAATCGTTCTTCATCACTTTCACTTCACAGACTGCTTTTAAGTGTTATAAGTCATTTAGTGTGATACAGATCTCATCCAACACCTCCCACATGTCAAATATGGAAGCTGCATATATTGGATTCATATCCCTGGGAAATCTTCATTTCCTTTTGTGCATCACTACAAATTGATGCATAGTATGGGGTTTTAGTTGGCCATAGCAATTGCCTGTTGAAATTGTGCAATGGTTGTGTAATAACATTTGCGCCGCTGTTAAGACCAGATGGATCATAGAAAAGTGTTCATGTTTAAATGGGTTAAAAGATGGCTGGTATGCTTTGGTGTGCTTTGATAGTTTGCAAGCTACTTGTATATAAAATATAGAGCTCTGAAAAGTTTACTTGGGTCACAATGTGTTGTCTTTCTTTTGATTATTAAAATAAGCTGAGCTATAATGGGGGAAAAAAACATTTAAATCAAAAGAGCAATAAACTCACTGAGTCACAACAGTTTGAGCCTTAAATAGAACTTGCTGCTGAAATATGCAGAGTAGGTTGACTGAAAAAAGATGAGCCTCTTGTTTTTATCAACACGACTCAAAAAGTCATGTGAGCTGAGAGCCATCTTCTTAAGGAGAGTGTGTGGAAAATGTGAAAAGAGAGCCATGTCTTGATCTGATTTCATAACAATAAACATGTGAGGTTAAATGGAAATAGATCAATCTAAGCAGTCTGGTATGAACTAAATAAAGGCTGCATGTGCATTTCTGCTATGTGGCTCATAAACCTGCAGAACGTTGGAGCTGATTAGCTGTGTGTAGTCAGTGATTGCCATTGTTTGTGCAGCCAAGGTAGACAGCGTCCCAGGCCAGGAGAAGATGAGGCCACTATGAAGCATATTTCAGCATTCTTCTGGAAACGCATTCATGAGCTGTGGGGTCATTTTGTGATGTTACACAAGATTCTGTGAGCTGACTTTTATTACCCAGTTATTTTTAAAGGAGAGTTGAGAAGAGAACTAATTTGATCATATGCAGGACACAAAGAACTAAACACCAGCTGTCAAACACATGCAAACACAGCTAGGACTATTTGACGTTGATCATTAGGAAATGAGGTAAAAAATGGACTGAAAGAAAAGACTGTGCCCTTTAAAGTTGCCAACATTCGTCATCAGTCTTTTCGCTCCTCTCTGGTGGGCACTGTAAAAGTATTAGCTGTGTAAATACTTCTTCCAGGTCTCCATGGCATCATAGCTGGATTTTACATTCGTTTCTGCAGTTTGTCTGCCTTTAATCCGACTTTTCTCAGACACTCCTCCATGAGCTCACCAGTGCCCACGGAACTGCAGGTCCAAGTATGCAAATCTGCGAAAGCATTTCAAAACGAGAGAAAAAAAGTCAAACAAAAACACATGGAAAAGGTACATTAGGATTTATTTTAGGAGATCTGAGTGGAAAAAGACTTAGCTTTGCAAACAGAGTCTTCTGTGGTGTATTATATAACGCCAAACTCTAGTCACAATTTTCCTTTCTTTTTTTCTTGAAGAGTATTTCAAGTCAAATCAAAGGTTATTTATAAAGCTCTTTTCATACAAATGCAACACACAGTGCTTTACATGATAAAAAAACTATTTTAATTATGTTTAAAAAAGAAACAAAACAAATCTTCTCTTACTCAAGTATAAAAAAAAAAAAACAAGTTCAGGAACACACACTTGATCATACTTTTATTTACACGTCATCACACTCACACTAATGTAACATGCATAAACAGCCCACACCCTTACCCAACCCTTCTGCAAACATAAACTCTGTTTCTGTCTCTTCAGCTGAAAGATAAATATAAAAACATCACTACAGATAAACATTTGCCTTGATGTCTTTGTTCTGATATCACAAGATGCAAGCTACTTACAAAGTGCAGACTTTTAGAGGTTTTGTCACCATCCATGCAGACACTGCACATCTACTAAGTTTAACAATCATCTCAGCTGATGCTCACTTCCGCTCTGATTTTGGCTCAAAACACTTTCATTTTTATTATTCATGGAAATTGGCATTTTTCATGGCAACAATGACTTCACTGAGCAGCATTATCAATGGGTCCATTTTTATTCCTTTGTCTCCACAAGCTAAGACTGTCAGAAAGCAGAACCATTAGTTTCAATAACTGTTCTAGTGGGTTTCCAGTTAATATCAAACCTATTTTCTATCACACAACCACAAGTCTTTTAATTTTATATGACATTAAATAGAGCATTAAATATGGGAAATGTTTAGAGACAGCACTATACATCTGAACTCTGAAGAATAATTTATTCAGTTGAAATAAATAATTTTAAAAAATGCTGTTTAGCAAGATGTTTAATGTAATTGTCTGTAAGCAAGTAGTAAACTAAGTTTTACGAACTTTTTCATCTTTTTATAGATTTTTTATAACCCAAAAATAAAAATGATTAATAAATATCTGAATCATGACTTGAGCAAAAGAAGGACAGGGAACTTTAATTAATTTATTGCACATTTGAGTGGTACAAACAAAATCTGATCACAAGACTCAGATCTGCAGTTTGTCATTCTGGCTGTTGGATCAGTCACACAGTGACTTCCCAAAAACAGCGTCAGACTGTGTGGAGTGATTTATGTGTTGACAGCTTTTCAGTCAACATCTCCGGACTTGAAATCTACAATTTATTTTCACATTGATGCATTCCATTAAAATTGTCTAATTGACAGCATTTGGTCAGCGACCGTCACTGCCATAAGAGTTGTGTATGCCTGTACAGTATACAACTTCATAGTGATAAATATGCTTATTTACTTTCTTGTCATACAAAAATTGAGACAATTGCTGCCACTCTTATGTATATGGAGTGAATGAAAAGCCTGCATCACAGGGTGATTAGCTTAGCTTAGCATGAAGACTAAACCCAATAGGAAATAGATTGGTACAAAAATCTTCTAGATATGGAAAAAAAAAAGCATTAAAAAGGCTGCATCAACGTTTCTGACCAAAACATCTGTACATTAGTTAATAAGAATAACATGTCCTATTAACTCAGTAAAAACTCAATTCTAACAACCCATAAAAGCCAAGCTGTGCAATATATATTCACCAATAAAAAAAAGTCAGAGTTCAAGGCACATCATACTGTTTGGACTTCACTTAAGAAGTAGTAAAAAGGTTTTGCTGGATTTACTGGACCCTACTCAGATTTTTAGTTTATAATCTTCAGTTGTATTCATGATTAGGGCGTGGAGGAGGGCGTGAAGGAGGAGGCGCCCTGCAAGGAGGTGGGCCCTGAGGTGGAGGCGGCAGAGAGCCGGTTGGTGATGGCGGTACAATATCAGAGACTGATATTGTGTTGGCTTGTGGCAAAGCTCTGTTTGGAGGTGGTGTGTATGGGGGAGAGCTGCTGGAGGATGGGGGAGGAGAAGATGGCAGAGGAGGCAGAGTAGAAGTTGGTGAAGGGGGCAAATGGAGAAACTGGCTGTCATCTGATGGATGGCGTTGGTATGTATGGGGCAGAGTGTAGACAGGTGTGGAAGGGTGGTTGTAGATGGGGTAGCGAGGAGCGGGGTAAGACTGGATCCGGGTGAAATTTATGCACCTGCCCTGTAATGAAGGTTCAGAGGGTTATGACAGGTCAGTGCTGTACTTAATATACTTAACTAAACTTTAAAATTCAAAATGGAAAGAAAAATTTATTTAAAAGGGCAAGAAAGTGGCACACTGGAAGGTTCTCAGCAAATGGAAAGAGGATATTCCTTTTTTCTGTGAGTGTCATGGAGAAAACAAGTTTTCCTGCCAGTTTAGTCATGCTGACGCTGGGAGTTGAAGAAGGCAGACCGCGTCTACTCCTAATGACTTCTGCAGGCAAAAGCATTCCTCCAGACAATACTGCATTCTCTTTTCACCTATGTCTACTCTCTCTACTACTTGAGAGTTTCCCTGAAGGCTCATTTTCTCATTGTTTAAAGCAGATTTCACATAAAAACAGAAGATCAATCTGTGAAATACCTACAGTTAATCCCAGCTAAGAGTCCAGCTTTGCATAATTGTACTGTTGTTGTTGTAACCCAAGCCAGAAGCCTTTCCTCTAAGCATTCCACAGCTTTGTTTTCATAGATTAAAAATCCAAATTTTTAACTTAAAAAAAAAATGTGTGTGCTTATCTTTGTCTCACCTTGTCTCCAGGATATGGTCTCATTATAGACACTCGATCATAGCCTTTCCTTAGGAATACACACAGAGCATCCAGTTTTCCCTGGAAAAAGATTAACTATGTTATTTACCATGTTTATATACATATATATAAGCACAATTACAATTGTATGCATTTATGCACTAGCACTCCTTTAAAAGACAAGCAAATACTATCGTAATAAAATAAAAAAATAAAATCCTGTTTATACATAATACTGCCTGTGTATCTGCAGTTCTTTTGCAGATGCTCTTAGGAAGAGGACAGATGAACAAAGGATAAATTTGGTTTGAAATAACACCCGCTCAACAGATCCCATACTCAGAGGTTAGTTCAGTTCATGTCTGGTTTCTATTACCATCCATCCTGCTGACTAATATGTGAGGAGGCAAAATTTTATTAACTACTTCCTGGTTACGCATCATGCCGAAAACACATGAGCATTTTCTCAGTTATGATGGACAAATACAAATTTAAGGAATAGCTGATGTTTAAAAAGTCATTTTAGAACATCTGGGTTAGATATTATCCTGCATTGCAACTTTTTGTCTAAAGAGTAAGTGCAGTTTTAGTTATTAAAAATAAATAAATATCATCACCTCATGATTAGAAAAATCTAAACAGACACATTAAAAAGGACAGTATAGAGGAGAGGTGAATGACTGGAGCACCTTGATAGGAGAGTACCACTTCTGGGGACATGTGGACTTGTGCATGTTATAGTAGGAACGTAATGGAGGTGGATCGTACTCCTCAGCAGGCATCACAACTCGAGCATTTTTAGCTTTTTCCAGCTTGGCTCCTTCTTCCGTTGAACCTTTATCTCCCCAACGAACCTGGACAGAAAAAGAATATTTCAATCAGCTGTATTCCAAGGTAAGCTTTTGGGAAAAATGCAATGATAAACTATATACATGATCTCAAAGGTGGGAGTGAGTGTAGGACAGCAATGCAAGACTAAAAAACAGTTGAAAAGGAAGCAGGCAGGTCTTCCACACGGTGGAAAACTGTCCGATAAGAGAAGATGATCATGTTGTTTTTTTTCACCCTCATTACATCTAAAACAAATATGAAACCTGAATTTACTACAGATGCCACTAATCTTCTGAGCAGTCTCACTAAAAAACTGTCTCATTTGCACACTTACAAGGTCTGGGAGTGTAGTTAGGAATATATACATAATGTATAAGATATCTGAACAAGCTCCATTTGCAAACTTACTTATTCCTCCAAATATTTCCATGGAGGACATCATACACCCACCAAAATATATCTTCATCCAACATAATATTCACTTGCTTAAATAAACCTATAATCAGAGTTGGTGATACATTATCCAGAAAAAGTAGATTGTTCAATATTACTTCAATCTTTTCACTCAACATGATTTCTCTCTTTTGCAAACCGCAATCATTCCTCAGTATATTGACTTTAACACACTCATACATCCAGTTTAAAACTACATAAGAAATGGTTTTGCTTTTAGGTGGGTACAATTCATGACTAAATCTTTTGCTCCTTGTTCTACTGTTTTGAGCGGAACCTGTAATCCTGTTCACATTCCTGTACCTGGATTACCTGAAAGTTTGCACAGTTCCTTTTTCTCTTTATCGCTCTCCGACTATTCGTTTGTTTGGATCTAAATACTCCATAGATGGTGAACATGCTGTTTAGCTGCAAGTCACAAATTATACTCATGTTTTTATATCCTGCTGGAAATGCTCCTTTTTATATCCTGATCAGAAAGTCTGAGATGATCATATATCACATAGTGCGCTGGAAGTGTTAGCTTTAAATTCAATAAATATTTGTGCACATTACACCACTTCAAGGTGCAACATAATTTTACTGGAGCTACAGCTGAACAGTATGAGTCTAGTTCCTGTGAGATATTTCTGCTCATTCACATTCAAATGGTGTTGCATGTCTGCAAGGCTTTAATTAAAACCAGTCCACTAAAATCCACATGAAATAACAAAAGTTGGCTCCTGTGCCTTAGAATTTATTTGTGACATTTTATCTGCTGCAGTTTAAGATTTGGGATTTTTTCCCTTAACCGCAGACAACAGCATATATAGTTTTAAACTGACACAGACTCTCAGTAAAGGAAGAGTGCCACAAATGCTATTCAAACTCAATGTCAAACCTAAAGGTTTTCTCTTTGAGAGTCTTTTCTTGGTTTATTTTTCTTGGCACAATGACGTTGATGCTAACAGAACCACTTAAAAAGCTAAAGTGTCAAGAGTGAGCCAAAGCATCAAGAGTAAGCAGTGTCAACGCCACCTTGGAAGTTCATTACTCAACTCCACACCCTTTCAGCTACCACTCACAAACCACAAATGCTTTTACTCGGCAGGAAAAAAAACACATAAATGAAGCTGTGCATATTTTCCATTGCAGTGTTTGGAAATGTGCGTGCATGTGTGTGTGTGTGTGTGTGTGTGTGTTTGGCTGCTTCAAGGCAAATTCACAGACTTGCCAGACTGCACCAACACTGTGAAGAACTTCACACTGACAGAATGACTCGTCTCCTTGACCCTATCATTCCAGATGATACACACATCTGGTTCCTGTTTGCGGTTGCCTTTGTATCACTTTTGTCATTCACTTGTTATGAACTGTTGTTCTAAGGTATCATGTAGGGAGCCAACGTCAGACTGTCATGAATTCTTCTTAATTCTCCTCAGAGGTTTGTTTTTCTGTTTAAAACTGCCAAATCTGAGGCGCTTAAGTGCTGTGCGACAACAACAGATAAATCACACGAGGTCAGACCCATAAAATGGTTCTACTCTTTAAATCTACTGAGCATTTTTGCCATGTTGGCAGTTTACTGTCCAGATGTCCTCGTTTTAACTTTCTCTGGCTGTCAGAGTCACAACAACAAAGTGACTCAGTGTCTTCCAGCTTGGATTTGCATGCTCATCTTTTGAGAAATGGATGTCTGTTTTCCTTTGTATTCCTGTTTTATAATCTTCCCACCATTCAGGATTTAATGAATGCAGTAAAGCCTGCCACATGTTTCCTCTGTGAACCTGAAACCAGCTGATGGAAAAAGATTAAAAGTTTGATTAAATCTGAACTATCTGAATAGGATTTTGTGTTTAACAAAGCAGTACAGGGATTAGCTCTACTGCATCACAGAAAGGTTTGATTCTTACTGCGAGGAGTGTGTACGTTTCTTTGTGGCTTTTTTCCATGTGCTGCATCTTCTTTCTACAGACTATAACCATTACTCTTAGTTGTGTAATAAACTGCTGACCTTTATGGGGTGTACCATGTCTCTTACCAAATTCGGAGTAATGGATGGATAGCTACATAACACTGAAAACAGCAGAAAAGTCTACATATTTAAGAGTAGCATTTTTGAATCTTTACCTCCCGCCTCTAAGTGTTATTAAATGCTTTAAGCTCCTTCATATGAATCTGTCTTAAATAGATATTGTTTACACACTCTCTGCCTTGCAGACTTTTGCCATGAAACTTTTATTGAGTGTGAACGAGAGCAACTATTTTAATTTTGTCCCTCAGATTTTTAATTTCAGATATAATTGTTTAAACTAGAATCCACTTCACCTTAATCTCCATAACTTAGAAGTTTGACAAAGATTTGGATGTGAACCAAAATAATGTGCCTTTCTTCCTCACCCAGGTTCTAATTTTTTCCCCACAAAGTCGTATTTAAATTAGGCTAGGTGGTATATGTTTGCAGACAGATGGGCTGATTATGAGTAATTCTGCCGACAGGCAGCAGAATAAGAAGAAAAAAAGACTTCCACTTTTCCAATTCTTACTGTGTAGAGTTTCTCTTCTCAAAGATTTATCTTTACTATGTGACCAAGTGTAGATTAATCATTTTCTCAGTTCACCTTGTAACGGCTTTTTCAGGGCATGCTACCAGATGTTGATATTTCTGTGCAACCACACTGCTTATTGCTACATCATAACTGCACTGTAAAGCATGCACATTTGTTATGTTAAACAAGTTTGGTGCTTTTGCATTTTATTTATCATAAAGTCATTCATTTACATTTTTTCCTTCTTAATTACCTCCATTCTCTTGATGCCCCCGACTCCACGGCCTCCATAATACGATGCATCAACAGTGGGCCACCTCTTCTTGGGGAAACCATCCTCATCATCCTTAAGAAACAAACATGTTTAGTTTTACTATGAAAAACAACAAGAACAAAATATTTTGCAGAAACTGAAATAAGTCAGAATTTCTATGACAGATTAAAAAAAATGACACTTACAGAGAAGTCTTCTATCACTGGAGGAGGCGGCTCATGAATAACCTGTAAGACATGAAAAACAGATTCACTCCAAAGGATAGATATATGCAAATATTATTGGCATACAAATGATCCTGTATTGTGTTGCATCTATCCATATGCAAACAGCAACAACATTTATGACTTAGTTAATCTCTAAAACTGAATTATTAAATGCCATACCACGGTGCAGCACAGAGGCCAGAACCACCACAGCAGAGCGATGGTCAGCAGGAGCAGCAGGATGAGCAGCGCGATGGCCACAAATCTCCCATCAGACTGCAGGAAAAGAGTGCTTGTTGGATACATGGTTCTCATAGCCATTCATATTTTTTATTTGCATGCAGCTTTCAAATTTTGTCGCGTCTTGGCACATTAAACTTCAGTTCAGTCATTTGTGGTAAAATTGGGGTCCCGCAAAGTGCTTTTTAATGCTTTTTATTGCTTTGCTTTTTCTTTTTTTTTTTTTTTTTTTAGTTCTTTATCTTTATTTTTTTTCTAACCTTCAGTTATATGAGAACAGTGCATAAAGAGAGGGTCTCCTTCAGGAGGATTCTGTTATTTATCATGGGGGTGCCCAGAAGATCAGCCATGACCACCACCCACTGAACACTGGTCGTATCTTGATTTTGCTGCACCCCCCCACGTCCCACCCCCCCAAGCACACTGGCAGACTGCTAAGCAAAGGTTCATAAATGGGTGATCCTTCAGACCAAATGATTGAATTTTTAGTGCTGCAACGGGCCATTCTGACATCACAAGAGACTAAAAATATAGACTAATAATAATAATAATAATTTGAAATAAGTCTTCAAACTAATATTTCTTGGTCATGTTTGAAGACATGTAATATAACTTTGGCTATTTCTTTTCCTCTTATACTTACACATGGGACAGCAGTAATGGTGATAGAGCTTGAAATGAAGCTGAGGCCGTTATTCATGCTGACATGAAGAGTGGCTGACCTGTAAAGATGGCAAGGCAGTGATTTAATGTGCATTTAATCATAGATGGAATATTGTTAACAACCTCTCTCTCACCCAATATCCACAATATTTTCAGCTTGACCTGAGCTATTTTCTAGTCCTGTTAAAATTTAAAATTTCATGCGTCTCCTTAGTGTCATGGACTCTCATCATGTAGGTGTAGCACAGTGACAGTCCTCAGAGATACAGCTCCTTCTCTGCCAGAGCCACGTGAGAAATGAAGTTATTGGGTTAACTAAGGTTTGGGAGCAGGACCACCCCTCTAATTCCCAAGTGAACCTTTTTATAATTTGTTAACTTCCTTTTGTCTCATTCTCTTGGACTCACCACCCTCACCCATCCCTGCTCTAACCCTTCCTTCATCCTCCCATCCCCTTCCCTCTCTCTCTGGCCATAACTTTAGGTTATCTCTACCCTGCTGGCTCTTGCTTATGCAACCAGTAACTTTGTGCATTTTGTGCATAATCATTCAGCAACACTCCTTTCAAGTAGTGTCCAAATTGTGTTGTTGCTGGCAGCCTTTGCTCCCATGATATCAAATACAGTCCAGCAGTGAGTGTGTGAGTCTAATGAGTGTGCAAACTGAACACAACCTCAAAAAGAATGAAAAAGCTACTGTGCCATTTACCATGCTAATGTACACTTTCAGGGGAATTGCATTTGAACTGTCTATGTAGATGATTTGTATCATTTGGAGCATGAAGATTTTTTTTTTATTATTTTTTTTTTTTTACAGTTTTTATGGTTCTTTGGTGTCTCAGATATCTTTGCTTTTCTCTGTGGTCTTTTATGTTGTGTTCCCTATCTCTACTTCACTTTATTTTTCTTTGTTTTGTGTCATTTGTGCATCAAATACAACACTATAAATCAGCTATTAACGTGGAAGAAGTAATATCTGTCGTCACTGTAGCGAGTTAAACGCACGTTCCAAATTTTTCCAGAACAGGAGCAGGACACAGAAGGTATGTATCTCTCACAACCAAAGGCCTCTTCACTGTGGGGAGAAAAATGAACATAAGAGTTAGATAGTTTGTATTCAGCTTGAAAAAAAACCTCATGATGCAGTGATGTAAAGGAAAACTTAATATTTTTCTTTTATTTTCTTCCAGTCTTCAAACCTTAAAAGCTTCAAGACCAAAAAAAATGTTTTTTAATGTATTAAATTCCTGGACATCCTGTCCTTATGGAAAGTAAGGCAAATGAGGGAGGATTGTGGTTTATTTACCCTGGCTGAGTGAGTGTCTAGCATATGCAAAGACAGTGCTTATCCCTGATGAGATCCACATTCCTCCTCAGTCATCTGAGAAGTGTTGAGTGTTATACCAGCTGATTTGAAGCAGAGGAAGATGGTGCTGATGGATTTTGGGGAGGGTGAGATTTCTGATCATTGTAGCCCACAAAGAGATGCCATCCCTCACCCATCCATGTCCATGCAGCCAAAATATACTTGGCAGTGACATAAGTGGCTGTAGAGCATTCATTATACAGTGTGAAGGATGGCTATTTGTGGCAAATTTCTCAGTTTTATCTCTCTATTGTTCACACTTCATCTAAAATGTCTTTCATTAAAAATTACAGGAGCAGGGCACAGAAGGTACGTGTCTCTCACATTCAGATGATGTTCACAGATTCCTCATTCATTTGAGCTTTTGTTGTTATCCACCACTGAAACATCTGCATAGTCCCCACCAATAAATGTTTTTTACTTGCAACTAATGAACAACGCAACAGTGTCTGAGTGTTTCCACCTTTTATTCGAGGTAAGACTAAGTCTCACCTTAAAGGGAGGAAACTAGTTGGAGCCGCAAGCGCAAGCGTCCTACAAAATGAAAACCAGTTGCTCTAATTGTCTGCAGTTATATGATTCATAAGTGTGTTTTTAGAAAGTTTGTAACTTCTTTGTATTTTGTCCAACTTTGCAGAACTCTACAAATGATTACGTTTAGTTGGTTACAATTGTCCAAAGAAACAAAAGGAACTATTAACTTGTTAAATTTGTATGACTATTTTGCTATTTCTTTATTGCCTCTAGAGGATTAAACTCCACAACAAGTTCTCACGTGTGACCTACAGTATCTCAGACTTGGAAAGACTATTTAGCACACGTTTGCCAATAGAAACATCCAGCACACCCAGTGTAAACATTTTCATTCGCCAGCTTGATGACTGTAAGTCCACAATTTATTCTGTTTTTGATCTGACTCCTGAATGAAACATCTGACTTTGTAGTGAATACATTTTCGCTTTATTTGCTGGTTATAGGCCAGTTGTCGGTTTTGTGTGGTGGCAGTAAAGCCAGACTATCCTCAACTCAGTTATATTGTCATCAATACATATGCTGAAGAGTAATTGATTAAAATCTCTTTATTAAAAATCAAACCACATTATTACCTCCCACAAGGAGATTATGTTTATCAGCAGTATCAAGCCAGATGTTAATTTCTGATAACAATGTTCTATTTGGTTGAGAGACAAAAACTAAGGATTGCAATGTTTGTTTGGGTGTGTGTTTTAAAATAATAATTTGGTGTGTGAAAGCTTTATTTACTTTGTGTTGCTGGTTGCATGAAAAGAACTTTATAAATAGTTTGATTTGATCTCTCTTTTGAGTTCTTAACCATGTTGTTAGAATCTTTATACAAAAACTACTAGGCAGAATTTTGTGATATTTTTTTTCTATGGGTCTTGGTCTAACTTAAGTCCCTTATATTTCAGGAGGAGTCTTTTTCTCTGAGCTACTTGGCAGTGGTCTGCACTCTCTCAATGCTTTTCTAATTTATTATTATTTACATGACAAATTAGTATTTTATAATAATAATAATAAAAACAACAACAACAACAACAACAATAATATGGCAGCTGGTAGATACTATGAAATTACATAAACCCCCTCTTACTCTCTTGATCAATGATTCTGGGAGAACATACAGCTATAGTTACCGGCATGTTTGCTACCAGTGTAAAGTGTTTGTTACATTACATTGAATGTTTTACATTGTATTGAAGTGGATCATTGTAACAACTGACACAGAAGTCCATACTTACTTAAAGTAAGAGTGTCATTGATGCGGAAGCTGCAGAGAACTTTCTGCACATCTCGGGCATGAAGGAAACCATTTCCTTTGACAACGACCTGGAAGGTTTCTATAGTGGAATAAAAGATCTAATTGATCAAATTGATAGACTGATAGCCTAAAATCTTTATTTTGAATATAAAAGACAAAATTAGAATATTTTAAATATTTGAAAAGTAGTCATGAAAACAAATTCAAATAAAATGCTGCTTAGAAAAAGGCCTTTAGACAGAAATGATGTTAAATTCATGTATCTTTACCTCCCTCGCAGATACTGGATGGTTCAACTGCAAGGATCTCAATGCATGATCTCTTCAGGATCTAAAACAGACAATAACATATGACAAAATGAATGTTATACTATTTGGGATTTTATTAGGATGTTGTATAATTTGATAAATATTAGGATCTCTGTGTATTGCACCGAATCAATGACTCCCTGCAGTGCTTGAAATCCATCATTCACGGGAAAAACATGGTCCTTACTGTCAGCTATTGTGGAAAGCTGTCAGTGAAAGAGAATAAATGTTTATTTTATCATTCAAATTATTAATCAGTGCATTAACTGCATTAATCAGTATACTTATTGATTAACTAAAATGTCTACCTGTGTTTCATTAAAATCTTTCACTCCCACACAGTACACAGTGGCTCCCAATTGACGTGCTCTGCTGGCCTGATTAACAACAAATCATTAAACAACCAAAAACTGATGAAAGAGCAGCATCTGATGTGCAGTCTGTAAGTGTGATTGGCGTGCAAACACAGCAAGCTCAGGCAGAAATAAATTGATATGTAGTATAAGATGTTATTAACTATTTCTAACAAACTTTTGCAAAGATGCCATGTTTCTAACCTCTCTTTGTGCCAGATCAAACTGATTCTCTCTTAGTTCCCCATCTGTGAGAGCGATGATGACACTTGCAGTACGGTAACCTAAAGGACCAAAAAAAAAAAAAAGAAAAAGTTAAATCTTTTCCCCTTCTTTCGTTATGTTCAATCCAATATGAACTTTATTTTTTAAAATATGAACCATGGTGACTCATGTCCATGCAACATGGGATTGGGGGGGTGTGAGAATGATCATGTGTCTAATTGTTTTACTTGGTATTTTAATATATGTAAAGCACTTTGTGCTACTTCATGTATGAAAGGTGCTATACAAATAAATTTTGATTTGATTTGATTTGATTTAATTTGATGTGGAAACATTTTTGTCTCCTTTTATAACTGTGATTAAACAGTGTGTTTTTTCAGTTGTTTTCAGTTGTTGTAATAATATATGGTGTAATATATGAATAATATAAATTTTAATCATTACGGTGAAGCGTTGAGGAGGTCGTTGTTCTGCTTACCGTCTCCAGTCGCATAATAAATTTGCTCACTGGCCTGGGGGAGAACATTTTGAGGCATCAGCAGTGGTGTCAAAAGTATTCATATTCATTGCTCAGGCAGAAGTATAGATACTTTAAAAAGACTTCTGTAGAAGTAAAAGTACTGATAAAAAAAAAACTTAAAAGTAAAAGTAATGCAAGTGTGAAAAATATCATTAAAAAGGAACACTGAAACTGTGGCACCGGAGCCCACAGTGCACTACCCACATTTTTCTAAAAGTTGTAATGATTATAGAGTTATATCAGAATGTTAATACTGAAAAAAAACTGGGAAGTACTACACCTTCTCACAGATTCTGATGAGAAATTTATACATTTATATATGAGCATTAAGATATGTTTCATGGTCTGGATGATATGACTGTAAGTGTTGTAATGTTGCAAATAGTCCAACTTCAAAAGGCATGTTAACAACAAACCTTTATATATATAGACAATGTAGGAGTAAACTACTTTCATTTCTATTTTTAAATTGTAAGGAGTAGAAAGTACAGATAATTGCGCAAAAATGTAAGGAGTAGAGGTATAAAGTCGTCTGAAAAGTAATTACTACAAGAAAGTATAGATAACCCAATTTTCTACTTAAGTAAGGTAACGTAAGTATTTGTACTTTGTCACTTTGACACCTCTGGGCACCAGAAACTATAAAGTCAAATAGGCTCACTGAAAAAACTTGAAGCCAAACTGTTGGGTGGGACCAATTTTCCACTGACTTTAAAAATTAACCTACTCGTTGAAATCCTCTGTCCATGAAGGTGTCTCCTCCTGGCTCCACCATGCGCAGCTCCTCCAGCCCGGCACGAATCTGATCTCTGAAGACAACAGCATTAATCAGATGGACTGACAGAACACAGGTGTAGACTTAAAAGTCCAATTTAAAGTAATAAAGAAAAGAGTGTGTGTCTGTCCGTGTGTCACCTGTCTTCTGTTAGCGTCATGAGAGTCCTTCCTTCTGTCGAAAATACAATAAAAGACATCCGCAGCTGAGGACTGGAAAAGAAATTATAAGTATGAGAGCTATTAGCTGTCCTTTTCTCTTGGTTGTGCCATTAAGTGTCAACATACCTGATGAACTTGTGAGCCAAATGTTCCACAAAGTAATAGATTTCATTCCAGTAATGTTGCACACTGCCAGACCTGAGAGGGGGAGACAACACTTCCTAAGTTATGCAGTAACTTTATTTATAAGTTTATAAAAAATCACTAACAGCATTAGCTTTAATCAGCTGGAGCAGAAAACTGATAGTTTACATTAAATGAAGACATTTTCATTTGAAGTTTGAAGTGTTCTTTAGTTGTATATTTGGTATTTCCTAACGATTATTAAATATAAATTAGATTTAAAGATTGCTTACATTTTATTTTTCACCAATCTGTCAAAAAAAAAAAATCAATTTTCAGTCTCTTTTGAAAGCTTGTAAGTTTGATTGATGGCTGAACTAATTTTCTATGCCTTCTTTTCTGCGTCTTATTATTGCATTGATTAAACATGTGTATGTAACTTATGTAAAATGTGAACTTACTTATGGATCTAACAATTATCTGTTCATTAACTCAGTGAGGATTCAAGTGCTGGAGCTTTCAGCTGATAACAGCTGGCAATATTTGGATTTTACTCTGGCAAAATTTCACATAATGCAGCGGTTCAATTGGTTATTGTCATTTGCAGCTAATCTACTGAATTCTGTTAATTAATTACAAAATGAAACAGAGAAAAACTCAATCATTTTAATAGCATAATCTCTAAAAATAATCCAAAATACACAAAAAGCTTTTATGGTCACACTCATCTAAAAATGTTGTTTGGTATATATTTAAAATCGACAACTCAAGTACAAAACTAATTGTTTCAGCTCCAATTTATCATAACCAGAAGTAAATTTGTCAGTAATAACATATTGTCTGTGTTACACGATCTTGTGTTTGTGTTTTATCCACTTCTTAAATATATGTTAATCAAATCAATATTCAAAACGAAGTTGATTTCTAACTTGCTGTTTCAGCTTGAGCAGACTCATATGCTTTCTTTCATTATGTAATTCTGTCACGAGTTCTTCTCGTCCAGACTTCTGAACAGGTGCACGACCAAGAAAACAATCAGTTTTCAAGTGGAGGTCAGTAATGACATAAATAACGTCCACTTCACCTCACAATGCACTGTCTTCCTGTCCCCCCCTCCTCCTTATGTTTTCATTCAACTAGTGATGTAAGTATAAGTGGAGACGCACTGCCAAATAACCCTGGATCTCTGGAACATCTGGCTCTAATGGAGAAAGGGTTCTGCAGGCTGAAGTGCAGAGAGCTGAGGGGGGAGACTTGATGTGGGCTGCCGCTGACAGTAAAGCGTGGTCACAGTTTGACAACAGAAATCCCTGCAGTGCACTTTATGGTCTGAATAAACACATAAACATGTGGCAAGTGAAGACATCACTGCATAAAAAAAGTTTGGGGTTTATTTTGGTTAACCATTAGTTTTCTTGGAGAAAACAATATAAGTGACACATAAACAATATAAGCTATAAGCTTCCTTGTGACATGGTAACAAAGAAAGCAATTTAACTCTTGCTTGTGTAGCAAGGAGCCCAGTTTTGGAGGAAGATGGTCGGATATTTGTTGAATACAACAGCAAATGCTATAATTAGGGTTAAAATAATTGGTAGATTGCTAAATCACGATCTGTCGGTTTGATAAGCAATAATTACTTTAATACATTATTGCTGTTTTATTTGACTGGAACTACGATAATTAACTGATTTAGAAAATAATGGATGAAGAAAATATCCTTAGTTTAATACTAATTGCAAAGATTTGTGCTTCCAGATTAATGCAATAGTATTATGAATAATATACACAAAAATATGATAAATTATAAACACTATTCCACAAATAAAAGTATAAAAATCAAAGAAATAGCACATCTGATTTAATGAGTGGCAGGTATTTTGCAAACTTAAAGAGCTTCTGAGGTGGCATCTTAAAAATAGTCCTTGTCACTTCTTTCTCAATACAGTGATGCATTGTTGGCAAAATGCAGCCCATTGATTCCTCTGGAGGACAATATGAAAGATTTTAACACCTGTGACATCATAATAAACAAAGATAAGTCATGCAGCAAACATTAAAAATGCCCTGTAAGATCAAATAAAAAACAGAAGCACTCACTTGTCGAGAACAAAATAAAGGTCAAATCCTCCATAGCATGAAGACCCTGATTCCCTCCTCTCATAGACTTGTGCTGTGCTGCTGGCCACCAATACTGTCACCAGCATGCCCAATTCTACACGGAGCAGGGCCTGCCTGCACCAGGATTGGCACATCACCCCAAAATTTAAGACAGCACTCAGCCTGGATGTGAGTAAATATAAATATCCTCCAGCTGGAATGCTCCTTCTGATTTAAAGTGCCTTGATGTGGTTGGCCATGCCGTGGAGCCTGATCTCCAAGGCATGAAGTGCTCCTCTCTGGGTTAGAGTCCCATCTCTTCAGCAGCAGATGTGTGCTGCCAGTAGAGAGGGGGGGAGACTGGTGGGACAGTCTCGAGCTCCCTCTCTCTCTACACACTCAGAAAGTTTTGCACCATAAGTTTGTACAGCAAAACTAAATAAACATAGTAGTGGGTGTTCAACAGTTTTTTTCCCTCTTCTGATATGACTGGTTCCATAACTTTTGGGAAACATTTATTCTTGGTCATGCTTTTCTTTGTTTTCTTCCGCCAGCTCTGTTGGAGGTGATTCTACACCTAACCCATCAGCGCCATCTAGTGGTAAACACTTGCACTGAGTAAAAAGCACCGAACAGTGTGAACATGAAACTGTTTTTCAGTTCAGGCATGATGAAGTGCCGAAATAAAAACTTAACCTTTGAAAAGTTAAGAGTAAATATGCTTGTATGAAAGTAATACTCGTTACACTAATCATTACATCCATCCAGTTTCTGCTGCTTATCTGAGTTCAGGTCGCAGGGGCAGCAGCCTAAGCAGGGAAGCCCACACTTACCACTCCCCAGCTACATTTGCCAAGTCATTAGGGGTCATCCTGAACCATTCCTTAGCCAGTCGAGAGATATAATCCCTCCAGCGTTTCTTGCTTCTTCTTGGGGTCTCCTCCCTCAGGGACTACCCAGAACACTTCACCAGGGCCTGCTTCTGCTCCTGTAACCAGCAACAAAACACTAACTTATTGAAGTTTTCTCTCACTTAGATGCATGCTGTATGTATAAGAATAACAATGAAGAAAAAAAAATTGGAGTTTAAATTTTAATTTAATTGTAACTTTAATCAAACTTCTGATGATGTTGTTTTAAACTTGTCAGACAAGCAGGGCCTGCTGGGAGATCCAATTACAACCAAGTGGCTAAACTGAGTTGACAGTTTGCTTTTCACTCTCCAAAAATCACGGCAGCTGCCCTCTGTTTCTGTGCCAGCATCAAAGCTGCTCATAGAAGAGGCTGAGTTTATCAAGCATGACACTGTGTGGAAAAAAACTGTTAACTGCAGAGAGAAAATGAGCATTGGAGCTCTCATTTATCCTGCACGCTTAATTAAGTAACCTATGGAGGAAGTTTGAGGGCTCATGAGGATGTTTTACTCCTCATACTTAGTGTCTCCTTTTTTCAAACTTTTCTATCTTAAAAAGTTGTTTTATAAGAAAGAATTGTGTTCAGTAATCAGTCCCTGCAATGATGAGTCAGTGTTTCCACATGTTACAATGCAGGTCGGACTCTGCACCCTGCAGGTGGTGAATTCAGTCAGGAATAAACTTTTCATTGCAACATCTCTCACGCAGCTCAGATTATTTTTGAGGAATCATAAGAGTCTTTCCTTAAAAACCATTTGAGTTTACATGATTAGTAAATGTAGGCCACAAATAAACGTATTGTTTAAGAAAAAAATGTATCAGTGTAAAGAATTTTTAGCCTTCCTTCTGTCCTCTGATCTACATTATAATTAGACTTGATATATTAGACTTAGACATTATGCAAATCCACGCGAGCCATCTGACAGTAGGTGAAGTTCTCCTCGGGGTTCACGTGCCTGCATGTGTTTTGCTGTGTGCGCGCAGCTTGCGGACCTGCATGTGAGCGAATCGCAGCAGCAGCATCAGCATGGACATATT
Organism: Telmatherina bonti; assembly: GCF_933228915.1. Lineage (NCBI taxonomy): Eukaryota > Metazoa > Chordata > Actinopteri > Atheriniformes > Telmatherinidae > Telmatherina > Telmatherina bonti. The sequence goes on from NC_136615.1 coordinate 20,483,537, forward strand.
GTGTATATACAAATCACACCGCTGCTTTTAGGAATTCTTTTCTTTCCCTTTTCGTTTGTATTTCTTTTTTCTTTCTTTCTTTTTTCCTTTTTTATTTTTATTATTATTATTATTTATTTATTTTTTATTTTTTTTACCTTGCTGTTCTTCCGATAATAACCAGGGCTCATCAGCCTGCTCTTCTAGATATTTGATCAGAAGTTATGGACGTCGCTCCAGCGCTTTGGTTCTTGCTGTGTGGTCTGAGCGTTTCTCTGACTGCCGACTGGGAGCTCGTAAACACTTCTTTTTCTCACCTCGAGGATGCAATCGGTTACAAGGATCCCTGTAAAGCTGGTACTGTGCGTTTTAGCTTCTATGAATCTGCTGATGGTGAACGATTGATGTGTTTTGGTCCAATTAACCCCAATCATTAACTGGTGAAAAGAAACATGTAAAATTAATTGCAACTCTAATGAAGCAGAGAAAAGTTGAGGGCTGCATATATGCTTACAGTACAAAGTCAATTTTGCATGCAAGTAACTATGTAACACTCAAAGACAGCCTAGTAAACAATGCTATGCTGGCCTCCAAAAATATAGAGAAAATATAAATAAAAGTTGAAAATAATGAGACAAAGCACAAGTAGCTTAAAGAAAGAAGAAAATGAAGCAGCTGTAGAAATCTGAGGACCCTGAATGTTTACTGTCAGACATACACCATAAACATAGGTAAAACTGTTGTAAAGCAGATCCACTTTTTATTTAATGCACTTCAGGGCACCCCGTATGCCATGATGAGAAGCTAAAAACAGTAGTAGCTAGTGCTCTTAATGTTTGAAAACTTAAAACAGGCAGATATAGTGAATAAGTGGTCTTTTTTTATGCATGATATTGTGTTATTGTAAATCGCATTACTATGCAACAAGTGGCATGCTGATATTTTTCTTTTTTTTACTTTTAAATTGAGATTGAGATAATTTACTGAGACTGTTAAGTTTAGCTGGCCATGCATGTTTCCCACATACATCTTTGTTCAAATCTGCAATGTTTGTTTCTTATATATAGCATAAACATAGAGCAAGATCCAATGGATTCTATCATGTATGCATAGTATATTAACTTAAAATTATCAATATTTACATTTGCTACTGTTTTCCATGTAAGGGTTCATGGATGTGTGAAAAGCATATTTATAGTGTGAAGAGAAACTGTTTGGTTTTTGTTATTGTAGTTGATTATTTGCTGAAACAAACATTTTGATGGCAAGAAGCAATTCAGAGGATACTGGTGAAAATTACGACTCATTGTGCTGGCATGCAGCAGTATACGCATTGTTAGATTAATTCAGCCTTTGTAACAAAACTAAATGTTTTTTTTGTTTGTTTGTTTTTTTTAAATCTAACATTGCAAACAGTTTACTTGGGTAATCAAGGGGGCCTCCAGCAGGTTTGGGTTTCCTTTTACACTTGTGACTTCAGGAACTTTCAAAACACACCACTCCTGCACTCCAAGGCAGTTGCCTGGAGACTAGAGGTCACTGAGGCCGTGCCAGCACAGTCCTCAGCTGGACGCCGGTAAAATCCCTCTGCCCGCAGGGCACGGAGTACACACTGCAGGAGTAACAGTCATTCACAGTCACCCTTTGCATGAGTGAGTTTACTTCAAAGGCAGACCCACGGTCTGCGGCATCCTCTCATTTGTACTTTTAAAGGTTGTTACGTCACACACCTGAAGAAGGTATTTGAAGGGAGGGACTCCAGTGAGCAGATCTGCTTGTACAGGATGACAGTTAGGCTGGGGGCTTAATGGAAAAAGGAAACTTGACTATTGTGTATCCACTAAAAAATGTCCAAATTATCATTTTAAATCTGAACATATGTTTTAAAATGTTTTTTTTTTCTACATTTTCTAAACCAGGGATCCCCAATCCAGATCGTTGAGTACTGGTGTCCTGCAGGTTTTCCAAATGTCCCCGCTGCACCACACCTGATTCAAATCAATGTGTGTTTTGCAGACATATGCAGAGCTTGTCTGAGTCAGGTGTGTTCCAGGAGGAACACTTGGAAAACCTGCAGGACACTGATACTGGAGGACCAGGGTTGGGGATCCTTGATCTAAACCAATAAAACTGCCAAATATTTGAATACAAATAAATGATCTAAGATGTGTGTGAAAATTAAGCGACATATACATTGTTTGAAAACAAGACATTTTATGTTCGCCTGATTATTTCTTTTCTTTACTACTGTCATGTTTGCCGGAACCAGACCCAAAAATGCCAGACAGAGACACAACCACAGAAGGTTTACAGGGGGCAATAATTCTTTTAATTGCTCAAAAAATAAAAAACATGAGCAACTTCACAAAAACACTAGGGAAAAACAATAAAGTCTAACTCAGGAGCACTGCAGGCAGCAGTCCTGGGCAGCCACACACACCCAAGAGCTGTGCACCACTGACGACCATCTGGCAAAGACTGAGAGAGGCAGCCCTCCTTAAGTACTGGAGGGAGCGATGATGAGATGCAGGTGTGCTTACAAGCCCAGGGCTGCTGCACAGCCTAAAACAAAGAGGGGAAAAAAAGGAAAAACGAATTACCTCAGGAGCAAATACACAAACCATAAACAAAACCCTGACAACTACACTGCTTTTGTTATATCATACGCCGTTAGAAAGCTTTATTAATCATCTGTCCAAAGAGGTCTAACCCAAATTAAAAACTGAAAATAATTAACATTTCAGAATTATACTAAAGGCTTTTCTCAGGTAACAAAATTCCCACAGAGGTCCCAGTGTTTCCTCATCATTCATAATTCTGTCTTTCAACTGCGAGCTGGAAAAAATGAGTTTTCCTAAACATTTCTGCCATGTAGAAAAAATGCTAATGTGGGAGGTCAAATGGGATTTCTTTGCGTTTTAAAAATTATCTTCTCATTTGATTTATATTTTTTTTGCATGTTTTATACATAATAATCTCTTTCTAAAAGATAAAAAAATTAAATAAAATAAACCAAACAAAATTACACAAGAAAAGCGTGATCAATACTGTAGCCAGCCCCCAAACATCCTACTTATGTAGGACACAGCAGCATGCAATTTATACATTTCCTTTCAAAAGTTTAGTTTATTTGTCACAGATTTTTATATTTATCAATATCTGTGTTTATCAATCTGTGTTCAACTGTCTGCACAGTTGCCTTTCTGGGAGACATTGCACTGGATGAAGATGACCTTCGCATATTCCATGAAGCCAAAAGCAATAATGAAGCACAAAACAGTGATAACACGAACTCAGGTTTCAAAGCAAGAACATGAACCACACTTATCTATGAAAACAGTATTTCTTACAATATGAGTTATTATCAGGGCTTAAATGATAATAAATTAATTATCTCCTTTCTTGAACAGATAATATTTCATTTTCTAATCAAAACATCAAGAGAGCTACATACAAACAGCGTCTGCACCGCCAGAGAAGAGCAGCGACCTCCAGGCCTGAGCGAGTGTGGCCAGATGGCATAATCCCGTATGTAATCAGTGGGAATTTCAGTGGTGAGTTTTGAAAGCAACATTCCATCTGTTTTTGCAACACCCCAGGTTGGACACCAAAACAGGGGTGCAGAATCCTGCAGGTTTTCCATGACACCTGACTCAGATTGATCAGCCATCGGGCAGAACGTCGTGTTGGATCCATTTAATGAAAGCCAAGGTTGTGGAGCAGGAATTCATGGAAAACCTGCAGGACCAGCTCTGGACATCTCTGCCCTAAAACTATCAAATTTCTAATTCAGAGCTTCTTTTCAGGCAGTCAACGGGCCATTTTCCGTCAAGCGATGCGTCACTGGGAGAAATACACTTGTGTGACATTTATAGAGAGAACAACTGAAGAAAGTTACATTGTTTTCACCTACAGGCCATGTGGGTGAGTTTAAAGCATTTTAATACTTTTCACAAAGTTTAAATGTTCATAATTTTTTAAACAGAACTGCAATTCAGAAGTTATAGGTCAGAGAATATGACATATTAAGAAGGAAAGACCATTGGCAGTGATCTTAGGTAAACACTTGTTGCTGCCCATCAATCTGAAAAGAGATGTGACATAATTAGCAAACAAATTCTATAGTGACAAAAATTAATTACAATTTGACAACATATAAGAGAGTTGCAAATCTCACCAAGTGTACATTCACCTAAGTTCAGACTGTACAATGACCAGAGAAAATCTTTTAAGCTACAGACTCAACAAGTACAGCTTGATCTGACAAAACACTGGTATGGCTTAGCTTTGCAAAATCAGATCTGAACGAACTGCATGACTTCTGAAACCATGTTCTTTGGGTGAAGGAGACCAAGCTGGAGATATTTGGCTATAATGCACAGTACAACACTGAGTGAAAATTAAACGCAGGATATCAGCAAAAAAATCTCCCAGCAGATGTCAAGCGGTGGATAAGTGATGACATGGGCTTGTTTGCAGCTATGGGGACCTGCACACCTTGCAATAATTGAGTCATGCACATTTCTGTATGCCAAAGAATTTTAGGGCTGAATAAGATGCCATCTGTCTGACAGTCAAAGCTTGGCCCTGACCAGGTTATGCAATAGAACAACATTCGCAAGCACACCAGCAAATCTATGGCAGAATGATCAAAAAATGAAAATTATTGAGGAGCTGCAAAAACACTCAAAGTTTAACATGACTAAAATGCAGTTGTTGGACCTTAAGAGAGCTATAGCCTACATGAACATAAAGTACCTCCAAACTTCAAGGAACTGAAGCAGTATTGTAAAATAATAGTGGCTTGAATTTCCTTCATTATGATGCAAAACCATTTTGTATACTCAACAATGAGTGTACAGATGATATAGAAATTATCTGAAACTGCATAGGTCTAGAAACGCAGTCCAAACATTAAACTTTACTTACATCTGTCTTATTAGTCTCCATAATGAACCAGATGTTCCCCACATTAGGGTGGTGAGCAGAAAGTGAACTAAATAGGTAAACAGGAGGCCAGACAGACATTAGATCTTGGTTAAAGTGGCGTTTATCTGCAGGATGTGTAGATACCAACTGTGTAACAATGATAATGTCAAAAATTTTGCAAGAAATTATGCAAACTTTGTGTACTTCATGTGTTCTAATGAATTGTAAAACTTAAAAGAGCTTCAAGAATCTACAAATGGACTGTCAACATGGAAAAAGGTCACATCTATTATTACCACGGATGTCCAAAGTCGGTCCTCGAGGCCGCTGTCCTACACGTTTTCGATGTATCCCCATTGCAACAAATCCGGCTTCCATTAAAGTGATCCAACAATGAAGTTCTGCCCAGTAAAGGATTAGTTTGAGTCAGGTGTGTTGGAACAGGGATACATGGAAAACCTGCAGGATTGTGACCCTCGAGGACCAGAGCTGGGCACCCCTGCAGCAGACTGAAGCTGTAGATGACTTGCTTAGTTCAAAGCATGCAGAAAACAAATATATAATTTATTACTCAAACAACAGAGAGCTGCGGCTTCATGATGGTTTTGTATTTATGTTGCTAATTTGTAGGTGTTGCTCCTATGTGGGAAGGCGAGGCGGTGGCCCCCAGGCCATCTCTATTGGAAAAAACTGTGATAAGTTTGGCATTGTGGTTCATGAACTTGGGCATGTAATCGGCTTCTGGCATGAACACACACGACCAGACCGGGATGAGCATGTAAGCATTGTCAGAGACAACATCCAACCAGGTAATGTTACTGCAATGTGTCTTTGTCAGTGTATGCCTGTGCTCACTGATGGTCCAGATGCTTTTCTACTCATTGTTTGTGAACCAAAAGGACAGGAGTATAACTTCCTGAAGATGGAACTGGGTGAGGTGGACTCATTGGGAGAAGTGTATGACTTTGGCAGCATCATGCATTATGCAAGAAACACATTTTCCAGGTTGGCATTCATTGCTATGTTGTGCTTCATAACTTGTATCCTCATTGTTGATGTAACTCCAAGCTATTTTCACTGTTGTTATGAACTTTGTTTTTAGCTCTTGTCTTACTATGGCATCCCATCCTCCACTGGGATGTTTTATATGTAAATAGCAATTTACTATCCCACCTTTAGGCTAAGTCTAGCTGCCTTGTTTCTGACATCCTTTGTCAGGAATGAAAGTTTTTACATAGCCGTTATTTTTTTAGACTAGCCTTAAAATAAGTTTCAAGTTCTGCTGCATCCATAAAAAAAATAATCTGAGCTGGTGTTTGTCCTGTTTTGCCTCATTGCTCCTCTGGAAATCTGCAAAAACATGCTCTTTTATTGTTACAGAAATGGTGTCACTCTAGCGTCTCTTTATTATTATTTCTGCCTCCTGCATGTTGTTAACGCTACGCTTTTTTCTGTGCTTTTTTTTTTTTTTAACCCCCATAACCGCTTCACACGTCTGGGTCATGGAGCTGAGCCAAGCTAAATAAAGGCCTGGCAGTTTAGGCTTTGTTAAACAATTTGGGCTGGAGTGGCCTTTTTCTCTGGCATTCAGGAGCGGGCTCCACTGAGCCCGCTGGCACTGGCGAAAGGCCCCATTCAGAGTGCTCTGTTTGCACATGCCAGTCATTCATTGGTTCATCACCATGGGAACTGTGTGAGAGTGGGAGCCACAAACCCAGTGAAAGTTGATCACAATCAATAAATTATCAAAGGTGTTAAACAGGAGGCAGATCTGGAAAAACACAAACTATCACTCTAATCACCTTCTCTGCCTTTTTTTTTTTTATGTCTAAGCTTATGTTCATGTGGTGTTTAAAGCTATTGAAGTTATATTCTTGGGCATGGGTTTCATGCTTGATGTCCACAGACTTTAATAGTGTTTAAGAATGAACTCCTGACATCTGAGCTTTATCTGATACAGAGGCATCTTCTTAGACACAATCCTGCCCCGTTATGATGTCAATGGAGTCAGGCCATCTATTGGACAGAGGACACGGCTAAGCAAAGGGGATATTGCTCAAGCCCGCAAACTCTACAAATGTGCAAGTAAGACACATTTCATGCAAGAAAGTTTCTCCTTTTTTTAATAAATGGGCATATATAATATTTTTCTTTCTGTTCCCTTTCATTACTGGATTTTATTGACTTCTGTTGATTTTATTTTGTCTAATTAGGTTTCAGTTGTGTTTGTTAGTTGAAAATGAAATTAAAAGTAACTTAAACCTTGACCTTTGTGACTTTTAGCATTTTCCAGGTTTATTAGAAATATTTTAATTTTAGTAAAATACATTGAATGTCTGACAATACATAAAACACATTCTCAAAAACTACTGAAAAGAGCTTTTTTTCATAATTGTCAGTCTATGTTCATCCCTGCTGATGTTTTGATGTGATTGATGTGGTGTGACAGGGTGTGGGGACAGCCTACAGGAGAGTTCTGGAAACTTCTCTTCTCCTGGTTTTCCGAATGGATACTCGGCATACGCTCACTGTGTTTGGAAGATTTCTGTCACTCCTGGAGAAAAGGTGTCAAATACCTGAAGGCATTAACTCCACAAGTATTAAACCAGATAGTTAGCTATATAATGAAAGTCAGCATCCTCTCGTGTTTATTTTCTGTCATTAAAAAAATGCGGTAAATTGCCTACATGGACAAAGACGTAAAACTTCTTGAATTAAGTCCAGAATTTAGCTAAATACTTTACTGTGTCTTTTAAATGCTATCGTTGTGGACATATTGATAATCTTGGTAGTTTCCTCATGTGCACTGTTTCAGATTGTCCTTAATTTTACCACCATGGACCTCTTCAGGAGCCATTTGTGCTGGTACGACCATGTGGAGGTGCGAGATGGGTTCTGGCAAAAAGCTCCTCTGAGAGGTCTCTTTTATACCTGCATCATATCCTCATTGCACAGTCAAGTACTTGCTGTTAACTTCTGATGTGCTTTGGCAGGCCGTTTTTGCGGAGACACACTTCCAGATGCAGTTATCTCTACGGACAGCCGACTGTGGGTTGAATTCAGAAGCAGCAGCAGTTGGGTGGGAAAAGGCTTTTCAGCTGTTTATGAAGGTACGACAACATGATGAATTTCATGCGCACTTCATGTTTGGTGTGTCATCCTTACTTGCCAGTGTACTTTATAACTGTTCCACAGTATTGCAATACTTCACTGCACATGTGTTTGTCCACTACTTTAAATGAAAATGGATTGGCATTTCAGGATTACAGGTTTGTAATAGAATAATAAAAATGGCATCTCTCTGCCTGTGAATCTGTCAGACATTTGGTAGTTCTCATCTATTTTACAAAAGAAAAAGATCAAATCATCCAAAGGAATCTTTGTTATGGCGTATTTCATAAAGCCAGCATTCATGATGATCCAGGAGTGCATTATATTGTGACTTGCTTCTCTGTAAAGACACCAGTGCTGATTTATAAACAGGTTTCAAACATGCTGCTATCCAGAGAACTTCTTCAGAAAATACCTTGCTTACTTCATATGGTCAATGCTAAACATGTTAGGATAACATGACACTGACCTGTCTGCAGTTTCCTCCATTATAAACATTTGGCTTACTATGAAGCTAAAAATACAGTAAAGTAGTTGCTGCATTCCTTTATCTCCCAGAAGTTATCCTTGATAAGAGGTGGATTATGTTTGATTTTAAAATCCTTGCTTTTAAAACAGCATAATTTAGTTGTAAAAAGGGAGTGGTAATGACTGAAAAGATTGTGAATGGATGAAGCAGCCATTAATCTCACTTCTCACCTCTCATACAGCCATTTGTGGGGGAGAGGTGAAGCGGGACAACGGCCAGATCCAGTCCCCCAATTATCCTGATGACTACCAGTCCAACAAAATGTGTGTGTGGAAGATCACAGTAGCAGAAGGGTTTGCTGTTGGCCTCACTTTTCAGTCTTTTGAGGTAAATTCGATAAATATTACAAAACAATCTTGAATAGCTGCTTCAAACAGGGCAAAATTAATTTTTCAGGTTTAAACTTAATTACGTATTCAGCTTAAAAATGTACCGGTTGTCACTGTATCTGTATTCTAATGTGTCATTTAATAAAGCAGCAAAAATAAAACTTAAAATTTGTGAGACCAAATGAGGCCTTAACAGTCTGGATACCGTTGCATCATCTGCCTACTTCCTTTCTGTAAGTAATCAGAATTCCCTCGGTGTGACCGCAGATTGAGAGACACGATAACTGTGCCTACGACTATGTGGAAGTGAGAGATGGGAGTTCAGACAGCAGCCCCCTGCTCGGCCGATTCTGTGGTTATGACAAACCTGATGATATCAAAAGCAGCTCCAACCTGCTCTGGCTCAAGTTTGTATCTGATGGATCAGTGAACAAAGCTGGATTTGCAGTCAGCTTTTTTAAAGGTCTGAAAACACTTTCAGTAACAAACGGCAGCAGTGAGAAGTTTTGGGAGTGTTTTTGCTCATAGTTTATTTGAAACTGTAAACTATCAATTGATATTTTTCTTTGGGTAGAAATTGACGAATGTGCAACACCTGACAATGGGCTCTGCAAGCAACGCTGTCTGAACACACTGGGAAGCTACAGATGTGCCTGTGACCCTGGATATGAGCTGGCAGCTGACAGACGCAGCTGTGAGGGTGAGTGTAGAGCCTGGCCACATTAATGTTATTAATTTTTTTTTACCACTGCTTTAGAATTTGAGGTAAAGCCTGCCTTCTCACAACACCATATAATGCATGCAATGTCCATTTTTTCTCTGTAGGACAGAGTTTAGGTCATCATGGTTCTGCTTCTTATATTTAAGGCATTCTTTGTCAAATGAATCCAAGATGAAAAACTACATTTTCTTTATGAAATTTCGGATTACTGGGAAACTCTTTTATTGCCACAAGATGGCAGTGCTCACCTTCTACAACATCTTTGCAATTTAAAGGCAATACCTTGATTCATCCAAACTGTTTAATAGAAGATGTTGCTGGCTACCCATAATTTCATGTCACAGCATGTTTATTACCTGACATTACTCTGTAAGTCACATTGTATGGATATTTTTCAAATCATATGTTGTATATGTTTGCATATTTGTTCAAAGAATTCAGTAAAGTGTAGTTTTTCCCACTGAAATCATTATTTTTTACCTCCCACCAGCAGCTGCCTGTGGCGGTTTCATCACCAGTCTGAATGGCTCCCTCACCACTCCTGGCTGGCCTAAAGAATACCCACACAACAAAAACTGTGTGTGGCAACTGGTGGCTCCCATTCAGTATCGCATCACTTTGGTGTTTGATGGGTTTGAAACTGAAGGCAACGACGTAGGTTTTTTTAGTGGTTTGTTTGTGAACCGAATTTCAATTTTTTTTCCCTTACTTTTAGGGAATGTTTCTATCTTTCGTGTCAGGTGTGCAAGTATGACCATGTGGAAGTGCGCAGTGGGTTGAGCTCAGACTCAAAGCTTCATGGGAAGTTCTGTGGAGCAGAGAAACCCAATGTCATCACCTCTCTTCACAACTCCATGAGGATAGAGTTCAAGTCAGACAATACTGTATCCAAGAAAGGCTTCAAGGCTCATTTCTTCTCTGGTGAGAACCCGAATTATTGAGCACATTAAAAGAACAGTATGAAGATTGTCTCAAACTCTTCATAATATCTTTATTTATATTTACACTTAATTAACATGAATGTCGTGCAAGTTTTCTATAGCATGTTGTCACATATTGTTACATCTTTGAACACCTCAACAGACATAGACGAGTGCTCCAAAGCTAATGGAGGCTGCCAGCATGAATGTGTAAACACCTTCGGGAGCTACAGTTGCCAGTGCCGCAGCGGTTTCATGCTTCATGATAATAAACATGACTGCAAGGAAGGTACAGTATCTCTGCCACTGGTCCCTCACCAGCGGGGTTTAAAGGGTCAGCTAACCGTTTTTAATTCAAATTTGCTGATAACGATGTTGAAAATGGGAAATGGTCCCAGAGCAGACCCCTTTAGAGCTTCATGCTGTCTGTACGTACATAAGAAAGCCTTTTTACCATCTAAAGATAACCTCTGCGTAAAGGTAATTAGTGATGTGGAAAGCTTGATTGTCTCCATTTTTAATAGATGTGCTTTTTACAAGACAATTTCTCAGACAGCATTTCAGAATTAAGGCTGAGGGGGGAAATGTTATGGTGTGAAACTCTTCTTCTTCCCCCTGATATGCTGTTTTGTTTTCTTTCAGCTGGCTGCGATCATGTTGTAAACAGTGTGTCCGGCACAATCAGCAGCCCCAACTGGCCTGACAAATATCCCAGTAAGAAGGCCTGCACTTGGTCTCTGTCCACAACCCCAGGCCATCGGATTAAACTTGTATGTCATAACTCGAAGTCAAATATGAAATTGACTTTTCTCCCAATATTTATGTGTAACATTACTGTAAATGCCTTGCAGGTCTTCAACGAGGTTGACATGGAGGCTCATCTGGAGTGTGCTTACGACCATCTGGAGATCTTCGACGGGAGAGATGTTCGTGCTCCGACTCTAGGGCGCTTTTGTGGCACCAAAAAACCATCTCCAGTCATCTCCAGTGGAGACAGATTGTTCCTGCGATTTTTCTCTGACAACTCAGTGCAGAAGAGAGGGTTTAAAGCATCATACAGAGCAGGTTGGCAAAGAACCCATAAGGCTACTTGCTTACTCCTAAGGGGGTCATAAAGAAGCAAAAATAATATATTGTAGAGAAGAGAATCTCCTTAAGAGCTAACACATAAAGAGCAAGTTAGTTTTTTTGTTGTTCTTATAAATCTCCATTTTTTTGACCCTCTAATTTTGTGGTTACAAATTCCCAGAATGTGGAGGAAGCGTGAAAGCTGAGGTCAAGACAAAAGATCTGTACTCTCATGCACAGTTTGGAGATAACAACTATCCTGGAGGCTCTGACTGTCTGTGGGTGGTCACCGCTGAGAAGGGTTATGGAGTGGAGATGATCTTCCAAGTTTTTGAGATTGAGGAGGAGACAGATTGCGCGTATGATTATGTGGAGCTATATGATGGTGCTGACATCAAGTCTCCAAGGCTGGGACGATATTGTGGATCTGGGGTAGGATGGATAATATTGTGGATATTATGTAGTTAACACAGTTTAAAATGATATTTCAGCTGCTCTTCTGTGTGTCTCTCTCTTTCCCCTTAGGCTCCAGAAGAGGTCTACTCAGCTGGAGACGCCATTGTTTTAAAATTTCACTCAGACGATAGCATTAGTAAAAAGGGTTTTCATGCACGCTACACAAGCACAAAATTCCAGGACACTTTACACACAAGCGACTCTGTAAGCCTAAACTGAGACTTTAGCTCTAACATTTGGTTGGCTACGCCCTCACTCAGGCGAGGAGTAAATGCCTGGGTTGATACCACAAACACCAGCCCACATTCTTTAGATTTATATTTGTTAGACTGAGTGAAACATAGAAAACATATCTGTACTTCTTGTCATTATGTAGCTGTATAGGGTAAGTAGTTAAGAAAGCAGAATGAGACACTACTTGTACTGAGCTTGTTACATGAAAGCACTGTGTTACGATATAAAATGTATATATTGAAATATAGTTTGCTGTGAGTTTTAGTCTGTGTAATTTTTTTTTTACCATCTGAGACCTATGGTGGACCTGTCTAGATAATTTAATGTGATGCAGTTTGATCTAATATATTGACTGAGAAATACATAAATATGGACAACTTATTTAACTGTTTATTGTTCCTTGAATTATAATCACTCTAAATAAGATTAAATTCCAAAATAACCATCCATGACAGTATCTGAAACAGAGGGGTTATTTGCTCCTCCATTATTTACCCTGCATTTGCCACAACTTCAAGTATATGAATGAATGAATAATTTTGTTAAAGTGTCACACAAGTGTCCAACCCATAAGGGCTTGAATGATACTATAAGCATTTAAAGGAAAATGACCATAACATCATACATCTTTAACACAAAATGATTACTTTGTCAAAAATCAAAAATCGGGAAACAGAGTTTTCAGTCTCCTTGTCCATGCCTTCTCGCAATACTACATACTTCACAATAGTGACAACTTCTTTTTCAAACAGCTAACTTCATGTGTCACCTTCTATATAAGCAAATTTCCAGAAGAGACTTGTGGTTGGGCCTGTAAACCTAACACAACAACACACCAACGTAATAATTTGGTTAATTTAAAAAATGTTTGTAATTAACAATCCTCATTCCTGTTTTATTTGGCTTTGGTTCAACTAATATATATGTAATTACAGAAACATGAACGCGTTAAAAAAAAAAATTACCACAATTAATCGTGGAACGTTTGTCAGTGCATAATTTCCTGGTACACCGATTACGCTGATGCGCACACAACTTCTGCTACTAACTTAGCCGCATTAGTGCTAGCTGTTTCAGACCTTTCAGTGATTGTATTTAAAGACAAAACGAGCATCAACAAGTCTAGCGTGTTTTTCTGGTGGTATCAGGGACTCTTGGTGAGTAACAATAAAATAATGTGTAGTTTTCTCTTTTCTATTAGCAGCAGCTATGAAGCCCCCTCTCTCCCTACTTTCCCACCTCTCCCTCCTCATCACATAAAGATCACACATAGCTCGGTCCTCATCATAGACTGTATACATATATATATATATATATATATATATATATATATATATATATATATATATATATATATATATATATTGTATATTGTAAAAGTATATCACCATAGTGGGAGAAATGTTTAAAAAGAAAACAATTTAAAAAAAAGAAAAATATTACTTTGAACCTTTTGCACATATTTTTATTTAGTATGATATTCAATGTAAACAAAAAATATTTGAATCCATCCATCCATCCATCCATCTTCTGCCGCTTATCCGGGGTCGGGTCGCGGGGGCAGCAGCCTAAGCAGGGAAGCCCAGACTTCCCTCTCCCCAGCCACATTTGCCAACTCTGCGGGGGGGATCCCGAGGCGTTCCCAGGCCAGCCGAGAGATGTAATCCCTCCAGCGTGTCCTGGGTCTTCCCCGGGGTCTCCTCCCCGAGGGACGTGCCTGGAACACCTCACCAGGGAGGCGTCCAGGAGGCATCCTGACCAGATGCCCGAGCCACCTCAACTGGTTCCTCTCGATGCGAAGGAGCAGCGGCTCTACTCTGAGCCCCTCCCGGATGACTGAGCTCCTCACCCTATCTCTAAGGGAGAGCCCGGCCACCCTGCGGAGGAAACTCATTTCAGCCGCCTGTATACGAGATCTCGTTCTTTCGGTCACGACCCACAGCTCATGACCATAGGTGAGGGTAGGAACGTAGATCGACTGATAAATCGAGAGCTTCGCCTTCTGGCTCAGCTCCTTCTTCACCACGACAGACCGGCGCAGAGCCCGCATTACTGCAGACGCCGCACCGATCCGTCTGTCGATCTCACGCTCCATCCTTCCCTCACTCGTGAACAAGACCCCGAGATATTTAAACTCCTCCACTTGAGGCAGGACCTGACTCCCGACCCGGAGAGGGCAATCCACCCTATTCCGGCTGAGGACCATGGTCTCAGATTTTGAGGTGCTGATTCTCATCCCAGCCGCTTCACACTCGGCCGCGAATCGCTCAAGCGAGAGCTGGAGATCACGACCAGACGAAGCCAACAGGACCACGTCATCCACAAAAAGCAGGGACCCAATCCTGAGGCCACCAAGTCGGATCCCCTCAACCCCTCGGCTGCGCCTAGAAATTCTGTCCATATAAGTTATGAACAGAATCGGTGATAAAGGGCAGCCTTGGCGGAGTCCAACCCTCACCGGAAACGAATCCGACTTACTACCGGCAATGCGGACCAAGCTCTGACACCTGTCGTACAGGGACCGGACAGCTCGTACAAGGGGGTCCGGTACCCCATACTCCCGGAGTACCCCCCACAGGAGCCCCCGGGGGACACGGTCGAATGCCTTCTCCAGGTCCACAAAGCACATGTAGACTGGTTGGGCAAACTCCCATGCCCCCTCCAGGACCCCAGAGAGGGTATAGAGCTGGTCCACTGTTCCGCGACCAGGACGAAAACCACACTGCTCCTCCTCAATCCGGGATTCGACTATCCGGCGGACCCTCCTCTCCAGGACCCCTGAATAGACCTTACCAGGGAGGCTGAGGAGTGTGATTCCCCTGTAATTGGAACACACCCTCCGGTCCCCCTTCTTAAAAAGGGGGACCACTACCCCAGTCTGCCAATCCAGCGGTACTGCCCCCGATGTCCACGCGATGCTGCAGAGGCGTGTCAGCCAGGACAGCCCCACAGCATCCAGAGCCTTAAGGAACTCCGGGCGGATCTCATCCACCCCCGGGGCCTTGCCGCCAAGGAGCTTTTTGACCACCTCAGCGACTTCAGCCCCAGAGATAGGAGAGTCCACCCCTGAGTCCACCAGCTCTGCTCCCTCATGGGAAGCCGTGTTGGTAGGATTGAGGAGGTCTTCGAAGTATTCCCTCCACCGACCCACAACGTCCCGAGTTGAGGTCAGCAGCTCCCCATCTCCACTGTACACAGTATTGATGGAGCACTGCTTCCCCCCCCTGAGCCGCCGGATGGTGGACCAGAATCTCCTCGAAGCCGTCCGGAAGTCTTTCTCCATGGCCTCGCCGAACTCCTCCCATGCCCGAGTTTTTGCCTCGGCAACGGCCGAAGCCGCATGCCGCTTAGCCCGTCGGTACCCATCAAATATATTTGAATCATAAAATGATTTTAATGAGTTAAAATGCTGTCAGTTCAACCATCATTGTCCAAACATATTAAAGTTTATTGCAGTGTGTGTTCACAGAAAAATCATTTAACCTGACTGCCTTTTACAGGCAAATGATAACAAGTAAATACATATGTTCCTTTAGCTGGATCACATTATTGGAATATTACACCACATAAAAAACAAAAACATTATGTACATGTCAGTTACCTCTCATACATCACACCAAAGATGGTTCTGCTGCCCACTGAGAGGCCTTGCTTGTTCAGACTTTTCTTTCTTTACTTATTTACACCCCTCTGAAGCACTTTTACATATTGATTCCCAGGTAAATAGTTTGCTATGTCCAAAAGAAAGATTAAGCAGATGCCTGACATTCTGCCATTTTCACCATCCAGCTGACAATTAGAGCAGATTTGATGTTTTTGGAAAAGTGTTTTCAAGAAAGAGGAACTGAACCTGAGCATTTTAGACACAAGGTGACAATAAGTTGTTGAAAAGCAATGGATGATATCAAAAGAAAAATGTGTTATGTAACATAAAAAGTATAATGTGAACCATAAATACGAGACTACAGCATTAAACTATTAACTCATAAAGGACAAAATGAGCTTTTAATCTCCTCACAGTCTCTGTGTTATGGCTCTCACTGACGCACATATTTCTCACGTGAAATATGTAGAAGATACAACCTACAAACTCAGAGATGTGTTACTTGTGGTTCATACGTTTGCTATACACATTCTGCAAATTATCTGTATCAGTTTTTTCATTTATTTTATTTTTCCCCTTCGTCCACTCTTTTTTAAATGTTCAGATCTTTGGTAAGAAGACTTTTAGAGGCTCATTTTCATGCACTTTATCCAAGAAACCCAGGTTAAAGTAAGGGTACAGAGTCTCTCTGAACGTTTCCCTGAAGGTATACAGGTGTGTCATGCTCTCTGCATTGTAAAAGGACACCAGACCCCTCTTGTAGTCCAGATAAACACCTATTCTGGCCAGTGGCTCTTCTAGGGACAGGACAGTTGGAGGGGATGTACCAGCCATGTACTGAATCCCATAGGAGAGGGAGAGCGTCCAGAAGCCATTTGCTGGGAGGGCTTTGATGACTCCCTTTCTGGGCACTGACTCGCGAGCCACCCCCACAGTCCAGACTGTGCTGCTATAGACTTCAATCTCCCAGTAGTGGCGACCATGAGTAAAGCCCTGGCTTCCAAGCAGCGACAGGGCCGCGTTGAACCTGTTGGGGTTGTCCTGCACAGTGTGGTTGAAGGTCTGGTAGCGAACACAGGTGAGGGAGGATGTGAGGCTGAGCCAAGGATTTGCTGTGCTGGAGTTAAATGTGATGGCAGCTGGAACTAAAAAGAGAGAAACTCTTTGATATTGTATATATGTTACCTCATAAAAGTTTATGTCTGCGCAGTTAAGCATTTCAGAAGCCAACGTGTTGGAGTATTACCTGGATAAATGCTTCCCTTCATGGATTTCCACACTCTGTACTGTAGGGGTCCTGCAAAACGACCCTCACACAGACTGGGTGGTGTAAAAGCAGGTTTCTCAAACTTGAGAGACGGCCTGCCAACAAAAGAAAAGGTCAACAGAATGTTAAGAGAACATTAAAAGAACAAAAACAAAGACTTTCAAGGATAAACTGAAGAATTTTCTCTAGCTCACCTCTGGAGCAGAACTTTGATGCTCTAAAATGAGACAGTGGAGTAAACACAGGAAAAGAGACACAAAGACTGTAATTAGTTTGGCTGTATCTTAAAGAGGAGAAATGTTTTTCCACATTACATCAACGTCTGAGCTCATGCTATCCCACCCTGTGGGATCTGCATGTGGCTGGGGGAAAGTCCCGCAGCCATAGCCAGAGAGGGAGAATGGCCCTGTGCCTGAGCTAAACTCCTTATTCTTCAGATGAGCGAGTGCGATTACAGGCCTGCATCCTGTCTGAGCTCACCACGAGGAAAAGTCCTTTGTTAACTGTGATGATGTTGCCAATATTTTTTTTAAATATATATTCCTGCTGAAACTACAATGTTTGCGCCCTCAAAGAATAACTGAAGAGGAAACTGAAGGCAAGAGCTTGTTGATCACACTGGCAAGGACATGCACTTCTGCATAACAAGCGGAAAAACTATATATTTTCACCTAAATTCTACTTTTTACTTCCTTTGTTCTCAAAGTGATGGTTGCAGTTTTTAGAAACAAATACTTTTAAATTCCAAAGCTCAGCGTTTATTGCTCAGTCATCCTCATAGCTGACTCATCATGCTGTTAATAACTTCCAGATGAGCTGTATTGTGTCGTATATGAGCTTCATGCCAGCTGAACTCACCCGGAGCAGAGTAAACGAGTCCTGCTCTCTCAGTTTGTCCTCTATCTCATGGACGGCCCTCTGCAGACGGGAGATCTCCACACACAGCAGGGCCTTGTGCTCATCCAGGCGGATCAGCTCTCTCCGCTCCTCTGTCTTCAGCTTCACCTGCAGCAGCTTCTCCTCCTGATACAAGAACTGGTGCAGGTCGCTGAACTGGGCCTCAATGCGCTGCTTCAGATCAGCAGTGTGCTCCTGAGTGGGTTGGAGATGATGAACATGAGGCCGGTCTCTCCTTGTGTTTAGTTTCAACATTAAATGGAAAACTTTAAGATTTTTTTCATCTCACCTTAAGCTTTTTAACCTCTTCCTCGGCTTCCCTGTCACACTGCAGAGCAGTATTGAGTTCAGCTTTTAAGGAATCCATTGAGCTGTTTAGAGATGCCTGTCAGCACAGAAACACATTACTACACAACGACTCGCATCAAATACAATGAGGCATCTGTTGGTGTGGTGAAAGATTAACGGTTTAGTACAGAAACAATGTTCAGGGGAGAAAATCCTTTTCTTGGGTTCAGCCACTCGTAGAGTTGCCACCTTCAGTTCAGAACTCATTCTGCAGATTTTTTACCTTCACACCAAAATAATCGATTGTGTATAATAATGCACAAGTTTAGTTACATGCAACTTGATCAACACATAAACGGTAACTATAAAACTTCTTGCTGACACTTGATTAAAGCAGAACTCACTCTGTATTTTTGTTCGGCCTCCTGAACACACACCAGTGTGTGATTTCTGTGTTCTTGGGATACTCCACACACCAGACAGACCAGCTCCTGGTCCTCTTCACAGTATAGCTTCAGCTCCTCTCTGTGTCTGCTGCACTGGGGGACCGGTGCGGGAACCCTCTCTGTCACACCAGCATCTGGGAGGCAAGCTCCGGTCCCACTCTCCTCCAGACCCTGACAGTAACTCTCCACAATGTTGGCAACAATGCGGTTGGGCCTGTAACTCTGTCCTGGATACACCTTCCTGCACTGAGGGCAAGAGCCCGTGCCTCCCTGCCCAGGACCTCGGGGTCCCGTCCAGTAGCCTTCAATGCAACCTTGGCAAAAAGTGTGATCACAGGGCAACGACACAGGCTGCTTAAACAGATCCAAGCAGATGGAGCAGGTCAGATCTCTGCTGATTCTGTGTGCTGAGCTTTTGGCAACTTGTCCAGCTATGGGAGGCTGCCGCAGCTTTTCCATTGCTGTTTGCACAGCAAAGTCTCCTTCTTTGGGTTTCCAACTCTTTTTGTCTTGTTTAATTCCTTGGTTTAACCTCTCCAAGTTCTGTAGATAAACTGACTGGATTTTCTTCACTTCTTTCTGACTCTTGCTCATGCCTTCGCCTTTGTTGTTGCTCTTTGTTCTGACTTTACAGCTGGACGTCCTTCCTCTCATGCAGAGTGTGGCCAATCTCTTTGGCCTCCAGTCTTCCTGTTGACTGTGGGGAAATGATGGGGGTGGCGCAGAAGTAGCCTCAGCCTCCACATCAGATAGCGTGGGGATGTCAGTGGCCCCCCTCTTTTCCCTTTAGACGTCACATAGTCAGGAAACTGAGGCGGACCCTGAATATTTTTTTCTTGGCAGGTTTGATTTGTGTAGTTAGAAAGTCTTGCTTCAATAAACTTAATCTGCTGTATAAGCACAGAAAAATGTAAATCTATCATTTTGCATGACTTTGTGAGGGAGTTTATTTCACTGCAGACAGTAGGAGCTGCACATCTGTGTGTAGTTACAGCACTGTTCACCCAGCGGCCACTAAGCATAAACAAGATCATTAAATGTATTTAGACAATACGAGAAGGCGTATTTCAGGAAGAATGCCCCAACATGGACTTGACCTGTAGGCATCCTGTCAGCTCCCTTTTTCCAGTGAGGTAACTGTCCTTCTTCGGAAACATCTGTACCGTAGATTATAAAGCACTGGTGGAGAACTGATTGCATCTATACTGTAAATAACATGTGATTAGTTGCATACAAGATTAAACTAAGACGTGTACTGTAAGAACTCCCAACTAGTTAGTCACTCAGAAAACTAAACATAGGTGCTTAGTGTTTACATGATCACAGTCAAAGATCCTGAAAAAAAAAACACAATTACATCATCCTTCAAATTCAGCTCAAGGTGTTTAATTAATCCTCTTGTGTATAATGTTTCGATGTAGTTTCCTCTTGCTGATGAGGAACTGAGGCTGTAGACAGTAGGATGGGGTCAGCAGGTCATTTAATCAGACTTAATCTTATAAAATACCATCTTTGTTAGATGATGAATCCATCAATGACTAACACATTAAGAAGCATTTGTTTATTTTATTGCTTTCATAGGGTGTTGTTTTGAACAGTAGTGACATCTGCTGTTCAAACTGCAAACTAAGCATGAATTTTTATCATATTGCATTTGGATGAATTGAATAAATTTAAGTTTACAGCTTGGCCCTTTGTGAATAAAGCATTTGCACAATTCTTAAATATCTGCTATTTATTTGATTAAAACACACAATAGCTACAACAACAAAAACATATTTATTTTCGGAGATATCAGTTTGGTAATATTAATCCTTTAACACCGAATCCATCACCAGGGAAGTAAAATCACAATTGTTCTCTCATTCCTCTGACTTGAGGAAAAATGTGGAGCAATAATTCCCCAAAATTTAGATTTCGTCAGTGTGCGAGTGGACGCTGCGTAAATGTATTACAGTAGTAGTAATACATTTACAAAACAGAATTTATATATAAACTACTATAATATGTAAAATAATACACATTTAACTAAACATATGTTCAAAAAAAAGAAAAACTGATTTTATATTTAGCTGCACTGCCACCCAAATAATAGAGAAAAAAGTACCAGGGTCAGGGGCTTAGAAAACCCAGATAAACATGCGTTAAATTAAGAATATCAAGTCTCAGTCGCATCGTTTTACTTCTGCTTTGTGGTACGACTAATGTCTCAAAAATGTGCTTTAAATTCAGAGATCGTTCGTGCTGAAAGATCAGTTAGTAAACAACCTAACCAGCCATGTGGGCCCAATAAACACAGCTGACTCTGTTCCCTTCGTATGCAGTTTATACACTTTATCTTGCTGTTTTCCAGCAAAGCGAGGCTGCCTCTGTAGTGAAGCATAAATGTTGGTGTCCCTGAAAATGAAATAAAGCATCTTTTTTTAAAAAAGTAAAGGAGAAAAAGGGTCTGACCACTGTATAAAGGAAGATAGTATAATAAACGAAGGATTCCGAAATCTTGCAGAAAACTCAGTAATGCAACTAGATTAACAAGATATCACAAGATTAAACAATATATATCAACTAGTTAATATGTTGTGTGTTTTAACTTCCTACTTTGTGTTCAATTCCTGTTATATATTTTTTCCATATTTAGTTGTGTTTCATCAAGTCTTCTTGTGTTTTGTGTCTTAAGACCACATTTGCTTCAAACACACAAACAAAAAGTATTTTTAAAATGTTTCCCTGCAATAACACTGATAGCAGCAAGCCTGCAAAAATCTGGTCCCATATAGTGTGTTGCATTAGTTATGATGTGCAATGAGTGGAAAGAGAAGACAGCCAGTTAGATATGAAACTTTTATCTGCCGTCTTCCACGTGCACTAATACTGTAGAGACACGGACGTAAATGGTGGCACACAGTCTAATTAACCTCCAACCTTCAACTGGTCCTAATATGATGACCATGAAGCTCAGAGCTGCTCAGTGCTGTGTAACGTCATGAACACAGGGGAAGGATTAGGATTGTTGAGTTAATTAAATCATTAAAATGCCTTGACGTTATGACTCTTGTCAGCCCCATCCATTAAAGATTTTAGTGGGTGCAGCAAAGGAAAATGAAGAAGGTATTCTCTGCTACATTTCGCTGTCTTTAAAAGGAAAGTTAATATAAAGCTACAAAGGTTTTTTTTTCCCATATGTTTATGGAGTAAATAAAAACTCCATACACAGAAACAGAGCAGTTTGGGGGTTTTTTCCCCAAATTTTTTTGTCAGAGCTCTGGAGACTAAAATAATGGCAGCAGTGAAGAAACAAACAGGAAGTATGGGACTTCAGGGATTAAGAAGAGGATAGTACGGATAAATACACTCAAGAATTCAAGGAAACATTTCCTGATCCATAAATGGCTCAATGGACAAAAGACTCCAAGCTGATACTGAGATATTCTTTTCTTCTTTAGTTATATTGCACAAAACATTTGAGTAAAATCCCACGATGTAAACCTAAAGAAACTGGATTTCTCCCTTTGCCTCTAGTCTGTGTAGCCTCACCTGCACTAAACATTAATTCATTCATTCATTCATTATCCTAACCGCTTCGTCCAAAGAAGGGTTGTGAGGAAGCTGGAGCCTATCCCAGCAGTCTTTAGGGCGAAAGGCGCAGGACACCCTGGACAGCTCACCAGTCCATCGCAGAACACTAAACATGAACACAGTTAATGTCAAACATTAACATATGGTTATTATGTATACTCGATTTTATGGTAATTATAGTTATAATACTTAAACCATTTATACCTTTTGTTGTACACAAATAGATAGCTGTGGATATTTGTGGCGCAGCCTTGACAAGTGTGAATATGTGTGTGTGCAGTCATGCATGTGAGTGTTTGTGGCAAATTCTGAAAAAAAATGCAATATTTATGAGAAAAGAGAGAAAATAAAAGAAAACCCTCTTTACGGACACCCACACATACCCTCGCTGAGGACATCTGTGCTGAGCACACACCTTCAATTAAACCCACAGCTTATGTGTAAAGCACCAAGGAAACTGAAAGGTTGTGTGAAACTTGAGGCTAAAAATATCTTCAGTGTCTGCAGGAATGAGACAAACTGAGGAGGATAGGAAGCACAAAGACACACATGAAAAGCACAATGTATCCGGATTGTTCTTGCATAGTGTGGTTGTAAAGATATTACCATAAATAAAAATGTAGTCCATCATGATAAGAAACAAAATGAAATTCCTCCTATGCATCATCCAAAACCTTCCTGGTTGCCCCTCATGTTCATCTTCACCCCTCCTTTATTCTTGTCCTGTTGCAGAAGCAGACATTCCTGCAATAAAGTCTCTTTTAACCTCACGACTTTCACAGACTCAAACGAAAAGCATTTTAACTTCCAAAGATGTAATGTCTGTGCATATTTAGGAACATTTCCTGCGCTCATATTCATTTACCTATCAGCCGAATGTGAAAGTGCAGATGGACCACAGTGTGAGTGTGTGCCTGGACTAGGATGTCTTTTTAAAACATTTCAAAGTCAAAATGAAAGAATGCTGCAGGATGAGTTGTCACTCTGCTGAGGCCACATGCAGCCTCTTTTTCAACATTTTGTTTTCTGGGGAGTGACTCAGAGTAGTTTTCTTTTGTCGTTCATGAATGGTGAAGACCTTCACAGGTGTAGAAAAGATAACGGCTGTGTGTTGGAGATTGATGCCTCAGGGGCACCTGGTGAATGGAAAGTTGTTCTAAAGGCTTTTGACAACGCAACAGTGTGTTACAGCTGGGGAATGTGTTGTTGAAAACACTCCTACATTTTAGAAAACATGACAACAGATCCTGGTCACAAACCAACCACAGTGAAAAAATAAAATGAATGAATGAAATGAATACATTTTGCATTTTGTGACTTTGTTGTGTTTAGGTTGTGCCAGTGTGCTAAAATTTGGCAGGAATGGCAAAAATAAATATCAACCAGATCTTTTATTATTATATTTTTGTCTGTAAAAAAAAAAAAAATTCCAAATGTGAAAAAAATATTCTGTTCCAGTTTTCCATCTCGGAAACGCCACAAGGTTGGAGCATGCTGACATATTTCTGTAACATTATTTGACGACAGCAGGAGAAAGTGGAGCATCAAACTTTTCCACCACTAATGAATTTTAAATAAGAAATTCTCATGAGTTTATGTGCAGGGCTGCCTTCTCTGTTGACGTGATAGCTGTAAATATAATAACCTTCTTGTCATAATTTGGACAGGATCTCCAAACATCAGTGACCATTTTTAATTTCTTCAGAGAGCGATGCTGTCTGGGTCTGGTCTCATAAATCCACTGCAGGTTTTAATATGTCTGAAGCATCTAATAACGCTTGTCACGATGTAAACACCTCGTCCACATCTCGCTCCCCCTGCTGCTCTATAAATTGTTTGCCTCCTCTTCACTTGTTGAGAGGACGTACTTTCTGTATCTGCTGAAGATCACAACTCCTGCAGACCACTGACAGAATCATTCTTCAGGTTCCAGCTTGGGCTTCAGCACATGATGATTATAGTTTAATGGTGTTTATCGGCATGTGAATAAGACAGTGAGCCGCTCTGCTCCTCCTTCAGATATCTGCTGTCTCTCCGTCTGTGCAAGCTGCCGCTGCAGCTCACTGAGGGTCGTTTGAGGAGCGCGGGAGGGTTGCAGTGACTTTTCTTCAGAGCATTAACAGAGATCCGGACGCAATGCAGGTAAAGTAAGCATTTATCACTTCTTGCTATAATTTGCTTATTACTATACTAACTAACTTATGAACAAATTAATCATATTTGTGAAACCCTTAAATTAATTTCTGATTTGTCAACTTGGATGATTTTGAAATTATTTTGGTGAGACATGCACTTTGTGGTATCCAGTATCAAAGAGCGGCTGCCAAGACTACTGAAAAATTAAGTCCTGTATTTTTTTTTTTTTTTTTTTATTGTCTGTGTTGGTTTGGTGATGGACGGGCAACCAGTCTGAGGTGTACTCAGCTTCTCGTCTGCTAATCACTGGGAAAGGCTTCACCTTCTATCCAACCCTAGATTGGACTAAGCAATATAGAGGATGGATGGATGGATGGATGGATGGATGGATGGATGGATGGATGGATGGATGGATGGATGGATGGATGGATAGATAGATAGATAGATAGATAGATAGATAGATAGATAGATAGATAGATAGATAGATAGATAGATAGATAGATAGATAGATAGATAGATATTGTCAAAATGCACATAACAATTATAAGGTAAAGCTTCAAAATAGAATGAATATATGTGAGATAACATAAACATAAACATAAACATACCTGTATAGGGCCTGTTAGATGCTGTGTTTGATCAAATATAATTAAATATCATTATTTCTTATTCAATTTACCTTTAATGTGCACCTCAACAATTAAGTAAAAATAAAGATGGTGGAGTAAAGAATAAGGTTCTGATGCACAGTACAAACGTGTGGCACTAGTGTGTGTCTGTGTGTTTTTATGTCATTTTGAGGAATTAAACCGTCTGTTTGGAATAGAAAATTTCCCATGTAGAATTTTAACAAAAGATTCAGGCAAAGCAGTTGTACGGGACACAGAGCCGAAAGCTGCGATATACCAAATAGACAGAAAACACAAGAACAACAGTTCATGTGAAAAAAGGTGACATGTGGAAATCACAAGCGGTCTGCTGCCCACAGTGTTCATCATAGTTTAGACGATCACATGGAGCTTTTCACTGTAAAGCACAGACGCTTTGTTGGCTTTATAAATCCCTTTCTCTTCCTATCTCAAACTTCAGAAAATATGACAGCTGCTCAAGTATTGATTTGTAATTGAGTTGATACATATTAAGCATATACATTCTCATGACGACACAAGTTACTTCGTCCTACCTCTTCTCAGACATATCCGTTGCGTACAATTGTATTGATAGATTCCTATATGTATGAAGATACATACGGCGATATGTGCCGTATGAAGATACATTTGTGCAGCCAAAAATAAGGTTTCTGAGAAGACACAACCCTTTTACATACAAGTCAGGGTCTGTGCTGCATATATGTATGAGACGTCTATGTGCACTTCAGTGTGTATCCCAGTGTGTATATCAGTGTGTATTGTGAGCTTCATATGTTCATGAGTGTAGCAGCGGTCATCATTCACAAAGTGGAAGTCATCATACACCTCAGCAGGGCAGTTGTAACTCTGATGTTTTATTGATGCCGTTTTAAGGGGTGTGAATTATTGAGTGACATTCTGGATGCTACATGCTCCATATTCAAATGGGCTACCAAGGGGACTGAGAAGCTCCCCCATACGGTGGTTTTTATATGCTCTTTACCAGCTGCTCACATTAGATCCTCGGGCTCTAACAGGAAGCTATTCCACTCAAACAGCCCGTTGTCACAAGTAAAAGGCTTCTGTGCAGCTGAGGATGAGTAAAAAAAGGTCAAGAAAAATCAGTGAAGATCTAGCTAAACAATAATTCTAACAACCCAAACTATCTAAACGAAGGCAAGCATGAACATGGATAGGGTAATTGTACTTGACATAAATTGTGCACCGCGACCCATAATTGGAGTATAAAAATGGAAGACTAAACTGTGCAGTAACACAGACAATGCCTTTGAGCAGACCCATGCAGACAGAAGTATAATATTCAGAATAGAAAAAGAACCAAACACAGAAAAGCATGACTCATGCAGATGTATTACTTTACAACATATCAGTTGCAGGATTTAAAACTGGAAATGCAAACTTTATAGCTGAAGTACATCTAAATATGGAAACACTGAATGACTGTCCGGTGTAAGTCGAGAAGATATCACGGTAAAAATAACTGGAAAAGTGAGATCTTGAAAGTACTTGTTCCCGGAAAAGCAACTGATACCTTTGATTTTTTTCCCCTTTATTTTCAAAATAAAGAGTTTAGACCTTTTTGTTATATAAAAAAAAAAGTACAATTATACAAGCTTAGTATTTTACATTAGCCAGAATGTTTGTTTTGCAGAGAAGTTTTAGTGTTTTCTGTTTCAGTGTATTAAAGAATCATTGTCCATGCTGTGTTTTACTGAGATATAAGCTGAATATTATATCAGCCATCTTGATTTCTGCAAAGCCAGATAACCTTATTCCAGCAGGGATGGGTGGCATCAGTAAACTTTGAGTTCAGGTTACATGAGTGTGGTGTTGTGATTTTAGGTTATGCAGAAGTGAGAGACGTTACTGAAAACCTGCAGGAGAAATTTGTTTGTGTCCACATGTGAGTGCTGTGTGAAGCATTAAATTAAATGTCATTATTTATTCAAATCACACTAAAACACTAAAAATATAATTTGGGGGATTCAAGAGACCACAGCACACAGCTGTGTAGGAATATGTGCGTGTCTTTTTCTGGATGGACATCTGTTTTCTTCTCCTGATCTGAGATGTAGTTAAAAGCATCTCAAGGTCTACTTGTGTCTCTGAAGAGTTGTACTTCTTTTACTCAGAGGACAACTTGTTTTTGTCTCCCTCAGGCAGACAAGAAGGCAGTGGATGGCGATTTGCTGCCAGATGCCAATGGCAAAGATCCAAACCCACGCGAACAGACGGAGGACCCCAAATGGCAGAGGCCACGGCTCTCAAGGAAATCGCTGATGAAGTGCTGCCTTGTCAAGTGGATAATCGCTAGCACCACACAGCAGGGACCAGGTAGAGGCTCAGGAATGGACATACCAACAGACCAGTGCCCTGAACAGCAGTACAACATGTTTTGTCTGCACGATGCCATGCGACAGCAGGGGCACTGGGAGAGCAGAACAGGATTAGTACAGTAGGACTGCATGCTTTTAGCCCCATGTGTTGCAGATTACATGAATTTTACAACATCTGCCTCATCTTTCAGCATTTAAAATTCTATGCCTCCTTTTCCTTTCCTTTCAGTGCTTACAGAGATATCTGCCTGTTAACTTGATGTCACTTTACTTCAGCAGTTAATTTGTCAAGGAATGGGTCATTGATGCATTGCCTCCTGAGTTTGCAACACACCCAACCTTTAATTATCTCTTTTTGCTTTTACTGCTTATTCTTCCACTTCATGCTGTTCATATACACATAATAACTATGTGTATTTCATTATTAACCAATGTACATAATAGACACACAACATACAAATATAGATTATATGTAAGAACATGTTTTTCAGATAAAGATGCCCCCTTTTCCTTGTTTTCTGTATGATTAGCATTTCCCTTCTGTGCATACACGCTGACATGAACTTTTCTCAGTCTGTCCAAACATGATTTTTTTTATTGGTTTTATTCATTTTAATATTTCCCATTTAAATATTTTTTTCGAAAAACACACAAGGCAGAATTTGTCCTGCTGCCTTGCTGCTGCTGTCATCTGCTCCTATTTGCTGCTGACATCTCTTTTTGCCAATGGACAGATGGCCATGTGCCTTCCGTAGGAAAACAGAGCAGAACATATCATCTGATGACTATCACAGCGAAAACATTGTGCCTGTGAACACTGTACACCATACTGTTCCCTACACTGGGCTTAGCTAAGGGTAATGTTTTATTTAAGCAAATCTGCAGCAATAGACCATCCAATACTAAATCCCTGACATCTTCCCAGTAATGCATCCCTATCAATTACAACATACTTGGACTTTTTTTTTAAACTCTCTTTTACTTTTTTCAACAGAAATCAAGTTATGTAAAATTGCTTAACCATAATACTGTAGCTGTATTTGATCATTGTTTCATTACCACCTGGTGGAGGGTAGACATTATAGCACCTGAATATCTCCTGCTCCACTCTTTGTCTGCAGTAGAGGGTGCTCTGCACTCATTCTATTACTGTAGAGCACGGGTGAAGTCCAATCCTCGAGATTGACTTTCCTGCTGTCTCACATTATCAACAGATTAACATGGAACAAATGCCATTTATAAGCGCAAAAATCTCACAACACAGTAGCAAGTTATCATTATTACCAATACTGTTTGTGCAGTCTGATGTATCGTATGTTATTGTGGGTGATGCAGTAGAAAGCTGCATCTCCCACCCCTCTAACCTCTTAAATTAAGTTGTTCATATAATGACCTCAAACTGTTACATCTATCAGCCATAATATTATCTGCCCAGTTTTGTATGTGTTCTCATTGTCCCTTGTGGCAAACAGCTGTGGGTGTCCTCGTGTGTGGAAGTTAGCAATGACAGTTAGGTGGGGTCTTTGTGGGTTTCCCACCGATGCCATCGTATTCCATCAGGTTGGTATCCGGGGAGTTTGGATGAGAGATCAACACACTAGTTATTTTGAATGCTTTTTTCTGGAATTCACTGTTGTCCTCATGAGGGGGGGCTGCTACTGTTGCAGAGTGCTGTTGTCAATATCTCAGAAGAGGGTGTGAGTGGTTTGCAAAAATGTTTAGGTGGCTAGTATTAAAGTAACATTGAGATAAATGCCACTGTGCAGGTTTTCTAACTGAGCATTTTCAGTGTAAAAGATAAGCAGTGTTACTTTACCCATAAGTAGACAGTGAGGTGCATGCTGTGGTTTGTAGAGGCCATTGGCAAA
The DNA here is from genome assembly GCF_933228915.1 of Telmatherina bonti. Taxonomy (NCBI): domain Eukaryota; kingdom Metazoa; phylum Chordata; class Actinopteri; order Atheriniformes; family Telmatherinidae; genus Telmatherina; species Telmatherina bonti. The sequence goes on from NC_136615.1 coordinate 20,512,881, forward strand.
GACAGTCCTGGTTTAAAATTTGACCAGGGTTCTTCTCTGCTAACTTGGTAAATTATGGATTCTTTCCATGTACTATGGCTTCTTCCCACAGCCAAAAAATATGTGTGTGTTTGAGAATTGCCAAAAACAAATTGTTTCTAAAAGTTAGTGACTGTTCCTGTGATTGACTGACAACCTACAAAGGTCTTATGGTATACGCTCCAGTGACTTCGAGCTGCATTGGATGTATACACTACAGATAAACAATTAATATATAGATGGTTTAAATGCAGTGGCTGATCACTGTATGTGTGGCAACATTCAAGCAGTTTGATTTTGTATGTAAAAAAACACACTATGGTATTTTTGTCTCTGCAGCAGGCTGCTAACTACAGCTAATATTCACGCTACTTATTATGATTAAATATATATGGTGCCCCCCCACCAACCTCCCATCCCTTTCACATTTTCTTCCAAAAGATATAGCGGTAAAGACAGATTAAACTTCTTTTGTAAAACCTACAAACAGTTAAAATACTGTTTAAGAACTGGCATCCATAGTAACTGTAGAAACATATTACCTACTGATAAGTACTGTTTAGGTCAAACTGATTGAAAGGTATAAAACATATGTAAGAGACATTGAAATCAATCAAAAAGGAGAAAAGAAAACAGCAAAGAGAAAATGTTGTGAAATTGAACAGTTAAAGTTTTGAGAAGAAGTGACTACATGAGATAGATGGGTTTGTGTAGTCTCTGAACTTTAATGTTGCTCTCACAGCGATCATAAAAGACTGATGATGAAGCTGATGGCTACAAAGCCTCCAGTATTTAATAGAAGGGCAAGGTAGATCAGCACTTAAGGGGCATTAAACAGCATAATGTTGCAGTTTTTATGGCAATCAAGTTTTCACATGAGCTCATATGATACAGTACCGCCCCAGCATAAACATTTGAGAAATAGACAAGAGCAAAGACAAGCATTGAGCAGGGTATTAATTTTTTATGTCTAGGAAGCAGCCCCTCTTGTTAGAGCTACAAGAGTACATTTCTTCTATTGACATTTGATGCTCTTCATGTGTAGTATTTAAATGCATGGGATTTCCCAGTTCATTTGTTATTATTTACCTAATATTCACTGGTTATCTAACTTAGATAGAAACACCATGAAAATGCCTGCATAGCCCACTTGCAATATTTCCACTCATCACAAATGATTTGCTTTCCACTCTTCTTTCCTGCTTAGTTCAAGTCCATTATGCTTTGCAGACTCATCAGTTGTGAACTCAACTCTTATCCTTCAGCTTAACATGATCAAAGACTACAGAAACAAACTTTTAAAAGCATGTTTACAACTCCAAGTAAAATTTTTTCAGCAAATTATAGAATCTAATAATAATGGCAATATGTATCTTATATCTTATAAAGTGATCCTCTGCGCCATGGATGCAGCTCACTGCATCTTTATTATGCTTCCATAAAGCACTTTATGAGCACTTTTACAGACAAAGTGTTGCATGGCTTGTCAGGTTCTATCTTACCTCTCACATGTAAATATCACTGAACAACTCTGGAGACACAAGCAACACCATGCAGGGCAGGGCAGAGTCATTTACTTTAAGTGCTGTTCATATCCCAGCCATCAGCAGATGCAGATCAATGCTTGGTTTTACAGTTTTGCATCCTTGAAATGACTCGGCAAATAAAGACAGATTCAACTGCCAATCACAAACTATTAGTAAAGAAATTCCTCCTGTAACAACCTTTCCACCCACAACACAACACACCCATAAACATGTGTAGCTAAACACTGGCTGCTCAGAAGACACTGAAAGACAGACAAAGTGAAAGTGGAGCCCTTAATTGATCCTAAAATAAATCAAGATGTGAAATAATGCTGAGAAATATTAGGGATGGATGTTTTGCAAGAGAAGATGACAATTTTGGAAGATTTAAGAAAACATCTCTTTTTATTTATGCACTAAGGACTTTGAACCTTTTCACTCAAGGAGGATGCTCTGCAGACACTATTATGCTTTTTTCCTTGCTGGTCAGAGGCTTAAGTCGAGTGATAACTGCTGATGCGAGTACAACTGCCCGAATAAATAAAGGAAGTGGCTGGATGAAGGAGAAAATGAGTAGCAGGTGATGTTTTTAGATGTGGGCTGCTCCGTCAGATTCAGAAAGAGAAGCATTTGTTTTGGGCTTTCGGAGAAGTGATATCTGATAAAAAGCCAGCAATGGGTTTGGAAGGCATGGAAGTAATAGCCATTGCGGTCGTTGTTGGACTATTTGTTGTTGTACTTAAACAGTTTGGGATTTGTGATCTTTTGTCAATGGAAGGTAGGAGTAGGATAAAGTTTCCTGTTCTGTGTTTTATTTGATTTTGTTTAGAAAAATAATGTCAAAGCAATAAGTAACCATTGTTAGACAGAGCATGAAATATTAAAGAAGCAGGTAAAATGTCTTGGTAAAAAAGTCTTGAGAAATGCTTTGTTCAATACAATTAGTCCTCCTATAATTACTGGCAGGAATTCAAAACATTTTATAAGAAATAAATGGCATATTTACCAATCTATGAATCAATATTTCTAACAGTCTAAGCATTTGGGAATAGAGGAGACTGCTTTGATTTTGAAAGTTAGGTATATTAACATTCTTGATTCTTTCATAATGCATGAAATGTTTTCAGTTCTGCACCACAGAGGACAGATTAGCACTAGAGCCCATGTTTACAAGCTATATTGTTACACATACAGAGTATTCTTTGACTACATATTGGATAATAGATTAATTAAAATAAAAAATAGCAAGACCTTAAAAATATATCTCACTTCAAAACCTACAAATATAATTTCGAGATGTCCAAGTTACTCATGTCATGCCGTCTCAGATGATGGCTATTGGCCAGTGTCCACTCTGAAGCTCTGGGGAAGCATGCATGACTTCCAAAAAGCTTTATACATTTGTTATGATCAATATCAACAGATCTGGAGCTTGACTGTGAGCTTATTCTCTTCAAAAATTTGTTGATTTGGTCACAAATTAGTTTTTATGGAAATGGAGGGAATGGAATAATTGAAATGAGTGAGACCTTTCCTTAAGTAGTTTTTAACATGCTTAGTCTTTGTATCTTCAATTTCCCAACTTTTGGAAAACATGTTGCTCCTGTCATATAAATGAACGAAGTTTTTACATTTGAAATGTTGTCCTCATAACTTTTAAAACTAAATATAGTGTTTTTTATGGTGATTTTGTCATTGTTACAACTTCGCTAGATCTGTTTATAAGATGTTAAAGACTTGTTTTTGATGAGTATGGGCACACTCAAGATCATTTATAAGATGAACTTAGAAGCATGTGCATCTTTTCTTGAAAAGTTTATTGTGTAAAAACTGCATATTCAAATGTATTAACAATCTTTTAAATTTGTTCTCCCCCTCTTATTCCTTCATCACCTTTCCTTAATCCCTCTCTTTTCTGTTTTCTTTGTTTATGTGGCATTTTTGTAAAGATGGTGAGTACCTGTAGGGATATTCTTCTGTCCAATATTATCCAAAATAATCCTCCTTAATCAGATTAATCCCCCTTTATATCTAAGCTATAAGTGCAACATTTTCAGCCTTGCTTACTGTGGACATCTACCTGTAAAATGCAATTATCAAAATCACTGATTTCCTGCTGGTTTACTGTGCACTAAACTCCACTTTCTTATTAGTATTTAATGTTTAACTGAGTTGCACCGAATGATGCATAATTAGTGATGGAAGTCTATCTTTGTTGCTCACAGTGGAATAAATGTTATTATTAAAAAGCAGAGTTAAATGTGCATTTCAGGCAGTTTGACTGTAGAATGTCCACAGGCAGGAAGGAATTTAAACCTTGGAAAATTATTCCTGCACCCAAATTATTATTCATCTTCAGTTCTTTTTTTCGTTCCTATGTTCATGCTTATTCCAAGTTCCCTGTTTTTGTCCTCTTTTCTTTCTTTTTAGAAGAAAAATTCTGCATTTTTCCCTTTCATTTTTCAGTGTTATATTGTTGTCTGAAACTTGTCATTCTTCTCACACTACTGTTTCCCCCACCCATCTCCTTGTCCTTCCTTTCCTTCATTTAATTTCTCCATTATTGTTTCCCAATTTAATTTTTTTTCATAAAGATGGTGAGTGTTCTTTTTTTTGTTTTATCCTTTTCATTTTCCTGTATTTTCAGCTCCATCCCTGTCCTTTTGTTTTGTTTTTGTCTTACTGGTGTTTCCTCCCTGTTTTCTTCCTCCCTTCTTCCCTACTTTTCCTTGTTTTCTTTGTTTCCATGTGACAGACAGCAGTGACAGTGACCTCGAGCTTTCCATGGTGCGTCATCAACCAGAGGGCCTTGAGCAACTGCAAGCCCAGACCCAATTCACCAGAAAGGAGCTCCAGTCGCTTTACAGAGGTTTTAAAAATGTATGAAAGCCAACAACACATTCACAAGAAGTTTCTCTTTGAATTAACTCCTCAAGTGCTGCTGGGTTGGTTGTGCTTTACTTATCTGTGATCATACTGCGGAGATATTCTGCATTTGGATGAGTTGTTACTTTCTCAGTAATGCCTTGTTTATGAAAGTTGTGTGAATGTGTGTGTGCTCAAACAGACTAATTAAGAAATAATGAAATGAAAGGGAATAAAGACAACTTTTATATAAAATTTCTACTGTTTAGTACAACACCAACTCTATAAAAAGTTTGCAGACCGATAATAAACTGAGGCGTTGGCAGGTCATAAGAAATGCAAAATATGATAAAGGGTTCATCAGCTAGAATCATATTAGACAAAAATGGAACAACATTCCTCTCACAGTGGACAATATTCCAGCTTGTTTTACTTGCTTCCCAGCTGGTTGCACTAGAAGGAGAGATACACATTAGTAAACGTGGCCATTTTCCAGCTTATTTAGATTTTGTCGCCATCAAAGTCAAGATAAGCTATTTTTAGAATGGTACAATGTCTTACTTTCAACATTTGAGATATTTTTGGTGTTCAGTTATGAATAAAAGTAGTTTATTTTTTAGTAGTTTGTATATAATTCAATTTTGCTTTGAAGCACATTAAACAAAGCAATATAACCTCCTTTAGTTGTACATGGACACACAAAACTGCAGGGCGTTTTTAAAAAATAGAAAATCCTATAAAACTCAGAAATGTAAACACTATTGTCATAGTCATGTGTGGATGTACATCCAGGACAAAATGGTAGTTTTAAAGAGATGGGCTTAAAAGTTTTGCTTCTAATCACAGTTTCTGAGGCAGAAAAATGTTGCTGTGGTTGTGGCAATCACGGTAAGGTGTAAACTTAAAAAATGTTATCACTAACAGCATTCAGTGGTTATAAAGTCCCATTAAAAGAAACAATGTTCCATCACAGAGGAGATGAAAGCTGCAAGTTAACAAAAACAAAGCAGAGTCTTAAATATTAAAGCTTGAAAATATTTAATTACAGTAAGATGCCTGGAGGATAAGGGGGGCCCAGATTTATTGGTCTTTCACTGAGGATAAAAGTATTGTAGATGTGTAGATTTAGTTTAAACCAAAATTGTAGTCCCTTTTTCAACCTGAAAAAAAACTTATAAAAGAACATTTGAACAGCCAGTTACTGATCTACAGCAGACAGTTTGGCATTTCAGTTGTTGTTCATAACAGCAGTGATGGCTCCATGCCACATCCATGAGCTAAACTGGTTTATCTCATGGAGAACATCAGTAATGTGATGGTTTCTGCCCAACTTATTCTATGAATGTGTCTGTCAAAATGGCAAAAATGTAAAGAAGCATTTTTACAGCTTCCTTTCTGCTTTGAAAAAATTATTTGCTAAAATGGTTTTTGTCTTACATTTTCTCGTGAAAGTTACAATGTCTCCTATGTACATTTGACTCATAAAACCTGTCCTTGGTGGCTTTTGCACTGCTGAAGTCACAACTTCTGACAGAACAAAGTCATATGCCAAGTAGCATATTCATGGTGCTTTATACTAGCCATGTATAGCTTCTTTCTTAGTATCCACAGACACATCGTTTTAACATTTTCAAGACTTTTCAAGGTTCAGATCTGATCAAGTCCAGCTTTGTAAACTGCAGGGTCCTCGTTTGTGTTGTTTTGAAACAACAGCATGTCTTTTTATTTTGTTTCATTTTATTTGATTTCCTTTTTTTTTATTATTATTTTATTTTTCTTTGACTGCTATGAGTTTTGTTAGATAAGCCGAAAACCATAGTTACATAATGATGTGTTAAATAGTGTAGATGTAGTGTAAATGATGCAGGCTTGTCAGGGTCTGTCGGATTTCAACAATTAACAGGATATGTGAAATGCCTCTGATGTAAACAGGTTCCAACTTTTAATGCTTTACTACTTTGAGAAGGCAGAATCTTTGGGAAAATAAGAAGTTCAGAAAATCGGAATTGAGATATCCTCTACTGTATAAGGTTGTCATTTAATTTGTCACCCTTTTGTGATCACAACCGTGTATTGAAGTCAAGGAGGGCCTGTGTAAGATGTGTGAAAGTTGCAATGTTTCTCAATGTCATTGTCTTTTTTGCTTTTATTTTTATAGGATTCATTTCTTTAGACAAGTAAACACGTCCAACCAGAGCCTTCTAGAGGGTTCCATAAGTGAAACAATAAAGTTGCAGGGTGTAAATAAAACAATTAATATGGCGACAATCGATTAGGTTAGTATTTGGATTATTTTGAGACTGCAATTGAACAGAAACAGCAGTGGTTTTAAATATGGTACGTAGTGTCCATTAACATGCACACTGACTTCTTTGAAACCTTTAGTGATTTTGACCTTTGTAAGCACTGTCTGGTCGGACTGGTAAAATCCTGATGAAATCCTGATTGTCTGTATTTACTGAATTTGTTTTGTTTTGATTGTTTATGCTCAATAGGAATGTCCTAGCGGGTTGGTGGACGAGGAAACTTTCAAATCCATCTATTCACAGTTCTTCCCACAAGGAGGTATAGTTTGATGGTGCAATGCAAGCTACAAACATATGGATGAATGTAATGACATTTTAATACTATTTCTTTGAAAATCTACTACTTTTACTAGCAATATCAACATCAGAAAACAAGTAAATTTTTATGACTGAAATAAAGTCTTAAGAAAATAGAGTTGTTTTTTAAAAGAATAAATAAATTAGGCCGTGTACCGGTATGTGAAGTTTCTTTGCTGTTCTGTTTGAATCCTTCATTCACGTTTTGTCCTCAGATGCAACCACATACGCACATTTCTTGTTCAATGCATTTGACATGGACAGAAATGGTTCCATCAGGTTTGAGGTGAGCACATCAGGACCTGCTTGTTGGATGTGTTCAAATATATTTTCTTTTTTTGCCAGCTATAGCACATAATGTTTAATTGCTTTTGCAGGACTTTGTATTAGGATTGTCAGTTTTGCTTCGAGGCTCTGTGACAGAGAAACTGCGTTGGGCTTTTAATCTATATGACATCAACAAGGATGGCTATATCACAAAGGAGGTAAAGTCAACATAAAATTGATTAAAGCAGTGTTATTTCAATCCATGTCCTCAAGATCCACTGCCCTGCATGTTTTAGACATGATCCTATACTAAGACACCTAATCCAGATAGATCACCTTCATCCATCAAGTTCTTTGCAAGCCTGTTAATGAACCATTTATTTCATACAGGTGCGTTTAGAGTGGCCTCTAAAACATGCAGGGTAGTGGGTCCTGAGGACTTAGAAACATTGATTTAGAGCGTCATAATTAATACAGACGGATTGATAATGGAATTAAAACTGAGTGTCCAACTGCTGTCTTTTGTCTTGCAGGAAATGTTGGCAATAATGTCATCCATCTATGACATGATGGGCAGGTACACTTTACCCAGTGTTCGAGATGATTCTCCCTTTGAGCATGTGGAGAAATTCTTCCAGGTATACTGAATTAACAAAACGACAAAGTTTATATTAGTATCCAGTAATAACTAAATATGAATGTGTTTTTATTTATTCTTTACTGACATTATTATTATTTATTACACATACTGTCTTTTAGTTCAGATTTTAAAAAAATAAAATCAAAGGTCCACTTTCATAAAAAATAATTGTTCTGATGTTGTCACAATTCATATCAAAATCTCTAAAGAGAAGTCCACAAGCTAAATGAAAGCTTTGGTGGCATTGTGCATAGCTGCTGTTACTGGGTGAGTATCACAGAGCCGTCTTAACTAGCGCTCTCATTAAACACTTTTACTCCCACCTGAAGGAAAAAAAAAACTTAATGAGAAAGTACTTAAAGAAGCTTTTTTTTTGGTTCACAAATTGTCACATTTATTTTACCTCTAATAGGATTAAAGTATTTCTTTTTGATGTTAGAAAATGGATCGAAACAGAGATGGAGTGGTGACAATCGATGAATTCATAGAAACCTGCCAAAAGGTAAATCACATATTACCTCAAAATATTTAATGCATTGACTAAATTAAATTAGCTTTTGTTTTATTTTGTTTTTTATCCTTGTTTTTTATTAATCACTGTTCTTTTCTCAACAGGATGAAAGTATCATGGCTTCCATGCAGCTCTTTGAAAATGTCATTTAGTTTGGAGTGGCGACACTGCATAGTGCTTCCGGCCCGAGGCATCTGGGCCCCAGTAATGCCATTTAATGTTCAACAGGAGATACAGGACGTGCAACACATATGACATGTTTATATAAATTCCTATGTCACTGTGTCATGCAAAGAAATGTACAGTATCCACCAAATGGCACTGACAGAAAGGTTTCTTTGCATGAGTCCCCCCACCCCCTTTTTTAAATTTTTTTTATTTATTTTTTTACTTTTCATTAAAAAAGGCAAAATTTCATCACGGCCAAAACTGCATGATTGTTCCCCTGACATTAAAAAGCATGTAATGCAAATCTTTAAGACACAGACAAAAAATATTATAGACTTTTTCTTTGGAACTGATAAAATTTTGAAGAAGTGAAAAAATTTAGTTTCTGTACCACACTATGATTTTGTGTCTGTGTGAGTAAACCTGCAAAGACAAACGTCTTCATTTACCGAATGATAATATTTCTGAATCAATTCTCTTCTTTGTTCTACCTTCAGACACAATCTGTGTCAAACAGCCCAGATGTGTAAATGCCCCCAGATGCACATCTTTATGTTGGATGTAATTTGTACTAATTTACAGCAGTTCAAAGTTGTCAGATGCCTGATTAAACCTACCATATTTGATGAATCATAATATCTACCCTATGCAAATTGTAATATCTAGCATTTAAATTTGATAAAAAACCAATTTGTTGCATTATTGTTGATCTATGTGTAACTGTGAAAAAGCAAAAAAGCAATAAAGCAAAGTTTTAAACAACTTACTGTATGCAGAAAGTTGTGTGATTCTCTATTAAACACTAACCACTAAACAACTTAAACCCAACAAAGGCCCAGTTGTACAAAATGTACCCTCAAGATGGTCTTCTAAAGCCCTGACACAAAGTAGAACCTCTTCTGCCTGAGGCACCCTTCCTAATTTTTAGCCTTCTGAAAAGCTTCCCTGTTTTGAACAGTTATTCATTTGTTCTGGGATCTCCTTTTCACGACATTACTGGAAACTGAGATTCTCTCATGCTTTGTATTAAGATTGCAACACTAATTTCATAAAGTGAGGAAACTGTATGAAATGTAAATTAAAATAGAATGTGGTGTGGAAGGACAGGAAGCTCTGATTGGACAGTTTGATTTGCCATTATCTAATCAGATAGACTCGTAAAGACCGGTTCAAAACTTTTCATGTGTGAACTTGTGTGCAAAAGCACTTCCAATTCTTTTAACTAATACAAATGTGTTTGGAAAACCATGCACATCCTTTTTTCAAGCATATTTATTTATGGTGACAGAAGTTGATTTACAAACACAAACAGAAATGATTTGAAAAATGAATTTATAGCTGCAAAATCTCAGTGGTTTTACATAGAGCCCAATTTGTGTTTACATGCAAATTCCTGAGCCCGAGTAGAGATTTCAAGTAAAGGACCATAATTATTTATAATGAGCTGCTGCCTGGGGACCCAGAGATCATGAGCCATGTGTCTTGGTCTTGTCCCATGAGCTTCCTCCTGAGTCTTTTGGTCTTTTGATGATATTACACACTGTAAATGTTTGGATCCTCAAAGTATTTGCAATTTATAATTAGATATATTTTTTCTGAACTTGTTCCATGATTTTTAGATGCTGTTTGGCTTAGATTGGTGATCCACTCCCCAGTTTCATATCTGAGAGGCTCTGTCTCTATAAAATGCTTCATTATGTTACTCACCTGTTGCCAATTCAACATTTATTTGTTGTCCAAAAGTTCTCACGTTGTTCTTGATTTGTATTATTTGTGTTCCCACTTTTTTTTTTTTTTTTTGGTGTGTTGCTGCCAAGTTTCAAATTTAGCAAATATTTTAATTGAATTAAAAAATGTGTCATGTTTCAACATCTGATATTCTATTAGTGCTAAAAGTATGAGTTTATGAGCTTTGTATATCATTGTATTCTTAATCACTGTATTCTTTTGTTTATATTTTAAACATCGCAACTTTTTGGGAATCGTGGTTATAATTACAACATCAAAACTGAAATAAATCACAACACATTGACGCAGACAGTGATCTGTTTTTGTAACAGGTTTTCCATCTGCTGAATAATGGCAGAAAAACCTGCACTAGAAATACCTCTGTCAGCAAAAACATTGACCGTATTGTGTATTATTGATCTAGAACCAATAGCAGAGCAGGTGTTCGTTTCAGGGAGGAGCTCTGCTGGATGCTGGATGATTGTATGGAAATAATGAAAGCTGACATGCTGCTGTGCAACACTCTAAGTGTTGTGGTTCAGGAAAAGACACCTGCTCCAGTATCACAACATCTCTGCGTGACTCACAAAGGTAAGTATTACTTTTGTCTCATTTTTCATTACAAAATCCTTTCTCTTATTTGTTCCAGATAGTTTAGTAAAAAATATTCATGTAATTTCATTTTCCATCCACAAAAAAATAACTATTTTCTTTGTGTCAACTTGACAAGTACCTTACTTCTACATGTATTGTAATGATGCATATTCACTTGTGTCTACACCTACATATATATTCATTTGTGATAACTTATGGCAGTAACCTGTAGCGTAGGATAAACTATGCTGATCAGAGCCAGGATAGACAAATGCATTGTCAAAAGGAGAAATTTGCATCACATAATACTCAGCTAATCCTAGTGTCAAATGAGCATGGGGATAGTTCCAGATGTCTGTTGTTTCGGTGGTGGTGAGCATGTGACATAGTTTGTGCAGTGACAGTAAATCCAAAGCCAGGTTGAATGCCTGTCAAAAAACTTTTAAAATGACCCGTTTCTAAGTTTAATTAACATAGTATGGGGTTTTGCGTATGCAATAACTGTATTGTTATAATATAAATGCAAAGTCAATGTATCAAGTATACAGTTTGAAAGTTTTCACCCTTAGATTTTTCTGTGTTTACAGCTCTCCTGTAATGGCTGCCCAGCACAGGCTTCTCTCTTTCTGGGTTTTGATCTTGCTTGCGACCACCTTGTGCCCAGGTGCACAGTATGCAGACAGTAAGCAAGGAGGCAGCTTCAGGGGTCACAGTAAAGGTGCGGGGGACAAAGACAAAGACAAAGCATCTCCTTCCCAGCATAGAGGCCTCTCCAAGCAAGGCTTGAAGTGGGCAGGAGCAGCAGCAGCAGGGATGCTGGGGGGCACAGGCACCGGGTATGGACTGAGGTTCCTTGGTAAGCCGAAGCACGGGTCTGGGAATCACCACAGCCACAAGACTGCCTCCTCAGAGCAAGATCAACAACCTTATTACCGAGAAACCCAAAGATACAACAACCAGTCCCTCTGGAGAGCCTTTGTTAAAGGGGCTGCGCCTGCACCCATGACAAATGTCTTTCTCACACTTGGACGTGTAGTGCCTTTTCTTACGGCAGCCTGGATAAGAGACATTTAATCCAATGTGTATTTAACGAGAAAACAACCAAATGAAATATTAAAGCTTTGAACAAAGGCCCGTGCCAAATGTTTATTTCTTGATATAACTAGTTTAGTTGAAATTTCATCTTACAAATCTCAGTGTTACATCTGTGGTTACAGATTGCTCTTATTTTAACAACTTCGTGGAACTATGAATGCTAACATCAACATATATTGGTTTATTAACTAATTTCTTCACCACAGCTAATTTGATGACCTTTAATTCCTTACTTTTAGTGTAGTTTAAAAGGGCAGCAACATAAACAATAAAATAATAGTTAAAATTGTGAAAACTGTGCATACATTCAATACAAGGGATTTAGTGCTCTGTATGATATTAAATACCTTTGTGTTTGTGCACAATATTCCAACCCCCTAAAATGCTAAAAGACCTTGTTAACAATTAAATGTTAAAAGCACAAACGAATAATAGAAACATGCCTTAAAAGCTATTTCCACCCAGAGCTGTGGGTAGAGAAGCAAAGCACAGAAACAAGAATACAATAACTGACTCTTGAATTATACCTTTTAGACAAAAACGATCTGTTTGCATTTTCATATTTTATTTAACACATGAACATCAATGACAAATCTTAATAGTCATATCGTTTAAGATAACACAAAAAGGTAACTACTGCTAAACAAAAAAGAGCTTCTCAAAGACACTTACAACCCCAATATGAGCTCAGTAACACAGTTACAGAATATCCAGGCTGACAGGGAAGTAAGTGCACTTTACAGATATTCTACGGACAATGTAGTTTAAGAGGCGAAACTGCAACTTGAGCTGACAGATTCAATAAAATTCAGCACTTTGAACTAAGGAGTGGCTAAAATGGAAAAGACCGAACAAAAACAAACAAAAGTGGGGGGGACCATTAGTTCTCATGTAAAAGGGTACATACAGTAATTATATAATTCTATACAGTGGATATTTTATAGTTGCTTGAAACTGGTGTCAATAACAACCTGCAAACCTACTTTTAAAAAAAAAAAGAGAGACTTTCTCAAAACAGAGGTGGATAGAAAAAGTTTATTAAAGTGAAGTAATTGTCTGAGATACTGCAGGTAAACACAATAGCAGCTAGGCAGCATGACATTATTAACAAACAGGTATCTACATATCCAACAACACTTGAACCAGGGTTATCTTACTGTATACCAGAAAGATGCAGGTCATTAGAGGAAGACTGGCCTACTCAAGATCAAACTTCTAGGAATAATAGTCTTTATAGAGATGTTAAAGTACACCTGCAAACAATGAAACTGAAGCAGGTGAAAGTAGGGAATTCATATCACAGTAAATACTCATCCATGCAAAGACAAGCCAGTATCAGTGCCTCCAGCTGCACTGAGAGTGCTGCCCAGCTCAGTACATATACACTGTTAAGAGGTTGAAGTTACAATTATGATTTAAAAAAGAAAAAAATGCACATGGCTGCACATATGCTTCTGCCACCTAATGTACACATTGTTTGCAATAGCTGCATGCAACAATGACCCTATATAACGGATGTCTCATCTCCATCTGGGGTTGCTACGTGCACTCAGGGTTATATAGAAAGTCACATATAATGTGTAAGTTCTGCATGATAAAGAAAATGTAAGGCTACCTTACATTTGTCACTGTTGAATTGTATTTTATGTCATTTAAGTGTTGAGCTGTTTATTGTGATGAATGAAACCATCTGCTCAGTTTTGACTCATTACTTCCTCTCTCTCCAGGATTCATTACAAACATTGGAGCACAGAGAAAAGCTTCACTAAATAATAATTTGCAAAAGTCTTCGTTATCATCTTGACTAGTCTTAACTAGTGGAAAAAATATTCTACTAGTCTAGTGGAGAAATTGAATTTCAGATTGTTTCCTTCTTTTTTTTAATCTTCCTCTTCTGAACCATTTGGTAGACTTCTGGTTAAACACAACACGAAAATGTTATTAAGGACAATTGTTTGCAGCCCAATGCACATACACCCTTTGTTATGAATATTATGATCTGGTCTTAGATATTACATAACAATGCACCTACATATATCAAACTTGGTCACTCCTCTCAGATGGGTCCCAATATTTACATAGATGTATTAGCATAGCAAATACAGTAAAATGATACTTTAAACTGGCAGCAGTTTTCACTTTTCAATTTTAATCATTCAATCTCAGGCAGAAAACTGCCTGTGAGTAGACGTTTAGAGGAAAAGAAAAGCAGTAAAAAGGATAATTTCTTAATCTGTTCCCTTAATGACACAAGTGCCGTGACCCTGAATCGGTTTTATATACATTCAGTGCTCAAAGATCTTAAACAAAAACAACTTAAGTGCAAAATGAATTCTAAACAAGAAACTACACATTGTGCAACACAAATTTTAAGACAGAAACAGTGTTTTAAGCATCTCCTTCCAACATACATCATTTGTTTAGCTTTTGCTAGTTTTCCCATAGTCATGTAAAATTATTAGATTCTGTTAAATTATACTGTGGAAATTACACACATAAACAAGGACTGAATGAATAAAATTTAAGTAATAAATTGCAATAGTAAAATGCAGTAGATGTTAGTGAAAGGAATATTGTTTTGCTTCGTTCACTGGAGCAAGAGCATGCAAGACAAAAGCATGAAACTGGAAGTGAAAAGCTGCATCATCCCATGACTGACGGAACTGCTGTGATTTGGCTGAACTTGTTGCTCAAACTTGCGCTGCTGCAGAAAACTTTCAGAGTAGACCATATACTGCTCGACACAGTCCCGGGACTTCACCTGCTCAATTAGGGCTGGGTACCCAATCTCCTCAATGCTGACTGTGTCATCATCCTCATCAGCTCCAGTTTTAGGAGTAGAGGAGCTGCTGCCCTTATTTTGAGGAGAGCCAGTGCCGTTCATGCAGCGTTTCATAAAACTCTCATAAGACTCTGCTCGTGGTGGAGGATTGTAGACGTAATCGCGGCCAAAGTCTTTCTCATCTGTTGATCGAGTACCGTATCGGCGATACATGTAATTGTTGTAGTAGTATTCTTCTTCGGGGTTGCGGAAAGAGAAATGTGGTCGAGGGAAGCGCCCTAGTCCATATCCAACAGCCATTCCAGCTACAGCGCCGACACCGGCTGCCAGCATGGCTTTTTTGGCAAAACCTGTGGACTTAGGCTGGTATCCCATTTTCTGGACAGATTGAGAGAATGGAGACCCTCCCATCCCATAACCACCATATCCATAACCCCCTCCACCAAACCTGGGACTAAGAATCTTATTATTTGGGTTCCAATTAGGGTAACCACCAATCGCTCCACCTGGGTAACCCCCTGGATAACCCCCTGGATTTGCACCAGGTACACCCCAACCCTGCCCAGTATTTCCTCCACTAACCGGGTAACCACCTGCTCCTGGATACTGGTAAGGGTACCCGCCTGGATTCACACCTCCCCTGCCTGGGAATTGGTTAGGATAGCCTCCTGCAGCTGGGTATCCACCTGCTGGGTATCCACCAGCACCTGGATACTGAGGATTCCTTCCAGGATTCTGGTTTGGATAGCTTCCTCCAGCAGGGTACTGGTTAGGATACCCCCCTCTGCCAGGATATTGGTTAGGGTAGCCTCCAGCTGCTGGGTATCCTCCTGCTGCCGGGTTACCTCCTGCTGCTGGGTATTGATTTGGATAATTCCCTCTCCCAGGATTTTGATTGGGATATCCTCCACCAGCAGGATATCCACCTGCTGCCGGGTTACTTCCTGCACCTGGGTATTGATTTGGATAATTCCCTCTTCCAGGATTTTGATTAGGATATCCTCCAGGATTCTGGTTTGGGTTGCTACCTGCTCCTGGATAACTAGGTGGATTTTGTCTCGGATATCCCCCCTGATTAGTGTTGCCTCCTCCTGGGTGAGGGTAACTTCCACCAGGGGGATATGGATTATTGTTGCGATTGGGAGATTGTGGCTGTCGAGGGTAGTTTCCTGGCTGAGAGCTGGATGGCTTTGATTGTGTTCCACCCCACCTGCTTGATGATGAGGAGGAGGATGAAGAGGAGGACGTTTTCCTGCCGCTGCTACTGCTACCTCTTTTGGCCCATATTGTTTCAGTGTTCAGGAGAAAAATAACTAGCAACAAAAGACGAATCTCATACCTAATCCCCATCGTGCCTATGAAAACAAAACATAAAGCAATTTTTTTTAAAAAACAAAAAAAAAAAAAACACACACAACAATGAACATTGCATGGCCTGTAACGCTTTTTTTTTTCTTATTTGATGAGAATCGACCAGCAGAGCCAGATAGATGTATTATCATATTTTGTATTCGTGTGTTGACAATTTAACGTAAATAGTCTTAATCTATTGAGTTTAGGAATAAACTATTAGAGATAACGTTAAAGACATATTTACGTAACATACATATATTGTCCATAACAACCTGTTATCATC
This sequence comes from Telmatherina bonti, assembly GCF_933228915.1. Lineage (NCBI taxonomy): Eukaryota > Metazoa > Chordata > Actinopteri > Atheriniformes > Telmatherinidae > Telmatherina > Telmatherina bonti. The sequence goes on from NC_136615.1 coordinate 20,529,314, forward strand.
GAGTAACCATCGCTGCATTATCAGCCTGTCCAGACGCTTCATCGTTCATTCTCGAACATGTTACGACGGAAAAACGTGTCGATTTGTTTCAATTTACGAAAACAAACAAAATATTATAGTGGATAGTATGGATAAAGGGGTCTGCTTCTTACCGTAAAATAAAGCCGTATTAGAGTGCTGTTATTTCGGTAAACTGCGTCTGTTCTCCTCCCTGTTTCGTTTCCAGTCCAGCAATGGCTAGGCTGGCTTTAATCTAATCGGGGTGTGCTCGTTTTTATTCACCCGAAATACCTTTTAGAAACTGTGTAAGGCGGGGACTTTTTAGAGCCTCCTCGAGAAACAATTTCGAACAGTAGAATGTATTATTCTGTGATTTTTGTTCAAAATTAATATTGGCACTATAAAATTAGGTATACATAAAGCCACAATCTAAATCCACCCTTTTCTGGCGTCGTCAGGCCAGAGCCCACTCTGAAGACCTCTGTCTCGACGGCCGTTAGATCCCGTGCTACAAAACAAGTGTGCATCCATTTCCGGTTACGTACCGTTATGTACGAGAATACATCACAGCAGTAGGATCGTGTTGTCATGAAAATTTACCAGATCATTCATTTATTTATCGATATTCCAAGTTTAAGATGAAGTGTATACAAGTTTTCGATCTCTAAATGAAATTTTTTTTTAATAGTCTAGACTATATATAATTACATAGGTAAAAGGCCTACATTCTTTATTATATAATGACCACGGCGGATCTTAAGATTTATACAAATATATGTGATAAGATAGATTACGCAATTAATCGTTAATAGAGATCAAACATAAGACACATGTCCACACTACTTGGATGGATTTACTTATTACAAAATAAAATAAGGATTAGCTTGGCGATTTTATCTGTCCATGAAAATAAATTACAGGTTACATTAAGACACAGTAAATACAATTATATGTCAGACTGTATGACAGTACTAACAACTGAAAAAATACAGTCAGGTAACATCTGTCAATGTATCCACATAATACTTTCCGACTTGTTCTTGAGGAATGACATATCTCTGCATGTAACACAAATAAAGTGCATTAAATGCCTGTTGGTTTTTTTTTTTTTGTTGTTTTGGTTTTTTTTACTTCGTTTCTTTAATTAGCAATAGAGTCACAGGTGTTGCTGTCAGTGGTATACGAAACAACGGGTGATAAAAAATAAAAATAAAAAAAATAAAAAAAACGAACTATGCTCATTCTTCTGGATGCTTATGCTAAAGCTTTAACAAGGAAGGACAAAGAAATCTTAACACATTCTTTACACCAGCTTCCAGGCAGTGAGTCACAGAATAAAACTCTATGGATTCTTTACAAACCCCAAAAATGCAGATACATATACATACACATATACACATATACATACACACACACACACACACATACATATATATATATATATATAAACCTGGTTGAGAACATTTCTTTTCTCTTACACATTAAATCTTCACAGTAACTTTTAAATTATCCTACTTTTAAATATTTGAATTTAATTTATAATTTTATTGAGATTTTTGCCATCTGTTACTCAATTTTACTACTTTTAAAAGCTTTCTTTGCACCATATAGAATGCTCTTGATGTTTCATGTAAAGCGCTTTGAATTGTCTTGTATGAAATGGGCTACAAATAAACTTGATTTTCCTATAAGTTCACCATCATAACTTGATTAATCTTCTAACTTGCAAGCCAATAAAAGAACACACAGAGGACAGATAAGACACATACACATTAAATCATAAAGTCATTAAGATCATCTGACATAAATACATTTCAACCAGTGCATCCTCAGTCTGGATAAGTACATGGAGCACCTCTCAGAAGAATTTGAGAAGCTATAATGATGCTGTTTGTAGATTCGTCCAGACATTGCATAAATTCAAACATTAAATTTCTGCTTTAAATGTGCTCACTCCTCCAGTGACAGACATCTGACTTGAACTGCCACCTCTAGGAACTGTTAAGAATATTCTCATAGCATCATTATATGCAACTTGTAACTTTTGCATGGCTGATTATAATATTTATGGCCAAGTTTTGTTGAGATAGCATTCAAGAAAAAACAATAGGGCTTGCAGCCCAGTTTAGTACATAGTGTAATTTAATTACACTATGAAAATGTTTTTTGGTTTTTTTTTTTGGTTTGTTTTGTTTTTTTGTTTTTTTAATGTTTTATTTCTAATTACAAAGATCCGGTATCTTTTGTTTAGTTTTGGTGGTTAAGTCCACTAAAATGATCATCTTATTTCTGTGAAGCAGCTGAATATATATCAAAGTAATCTCCCTAATTTCCAGAAAAGGGGGGAATTAAGAAGTTTTAGGGCAGCAGGATGTCTCCTCTACCCTCGATTCTCTTCCTTTCTCGCGCATCACGAATCCAAGCGGGAGGAGCCCTTTTAAAGCACGCATTTGTGACGTCACGGTTGTAAACCCTCAAACACCCGTATGTACTCGCAGCTTTGTGTCCGGTAAAAACATGTCGGTGAGGAGAGAGCCCAGCGGAGGAACTGCGGAGTCTGTGAAATGCACACCTGAGACATAAAAAACGCCTCGAGGAGTCCGAACGAACGGCGAGACTTTAGAGAAACTGCTGGGGCCACGTTATCTAAACCGCAGCGGATCGGTTGGGGTCTCATGGCCGGGTAAAACCAGACAGCCGGGGCTTGATCCGAAGACTCGCAGGCAGGTGGCCGGGTTGTTCAGAGGAAGAGGGAGAGAAGGAGGACACCGTGTTCGTGCTCTAACCGGGACGGGGTTTCTCCTTGCTGGGGGATGTTATCCGTACTGTCTTATGGCAGACTGGTAGCCAGGGCTGTCCTGGGTGGACTCTCTCAGACGGACGGTCGGGACTACAGCCTGATCACCGCTAGTTATGGATTTGGTAAAGACTTTCGCAAGGGGATCCTAAAGAAGGGAATGTGTTATGGAGATGATGCCTGCTTCATAGCGCGGCACAAAACGGCCGATGTTTTAGGTAAGGGCTCTTTGTATGCAAACCTGCTTTCACATGTCTGTTACTCACCCTCTGTTCTCGGGTGACCTTCAGTGATCCAGTCTACACGTGGACCGACCACTCGGATGAAAACACAGGAGCCCCCACCCCCCTCGATAACACAGCTATAACTTCCTCATGTATCCATTAGATGTGTGTTATCTCGTCATCTTAAACCTGCATTGTTGCGTGTAACCTGCTGGCACGCGTGCAGCACCTGCTGTCACGTCATGTTGCCGTCAGATGCCGGTTATGACAAGTTTGCTTTGAAACAACGCCTGACCTTTTACCTACATTAGCCACGATAGGAATTCGCTGTAATAATGCGTTGTATTAGACACATACTATATTAATTCTGCTTATTTAATGTTGACATGCCTGAATAAAGCTACATTAAAAGGTGTCGTAGTGAACACTACAATGTCTTGCAAAGGTCAGAATGGTTGAGCGTGGAGGCAGCCATGTTGTTAGCGGTAGTTTGCTAGCTTGTAGCCGAATGCTTTGTCCTCACGCTCACCGGCACGAGGGTGTCACAGTCCGATACATGGTCAGGCACGTGGTGTGCTCCACATTTATGATGTGCTTTATGGGTTTCAAGCTATGTTCAATACGAGGACTGTTTAAGTTAAGCAAAAAATAGCTTGGGGCAACTTGCACCTTCAAAGCCTTCACGTGTTAGAGCAAATATGCGTGGCAGTGAACACTGACAAACTCGTTTAGGACTGGTTAAGAAAAAAAACATAATATTAATAATACAGCCAGTCTGTGGCTTGACTTGTAATATTTCACGACGGTACCTTTTCCAGCAGTATAGTGGGAATTTCTGGGAAATCCCAGGATACAGTTTATGTTTTCAGTTTCATTATGGAGTAGAACTGGACTATTGTGCCCTTTTAGGTGCTGTATATTATCTGGTGTGTGTTATTTTCTTTTACATTAGAAGTGCTAGCATCTCAAATGTGGGCTACATGAAATAAAAAGAAATAGATGCTATGATGACATAATATTAGTTAGCAATGTTAGACAACAGAAATGAGACATCAATGATATTGACATTGTACATTCCACAAATAGCTTGAACAGTGGCTAAACTTGAGTTTCATTGCTGCTTGATGGTTGCATTTTAATTGATAAGATATCCATCAGTGAGCATTTATGGGGGAAGCTATGAAACTTCCACTCACACATTGTTTGGGTAATGCTTCTATGCACCAGCTGGATAATTTGGTATACATGGCCAGTAAAAGAGAGCAGGCATTTCTTTCTATTATATTAATGATACTATAGAGGTTATATTTGCACTGCATTAATATGATCACATATTGATTGAAAACATCTCAGATTAGCATGCTAGTTTGCTAAATGTTTGAATCAGATACTGAAGAGTACAAAATAAAATAGCTCCATAACAACAAATTTGCTAAATGTTTGTGTACTTATTTGAATTTTTGTATATCAACTTATTGATCACAATATTTTCTCCATCAGGTGTAGCAGATGGTGTTGGAGGTTGGCGGGACTATGGTGTTGACCCATCTCAGTTCTCTGCCACCTTAATGAGGACTTGTGAACGACTAGTGAAGGAGGGACGCTTCACTCCTAGTAATCCAGTGGGCATTCTGACCTCTGGCTACTATGAGCTTTTACAGAACAAAGTTCCATTGCTAGGTGAGTACAGACAGGCCGAAAAATATGCACAGATAATAAGGTTGAACAGCCGTACTCAGAGATGTAAATCCATTGCTGCAGTGTGAGTCAGATTGTAGTGGTGATGTTTTAGAAAGATGCATTACAAAGAACATTATCAGAGCGAAATACCTTTGTTTGTGCTGAACTATCAGAAAAGCTATGAGGAGTTGGAGGAATGCACAGATAAGACTAGTAATGACTGACCAATATTATGTGTTAAAAGCAATGCAGTATTTTTTTTTACAAACATTTTCAAGCAGAACTCCTGTTTTATTATGTTTGTCTTTTGGTTTGAGTTCTTTTTTTTCCTTTTTTGCTTGTTTGTTTTTTACCTAGATCTAAACTTGCATCTCAAATGAATAGTGCAGGACTAACTGGGTAGCCAACCTGATCATGCTGCATTTTGTTACACTGACACTTAGAACTTTGAACTCAGTAGCCTGTTGGGCTCCTAATCCTTTTTTGTTATTGTTTTAGTCTTGTTTTTGATATAAAAAGTTGAATATTTTGCCCCATATTTGAACTTAAAGAGGTCAGCAATCCATCTGTAAATGATAGGGCAGGTTAGTTACAATTTTAAAAGCAGGGTAATGCCAACCATGTGACCAAGGTCACATTTCCTCTGAGACTCAGTAACTGTGGCCAAGAGCCAGTGCAGACACTCAGTGGCTGTTGTGATATTTGCCAAAGTTCCTAATTATATTTTGGGAAGCTGTGACAAGGTCATTACTTGACCATCATGGCTCAAGGTTACAACAACTGTTGATATTTGCAGTCAGTAGGGCTCTGGGAAAACCAAGGATAACTGCTTTGTTTTCTTTTACTCTCAGTTGTTATGGGACATTAGTGAAGGTTATAATAATATTTAATGTCTTCTAGGGGAGAATCCAGTTCACATGAAAGGTAGCCTTTGTGGTCATGAAGTTGGGGTTCCATGGCAATGCATTGAAATATAATAGTGGTCATGTGGTATACTTTAACTGTCCCTTTTTTTGTCAGTCATACTGTTTGTTTATGTCCATATATACTTGTGATTTTTTTTAAAACAATCTTCTTTATTAATAGGTAGCAGCACAGCCTGTATTGTGGTTCTGGATCGAAGGAGTCATCGGCTTCACACATGCAACTTGGGAGACTCAGGCTTCCTAGTGGTGCGAGGCGGAGAGGTGGTCCATCGTTCAGACGAGCAGCAGCACTATTTTAACACACCCTTCCAGTTGTCTATTGCTCCTCCGGGAGCTGAGGGAGTGGTACTTAGTGACAGGTCAGTAGTTTGGTATCAGAAACATAATTACAAGTTCTGCATGAAGGCCAGTTGAATGTGGTGGCAGTTTTGCAACATTTTGAAAGCATCTTTCAAGCAAGCGCCAACATTGAAAGTGAACTTGCTAATACAAACTTGCACTGTTGAACTGATCGAGGTTTTTTTCAGCCTCTGCAGTTGTCATAAAATGTTTTGCAATGCAAAAGACTTGTTTAGATGTAAAAATGCATCTCAAATTGCTTTGCAAATATAGTTTTGATGAGAACTCTGCGTTAGTGTTTGCAAAGTAAAGAGTGTGATTGTAGCCAGTTTACCTGCATATTTTTATACACGACCCAAATGGAAAATTCAATCCCAGATTGTTTGTATTTTGATGTTTCAGTTACGATTTCAATTACATTACATAATGTTTGTCAATTTACTGTATTTACATACTGGTACAAATTTATGATCGGAGTAAATTCCCCATAAAAGTGTCTTAAGAATTTCAAAACACTGCTCTATATGCAGTCATTATCCATGTCTGTTATCCATTGTTGTCTAGTTTGATGGTCAGCAGTATTTAACTGTGACAACAGCACCTTTTTGCTGAAGTTACCTTTTCTATCAAATTCAATACCTAAATATGCACTTGATACTTTGAAGAATAATTATGATTATGTGTCTTGTTTCAGTCTCAGGCTTTCTTGCTTCTTAGACTGTATTATAATTTCATTATAGTTATGGTAATGAACTGAAAATACAAATTTTGTAATTTATTGAGACAAGTTTCAGGTCATTATTTAGGGTTGTTTAATTTCATTAATTCTCAGTGTCTCTTCCGAGGTGATGTAGCAGATTTACATTGCTTTGAGGGTTGATTTATAGCTCTGTCTTATATGTCCTTGAAATAAAATAACCCAAGACCTACAGTAGGAGGAACACATAGCTCCTGGGATATAAAACTTGAGTCTCCGTAAGCAGCAGAGCCTTATTTCATTTGGCAAGGACATGTGGTAGGCTGTTTTTGAGTCGGCTACGAGATTAAGTGACCACACCATATGCACCTTTTGAGATTTCTCAGTCTTCTTTCCATCTTTATTTCATTACATAAACTATTACAAGTGTTTTCTTCTCAGGTTTTACTTTTCACACAAATGATCTTGAGCCCTTTGCTTCTTGCAGTCCTGAAGCGGCCGACAGTTCGTCTTTTGACGTGCAGCTGGGTGACATCATCTTAACAGCGACTGATGGGTTGTTTGACAACATGCCGGACTACATGATTCTACAGGAGCTCAAAAAACTCAAGGTATCTTTTGTGGATGCTATGTTATTGGTGCATGTGATAGGAAGTCAGTGTACATGTGCAATATTTGAATGTGTTTTGTTTTTACCCCTGTCAGGCTACAAACTATGACAGCATCCTGCAGACTGCGCAGAGTATCGCAAAGCAAGCACATGATCTTGCCTACGATCCCAATTATATGTCCCCTTTTGCACAGTTTGCCTGTGACAATGGCCTGAATGTAAGAGGTGAGAATAAACTTTTAAGAGGTAGTTTTGACACTTAAAAATGAAAAGTTTGCTGCTACAGTTTGCTTCTGCTTTGGTTACAGAAAAGCTTCTCAAAAATAAACCTTAATAGTCTATGTCTATGTTAAACCTTATTCCTTTCTTTTCTTCCTGCAGGAGGGAAACCAGATGATATCACGGTGCTGCTGTCTATTGTGGCTGAATATACAGACTAAAATGTGTGTGTATGCATGTGTCTGTCTGCTTCTCTGGGTCTTATTCTTCCTCCCCATCTGTCTGAGTCTTCCACCTGCAGCCCTCCACAAAAATGCACTGCAGGCTGACAGGGGAGGCCCACCAACACATCTCACACTCACAGCTTGTCTGACGTCCACCTGTCTAATATTTCCTTTTCCTCTGCTGTTTTAATTTGGTGCTTGAGCAGTTGAGGGATGCCAGGCAGCGATGGCATTTCCATGTTGATCGTGATTGAGGAGGCGCTGGGAACCACAGGCTGAATTATATTTTTTTCAGTCTTCCATGTCTCACTACATGACAACAGCTATTTCTAGGTAATGTGAGTAAAAACAGTCCAGGAGGATTTGGATCAATAGAAGGCTTTAAAATCTGCATGCCTTCGTATAGTAATAATGTGATGATATAAGGAGGAAGCCATGGGTTTGGATGTCTTTTAGAGAACAGGGATAAGGTCGGTTATTAATCCAGGTTATCTGTCTCCTGCTAAAGTTGCTAATTTGCTCAATGTTGTAAATGTGTTTGAACTACACACATAGATTAGGCTGAGAGTGTCGATATGGGCAAAGATTGGATAATACATGTGGGAGTTTGGTTTCAGAGTGTGAGGTTGGGGGATATGAATGAGCATATTGCTCTAATCAAATCTGTAAAAGGAAAGAATAATGCTTGTTGAAGTGCTTGATGGTAAATTAGGTTTTGCTACTTGAAGAGAGAAACATTGGTGCGCACATCCTGATAAGTTGTACATGTTTTTGTGGGCTTTTTTAAGGCTATATTTAGGCCTTCCTGTTGTCTTTTGATTTGATTAAATACTATTTCAATACTAGTGTGGATGAAAAAATTGTTCGTAAGCGTATTCACTTGTCTAGATGGAGTCAGTTTTTCAATCCCACACTTCCAGTTGCTGAAAAGAACAAAACATTTGAAGGGAGTTCCCTGCACAAGTTGTGAGGAAAGATGTTAAAATAGGTGTGTCTGTGCGTGAGTTTTACGACTGTGTGCTGTCTGTAATGGTAATTTCTATTATCTCATAAAGCTAAAGCTAGTATCTGGGTATGCTTACAATTGCAGTGATCTGTCAGGAATAAATTTCAAGGAATATATATATTTTTTTTTTTAACATTGTTTTGTCTGAAAGTAACAGTGAACTATGTTACAGATGACTAAAAGACCCAACCATCTTAAAAAAAAAAAAAAATCAAATGTGCTTTGTGTATTTTAAAATTTGTTTTTATTTCTTGGTTCCTTGCGTCCTTTTACATTTGTTTGCTGCTTCCTTTTTTGTAATTCAGATGTCTTTATATGACTCGGATGATTTACACGAATGTTGTTGTTTGTGAGTGCGCGGATACATGTGCTGGATCTCAAACTACATTAATCTAAAAGACAGGAACACTGCTCATGATCATGTCCCTTTGTCTAACACCTCTCCCAAGGGGCGTGGACAAGTTCTTTACAGTTTCAAAGCATGTGCACCAAAGACACTTATTTTTGTGCATATTGATATTCATGTATTTTCACTTAAAAACTACACAGCAATACTGCAAGTTCCTTGTGTTCAGAATTGTGTGCAATGGCCAGAAGTGTTGGTAGAAAAGTTAAGACTGATATATAAATGTGTTTCTGTGCTTAAAAGTGTCAAAGAACAAAGCTTGTATCTTATCCCTGTCAGGTTTAGGTGTATTCATTACATATAAATGGTTATCTGTTAGAATAATGGCAAGTAACCAAAGAAGGAAAGCCATATATGAAATCATGATTTCGGTACTGCTCTGTGAAATCCACTGTCAGGATAACATCATGTTGGTGGATGCTCATATCCACCATGTTGTTAATCTAATAGTCACAGCAGAGTATACAGTTACTGCAGTTTAATCCACTAGTTCTTTGTCTTTGTGTCCTTTGGTCTTAATGTTAAATGCATACATTTCGGAGATGGAAGAGCAGTGTAACAATCAAGTCTTTTTTTGTATGTTTGTTTTTCTTTTTTAGATAACGCATCACATGAGTTTAAATTTCGCTGATCTTCTTACTGCATCAAGCAAGTTAGAAACGGTTAATTGAATATTAATTTTTTCTGCTGCCTGTAAGGTTATTTTTGCATGTCTTGTGTCTTAGCTGCTAGCACCATTTACAAGCAAAGTTCTCACATTTGGACTCTTTTCTTGTCTTTCCATTATGAGAGTGAGCACAGTCTCAGCCTTAAAAGCAAGACCTGTAATCAAGAGGCCTTTCCTGCCATTGCAAGCTTGTCTCGTGTCTGCTGTGGTGGCCAGTGTTTGATTTAAAAGGTGTCCTGCCCCATCACTGGTATTTATATCCTGTTTAAAGCTGTTCTCAAAGGTGCTTCTGCAGTTTGATGGTATGATTGTTCTCTTTCCAGCAAGTGAATGAAAGATACATCTATGTCTACAGTATAACAATGCAGGTCTAATTTATGTAAATATGTACAATATTTAAATAAAGAATCTAGTATTTATACTAAACTTGTTTGAGTGTTTTCATCATGCCACATCATGTTTGCTTTTAGAAACATTTGTCAAAATCAAATGTAACAACTCCAGTCTGGTCTTCCTTTAAGCTTCCGAGTGATTCTAACCATAGGACTATCCCTCCTCTGTACAAACCATCCAAGTTCAAGTCACTATGACTATCTTAACTTCTAATATGTATGGCTCTTCCTCAGAATCTATGCCCTCAAACTTCCTTTCCTAAAGCATCCTAAGATATTAAAAAACCGAGTCAGAAACTACTGCCCATATCCTAGCCACTTCCTTACCTTAACAGATAAATTGGGACCAGCTATCTTTCCATCTTTCATCTTCCTTAAGTCCCTGCTCACTTTACCATTGATAATATTGGCTACTTTTTGGTCTGCAGACATGTTTTCCACTCTTCTTTCTCTCCTTTTCTCTCTTCAATGTACCCTTCAATGTACCAGTAAGTTGTTTAGATAATTTTGTCTCAAAGATATTATGACAACTGTTGCAGGTGTGTGTGATTTTAATCACTGTGGGAATGTCAGACAAATATGCTGTAGGTTTCATTTTTTCTATCAATTCATTTCCGATACCTACTTATTCCAATGCTGGGTTGTGGGGTGTCACTTTCTTTCTTTTTTTTTTTCATTTTTCAATACCTGCTGTGCCCTCTGAATTTGTATGAAGCTACATTGAAGATTTTTTATAATTAAGTTGACATGTTTTCCTTCACATTTCTTCAAGGACAAAAGATTGAATTTGCCCTACGTACTTGTTGAACTCCTATTAAGATCATCCACATGAGAAAATCATGTGGAATCATGTTTGAAAAATCATATCTAACCCATTTTCCCCCTCAGATTGTATGGTAAAATATAGCAAACAGGCATCTTTTGAACTTGTCCTGTGTTAGCATTCAGCACCCTAGCAACCGTCCGCCCTCGCTCCCTCCCTCACCCATGCACCAGCACACTTTCTTGGTCACCTGTTTCTCCAGATCTTTCAGCTCTTTGAGGAATTTACATCTCAGGTAGGGCAAATTCCCACAGCACCATCTGAAGCGCCTAATGCAGTCACTTGCCTTTGGTGTCTGAATGGAGTCTTCTGCGTACATACAGTACAGGCCTTTTTAAAAATGATTTATTTATTTTTTTATATCCAGCAATGGATTTAACAAATATTCAGTTGACCATCAGAGTGTTTTTTTTTAGCAGGAGAAGAATCACAAATATCACAAAGAAAAAAGGGAAAAACATACAAACAATATAATGATGCCCATTAAAGAAAAAAACAAAAGAACATTTATACTTTGTGGGGGAGAGATGCAGTTATTGCATTATCTAAGGATGGCCCCGTCCAAAGCTGGCCTGTGACTTAATGTAAAGTTCTGTCTAGCATATATAAAACAGGTCCCTCCTGTAATTCACATTAGCTGTTGTTCTCTCCATCCTGTATATCTCCATGCATGTTCAAAGATGGCTCTTCTGTCCGTCATCTTTTTGTGAGGGCCTTTTTGCCCACCACCAGCAAGAGGCTGAATGCAACATACTTGTCATTTTTTGGGCGATCATCATAGCCTCCTTAGACACTCAGGATCGCCTGCAGTTTGCCTACCAGCCAGGTACTTGTATGGAGGATGCCATCCTCTACCTGCTTCATTGAGCCCACTCCCATCTGGACAAGGGAAGTGGCACAGTAAGATTTTTTTTTTTTTGGGACTTCTTAAGTTCCTTCAATACCATCCAGCCCCCTTTACTTCCAGACAAACTGAGCAGGATGGAAGTGGACCCCCACCTGGTGGGCTAGAGCTACGCACCTTACTGGCAGACCACATTATACAAGATTATATAGGCTATTATAAATTATGCTTCTTTTTCCTGTCTGCAAAGCATCTTGAGACGGCATTGCCATGATTTGACGCTATATAAATAAAGTTGAATTGAAAGTTTAATTGAATTGAAGGAAATCACATCTGACATGGTGGTCAGCAGCGCTGGAGCCCCCATGGCACAGTGCTGGTCCCTCTTCTCTTCACCCTATAACTTCTTGGACTTCTGCTACAACTCGGAGTGATGTCGTGTTCAGAACTACGCTGATGACACAGCCATCGTTGGGTGGATCAGGGATGACAGAGAGGAGGAGCATTGGAGACTGGTAGGGGATTTTGCTACCTGGTGCCGCACCAACCGCCTGCAACAGATGACCACCTCTAAGACAAAGGAGCTGGTCGTTGACTTTGGGATGTCCAGACCAAGACCACGGCCAGTCCTGTTAGAGGGAGCCGAGGTGGGGGTTGTGGACTATTACAAATACCTCAGACTGTGGCTGGACAACAAACTGGACTGGATAACACACACCAACCACCTGTATGCGAGACACTAAGGAGGATGTACTTAATAAGGAAGTTAGGGTCCTTCAACATCTGCAGCAAATTACTGCAGACTTTTTACCAGAATGTGGTTGCCCCACACCTGTCTGCCTTCCACTCTTCCAGTGATCAGGGATGCTGGCTAGACCCGAGATGAGTCCCATGAGAGTGTAAGCGGAGACGATCTTCATGGCTAATCTGCTGAAGAGGAGGAGGAGACATGACCCTGACGTACCCTTTTAACCACTTTGAGGAAAGAGCTGAGCAAAATTTTTAGCATTGGGAGTAATAACAACTTGTTGCTGGAGCATATACAAGGAACTGCTACATGAGCAGATCATCTGTAAGAAGCAACCTAAATAAACGCCTTATACTGGTGTGATTATAAAGCATAAATACCATAAATTAGTAAATATAATGTATAAATAGTCATCTAGCTGCAAAAACTTTCCTCTGATTAAAATAATGCAATGTTGAAAAGAAGCAAACAGCTATGAAGAAGCTATGTTTGTGTCACCACATTCCTAAAATATGATCCAGGAGGTCCAGTCCACAAACTCAGACTCTGAAATTACCATCACAATTTTACATTATTAGCACAATTCAAGAACGTCTTCACAGCTACCAAACTTAGCCACACTTGCTGCCATAACTTAACAAGTACTTTTTTTTAACCTTTTGTTTGAACAAATATGTAGTTATACAAAGACCAACCGCCTGTCCATTTTCATCTTCCTCAGTTCCATCCTCACTTTACTTTTGCTAATCTTTGAAACTTCCTGGTCGGCAGGCATATCTTCTACTCTTCTTTCTCTCTTATTTTCCCTAATAATGAACTCTTTAAAGTGCTCTTTAAATCTTCTCATTACACCTGTTGCACCTGTCAATGCATTTACCTGTAGATTTGTTCTTTCATTTATATTTAGATTTATATTTAATTATCATGCTTCTTTTACACAAATGTCTTTGTGACAGTTGGTTACCAATTAACTAAAACTACTTTTAAATAGGATAGATTATTCAAAATTATTTATTTAATTTGATGTCAGGAAGTGTTGTTAAGGTTTGGAATTGTATTTGAACCTTGGTTTGGTAAAATGTGCAATCACAGAAGAGTAAATTATTTACACGGTAGGTGGCAGAAGTGAGTTATGAGACGCCATGGATGTTTTGTTTCCTAACCTGCTCTAGGCTGGCTCTTCCTCGTCGCCAGCAGCTAAACTACATTCTTGCTGACAGCAGATGTTCTCAGAAGAACGTGCGTGTCAGCTGACAGGTTTATGATGCTAGCATGTTAACTTTGGTGTTAGCATACACCTACCAATCTAATTTAGTTTTTTATTGCGGTCGCGGTGTCTGAATCCCTCGGGGTTAACCCACCTGGTGGAGGTCTTATCGTGCAATTGGACTATTAATTATCTGAGCTACACAGGACGATTTGACAGAGAAACTAACAATGCAAGGTGCTGTATTAGCATTAGCAGGCTAGAAGCTAAACTGTAGAGATCTTCGTAGCAACTGTAGCTAACAGATGTCTAGCAGTTGCTGGTTTAGCTAAACCAGTGGACGTCTGCAGGGAGCACTAAAGTAGAAGTTTTAAGTTTAATGAAGAGTCTGTAGCCTGTTTACTTCTGCCAAGGTAAATGTTGATTAAATGGCAAAATCTGAGAAGGCTAATGGGCTCGAAATACACAGCAGCGCAGAGAAGTTGACAGATAATGGCAACTCGCACGGTTACGACCCAGAGGTGAGTCCAGTCCCCGAAGAAGAGAGGCAGGTGGACAAGTACGGGTTCACAGGAGGACCCCAGTCACACTCAGGAGACTTGTAAGTGCCAAACCATACCGCTAATAATCTATTCAACAAAATGACTAAAGATTGTTTTTGTTAATATTTCCAGAGACTGCGACAGCGTTATAAATGTAAATTTTCTTGCTTAAACCTGGGTGGATATCCTCTGTTGAACCACAGTGTTGAACATGTTTGTTGTTTTTTTCCACTGGAAAAAACATAAAGATAAAGACACGTGGACAACGACAAGGTCATAAAAAAACTCACCTTGTGTTGTTATTATTATTTTATAGTTTTAATATTATTACTGTTATTATTATTATTATTATTATTATTATTATTATTATTATTTGCAGTTTCTAACTTTTGGTGTTTACTAAACCCACCCGACGTGTTATATTTCCCTATTTATAATCTACAATAAGTTAATAGCAAGTTAATAAGGAGTCGATAATCGTGACATTTTAAGGGGTTTATCATTTTCAATTTAATTTATAATGTAATGGACATGTATAGTCTCTAAAATGTATACTGGGATTATTTTAAACATGTTAGTCGAAAAAAATACCAAAGATATGCATACCAAAGAAATGAGTTCTTGAACTGCTATACCTCTGTTGAGTGACGAAGGCCACATACATGTTAAATAAACCTGTTTTAAATGAACTGGAATAAATTTCCACCACAAAATTGTGGCCAAATTTCCATTCAGATCTCACCAAAAAAATAAAATAAACACGCTTTATTAATAAAATAAGTACTTAGTTGTTGTTGTGCTTGGTGTTCAATAAAGAATAATGTATAAAGAATTGATTTCATAAGTACACCTGGAAATAACCTGAAATTGAAAATTTTCCTGTTTCTCACACATACACACACACACACACACACACACACACACACACACACACACACACATATGCACTGCACGTAATCTTTATGTTGCTTTGGTTTGAAGTTATTGGTGAGATCAGAATGACTACCAGCTCATGGGTTGTCTTATATTGCAGCTGAGAGGCTGTAAATTTTATTATTTAAATCTGTCTGCTAAATGGATGGGCTTTATGTTTTGCAGGACAGCACAAGAAGATTGTGTGTGACACAAAGACAGCTGATAATAGCTTTGTAGTGAAGTGAGATAAGAATGTGTAAGAGGCTGTGGTGAACTGAATTAGGGGAAAGTTCTCCCTCAGCTTCCTGTTTTCCTTGTATTTTCCTGCTGACAGCAAATGTTCAGCTGCAGTGTCTCTGAGCCACTTTCCTGCCCACTCTGACGACAGAATTCTACTATTATAAGACACAGGAAGTGACTGAGTGCTGTGTAGCTGTTGCCATTGTATTTTAATGTAATTTGCTTCATTATGTCATGTCACCATAGTGCTGAAGAGGTCCCCATTAAGGTGTTGAGGCAGCGGGAGGCAAAATGGCTGGAGATGCTGAACAGTTGGGACAAGTGGATGGCCAAAAAACACAAGACGGTCTGTTTTATTAACCATATAAATTGATTTGTTTTGGTTTTTTTTTATATATTTCCTGCCTGCTCACAGGTTACTGTGCATGTGTTGAATAACAGGTGAAAGAACGATGTCAAAAGGGGATCCCTCCATCCCTGCGTGGTCGGGCCTGGCTCTACCTCACTGGAGGCAAAGTAAAAAGGGAGCAAAACCCGGGCAAGTTTGAGGTCAGTCGTAGATTTGTGTCTGCTGTTATTATAAAGCCATGAACCCTTTTCAGACACAAGCATCATTTATCTGCCATTCAAACACACTATTTAAAAGCCATGTAATGATGAGGGTTTTTATCATGATGCATGGGGGACCCATGATCACTTAATACAACCTGATCCTAATATTTTATATATACACGCACACAAAAACTTGTTGTTGTGTTAATTCTTGTTCATGGTTTGTAGAGATTTTCCTCTCACGGGTGCTCCTGATGATTGTCTGCTGTGTTTTCAGAGGGCCCTGACGATGTTTACTGTTTCTTTACAGGTGTAGCAGCTGTCTGTTTATTTTTCTGTTTGGGTTTAATTGCCTAGTTGCGGTTATTTAGGCCCGAGCACCTTGGCGGTGCGAAGGCCTATTGTAATTGCAGTGTTTATTATTATTATTATTATTAGGCCCGAGCACCTTGGCGGTGCGAAGGCCTATTGTAATTGCAGCGTTTATTATTATTATTATTATTATTATTAGGCCCGAGCACCTTGGCGGTGCGAAGGCCTATTGTAATTGCAGCGTTTATTATTATTATTATTATTATTATTAGGCCCGAGCACCTTGGCGGTGCGAAGGCCTATTGTAATTGCAGCGTTTATTATTATTATTATTATTATTATTATTATTATTATTATTCTCCTAATAAATGAATTGCTTTTTTGGAGGCCTGAACATGCTCAAAAACTCACCAAATTTTGCGTACCCCCCCAAGGGAATGCGAAAAATTTGATATTTTGAGGTGCTCCAGAATGTTTGGGCGAAACTGAATGAGAGCGCCACCTATTTTAGGTGCCCCGCCACTGCATGTCGTTAATCTTTATGAAAATTCATACACATGATCTACATGCTAGGGCGAACAAAAAATCCTCTTAATGTCATGGTGAAATGTCGACAGGAAGGCGGCCATTTTAGGTCAAAGTCAATATTTTGGCGTTTTAGCACCTCGCATTTTAACGAACTCGTCCTAGGGCTTTTATCCCACTGAGCCACAAATTGCTCAGGATGTTCAGGAGGCATGTGTGATTAAATGTTGTGTTATTTCTTCTAATAGGAGACTTAGTTTACGAGGGGCGGGGCCTCAAAGTTTGATGTCTCGCCAGGAAAAATTAAACGGATATAACTCCCACATAAAGCAAAATTTCTGCACCAAATTTGCTAGATATGATGGCAGTCCCCTCCTACAGAGTTCTATATGTCAATATTTTGATTATGAAATAGCCACGCCCCCTGGAGGTCAAAAGTGTTGTTTTTTGCTCACACACCCATAACTCTGGCTTGGTAGACACCACATGGCCCAAATTCACTCAGGCATCACAAAACATGTTGGTGAAGAGATCTGGTAAAGGACATTGCTCTACGCTGCACGGCGTGCCCGTGACGCCATGGCGAAGTTCCATGCGGCGGCGTGACATCATAAATCACTATAAAATTGTCAATTTTGATCTGATCACCCTAAAACTTATAGGGATTAATAAGGGATCAGTCCTGAACAGATTAATGTGACCATTGCTGGTGTCGACCTAAGCCCCGCCCACTTACAATAGGAAGTGGTTTTTTCCACGTTTGAGAGTCATGCTTCTAAGCAAATGGTCCAAAACACTTGAGCCTCCTCCAAAACATGTCAAACCCTTTCATGATGCCACAATAAAAACCTCAAGTCGCTACGCTAAACGGGACATGGCGAATGGCGGTCCAACGCCATGAAACAGGAAGTACCTGTGACCAAGCCATGGAACCTTGGACCGCCACCATACTTGTCATGACTGATGACAGTAAGGCCCTGAACTAAGCCCCATTGAAACATTATGGAATAAATGGAGCATGTCTCCATAGCGCCCCCTACAAAATTTCAATCAATCAGCCCCGCCCACTACATGGACCGACATGAATAAAATTCAGCACAGTTGGAGAACCTGCCAGTACCTTCAAAAAACTCTCTTGGACATATGGGCTAAATTCAACAGGAAGTCGGCCATTTTGAAAAAGGTGCCATTTTTGGGGTCATTTCTTTGCCATGCATTTTAAACAACTCCTCCTAGGGATATTGTCCAACTGACACCCAACTTGCACAGGATGCTCAGGAGGCATGTGTGATTTAAAGTTGTGTTATTTCTTCTAATAGAAGATTTAGTTTAGGAGGAGCGGGCCCTCAAAGTTTGATGTCTCATTAACAAAGACTTATTGCTAAAACTCCCACATAAAACAACATATCAGCACAGGAATCGACCCATTTGATGCCAGTTCCATGATGAACAAAATCTACAATGCAATAACATGACTATGAACTAGCCCCGCCCCTTGGCAACAACAAGTGTCTGATATCATGAACCAGGAAGTACCTGTAACAAAGCCATGAAATTGTTGATCTTCACCATACTTGCCATGAGTCATGACAGTTATGTACTTAATAGAATAAAATTACAACATAGTGGAAAAGATAGTAAATGGCTCCATAGCGCCCCCTACAATATTTCAATCAATCAGCCCCGCCCACTACATTGACTGACATGGATAAAATTCAGCACACTTATAGACCCTCCCAGTACCTTCAAAAAAGTCTCTTGGATATATGGGCTAAATCCAACAGGAAGTCGGCCATTTTGAAAAAGGTGCCATTTTTGGGGTCATTTCTGTCATTTTCTTTGCCATGCATTTTGAGGAACTTGTCCTAAGAATTTTGTCCAACTTTAACCCAAATGAGTCAGGATGCTCAAGAAGCATGTGTGATTAAAAGTTGTGCTATTTCTTTTAATAGGGGATATCGTTTAGGAGAGGCGGGGCAGCAAAGCAGATGTGATGCAATGAAAAGGAAAACAGACATAACTCCCCCAAAAAACAACCAACCTGCACCAAATTTGCTACAGATGATGCCAGGCATATCCTTCACATTTGTGCATGTCAATAATTAGATGATAAGTTAGCCCCGCCCCTTGGTGACAGGAAGTGACCGTTCATAAGGCATAAATGGCCTGAAGTGCAGTCTGGCTGCACTTTAGGTTGAGAGAGGCATGGGAAGGATGTTGCCAGGGGAGGCGGTGGCATTCTGCCGAGCGGCGCCATGGTGTGAGGGCCTATATCACCGCTTGCGGTTTTAATTATTATTATTATTATTCTCCTAATAAATGAATTGCTTTTTTGGAGGCCTGAACATGCTCAAAAACTCACCAAATTTTGCGTACCCCCCCAAGGGAATGCGAAAAATTTGATATTTTGAGGTGCTCCAGAATGTTTGGGCGAAACTGAATGAGAGCGCCACCTATTTTAGGTGCCCCGCCACTGCATGTCGTTAATCTTTATGAAAATTCATACACATGATCTACATGCTAGGGCGAGCAAAAAATCCTCTAAATGTCATGGTGAAATGTCGACAGGAAGGCGGCCATTTTAGGTCAAAGTCAATATTTTGGCGTTTTAGCACCTCGCATTTTAACGAACTCGTCCTAGAGCTTTTATCCCACTGAGCCACAAATTGCTCAGGATGTTCAGGAGGCATGTGTGATTAAATGTTGTGTTATTTCCTCTAATAGGAGACTTAGTTTACGAGGGGCGGGGCCTCAAAGTTTGATGTCTCGCCAGGAAAAATTAAACGGATATAACTCCCACATAAAGCAACATTTCTGCACCAAATTTGCTAGATATGATTGCAGTCCCCTCCTACAGAGTTCTATATATGTCAATATTTTGATTATGAAATAGCCACGCCCCCTGGAGGTCAAAAGTGTTGTTTTTTTCTCACACACCCATAACTCTGGCTTGGTGGACACCACATGGCCCAAATTCACTCAGGCATCACAAAACATGTTGGTGAAGAGATCTTATAAAGGACGTTGCTCTACGCTGCACGGCGTGCCCGTGACGCCATGGCGAAGTTCCATGCGGCGGCGTGACATCATAAATCACTATAAAATTGTCAATTTTGATCTGATCACCCTAAAACTTATAGGGATTAATAAGGGATCAGTCCTGAACAGATTACTGTGACCATTGCTGGTGTAGACCTAAACTCCGCCCACTTACAACAGGAAGTGTTTTTTTGCACGTTTGAGGGTCATGCTTCTAAGCAAATGGTCCAAAACACTTGAGCCTCCTCCAAAACATGTCAAACCCTTTCATGATGCCACAATAAAAACCTCAAGTCGCTACGCTAAACGGGACATGGCGAATGGCGGTCCAACGCCATGAAACAGGAAGTACCTGTGACCAAGCCATGGAACCTTGGACCGCAACCATACTTGCCATGACTGATGACAGTAAGGCCCTGAACTAAGCCCCATTGAAACATAATGGAATACATGGAGCATGTCTCTATAGCGCCCCCTACAAAATTTCAATCAATCAGCCCCGCCCACTACATGGACCGACATGGATAAAATTCAGCACAGTTGGAGAACCTTCCAGTACCTTCAAAAAAGTCTCTTGGACATATGGGCTAAATTCAACAGGAAGTCGGCCATTTTGAAAAAGGCGCCATTTTTGGGGTCATTTCTTTTCCATGCATTTTAAACAACTCCTCCTAGGGATATTGTCCAACTGACACCCAACTTGCACAGGATGCTCAGGAGGCATGTGTGATTTAAAGTTGTGTTATTTCTTCTAATAGAAGATTTAGTTTAGGAGGGGCGGGCCCTCAAAGTTTGATGTCTTATTAACAATGACTTATTGCTAAACCTCCCACATAAAACAACATATCAGCACAGGAATCGCCACATTTGATGCCAGTCCCATGATGAACAAAATCTACAATGCAATAATGGGACTATGAATTAGCCCCACCCCTTGGCAACAACAAGTGTCTGATATCGTGAACCAGGAAGTACCTGTAACAAAGCCATGAAATTGTTCATCTTCACCATACTTGTCATGAGTCATGACAGTTATGTCCTTAATAGAGTAAAATTACAATATAGTGGAGAACATCGTAAACGGCTCCATAGCGCCCCCTACAATATTTCAATCAATCAGCCCCGCCCACTGCATTGACTGACATTGATATGATTCGGGAAACTTGTAGACGCTCCCAGTACCTTCAAAAAAGTCTCTTGGACATATGGGCTAAATCAAACAGGGAGTCGGCCATTTTGAAAAAGGTGCCATTTTTGGGGTCATTTCTGTCATTTTCTTTGCCATGCATTTTGAGGAACTTCTCCTAAGAATGTTGTCCAACTTTAACCCAAATGAGTCAGGATGCTCAAGAGGCATGTGTGATTAAAAGTTGTGCTATTTCTTTTAATAGGGGATATCATTTAGGAGAGGCGGGGCAGCAAAGCTGATGTGATGCAACGAAAAGAAAAACTGACATAACTCCCCCAAAAAACAACCAACCTGCACCAAATTTGCTACAGATGATGCCAGTCATATCCTTCACATTTGTGCATGTCAATAATTAGATGATAAGTTAGCCCCGCCCCTTGGTGACAGGAAGTGACCCTTCATAAGACCTAAATGGTCTGAAGTGCAGTCTGGCTGCACTTTAGGTTGAGAGAGGCATGGGAAGGATGTTGGCAGGGGAGGCGGTGGCATTATGCCGAGCGGCGCCATGGTGCGAGGGCCTATATCACCGCCTGCGGTTTTAATTATTATTATTATTATTATTTTTATTCGGACACTTCGCGTGCTTTTTTGGAGGCCTGAACGTGCTCGAAAACTCACCAAATTTTGCGTACCCCCCCAAGGGAATACGAAAAATTTGATATTTTGAGGTGCTCCAGAATGTTTGGGCGAAACTGAATGAGAGCGCCACCTATTTTAGGTGCCCCGCCACTGCATGTCATTAATCTTTATGAACATTCATACACATGACCTACATGACAGGGCGAACAAAAAATCCTCTTAATGTCATGGTGAAATGTCGACAGGAAGGCGGCCATTTAAGGTCAAAGTCAATATTTTGGCGTTTTAGCACCTCGCATTTTAACGAACTCGTCCTAGAGCTTTTATCCCACTGAGCCACAAATTGCTCAGGATGTTCAGGAGGCATCTGTGATTAAATGTTGTGTTATTTCTTCTAATAGGAGACTTAGTTTACGAGGGGCGGGGCCTCAAAGTTTGATGTCTCGCCATGAAAAATTAAACGGATATAACTCCCACATAAAGCAACATTTCTGCACCAAATTTGCTAGATATGATGGCAGTGCCCTCCTACAGAGTTCTATATGTCAATATTTTGATTATGAAATAGCCACGCCCCCTGGAGGTCAAAAGTGTTGTTTTTTGCTCACACACCCATAACTCTGGCTTGGTGGACACCACATGGCCCAAATTCACTCAGGCATCAGAAAACATGTTGGTGAAGAGATCTGATAAAGGACGTTGCTCTACGCTGCACGGCGTGCCCGTGACGCCATGGCGAAGTTCCATGCGGCGGCGTGACATCATAAATCACTATAAAATTGTCAATTTTGATCTGAGCACCCTAAAACTTATAGGGATTAATAAGGGATCAGTCCTGAACAGATTAATGTGACCATTGCTGGTCTAGACCTAAGCCCCGCCCACTTACAACAGGAAGTGGTTTTTTCCACGTTTGAGGGTCATGCTTCTAAGCAAATGGTCCCAAACACTTGAGCCTCCTCCAAAACATGTCAAACCCTTTCATGATGCCACAATAAAAACCTCAAGTCGCTACGCTAAACGGGACATGGCGAATGGCGGCCCAACGCCATGAAACAGGAAGTACCTGTGACCAAGCCATGGAACCTTGGACCGCCACCATACTTGCCATGACTGATGACAGTAAGGCCCTGAACTAAGCCCCATTGAAACATTATGGAATAAATGGAGCATGTCTCCATAGCGCCCCCTACAAAATTTCAATCAATCAGCCCCGCCCACTACATGGACCGACATGGATAAAATTCAGCACAGTTGGAGAACCTTCCAGTACCTTCAAAAAAGTCTCTTGGACATATGGGCTAAATCCAACAGGAAGTCGGCCATTTTGAAAAAGGTGCCATTTTTGGGGTCATTTCTTTGCCATGCATTTTAAACAACTCCTCCTAGGGATATTGTCCAACTGACACCCAACTTGCACAGGATGCTCAGGGGGCATGTGTGATTTAAAGTTGTGCTATTTCTTCTAATAGAAGATTTAGTTTAGGAGGGGCGGGCCCTCAAAGTTTTATGTCTCATTAACAAAGACTTATTGCTAAAACTCCCACATAAAACAACATATCAGCACAGGAATCGACACATTTGATGCCAGTCCCATGATGAACAAAATCTAAAATGCAATGATATGACTATGAACTAGCCCCACCCCTTGGCAACAACAAGTGTCTGATATCATGAACCAGGAAGTACCTGTAACAAAGCCATGAAATTGTTGATCTTCACCATACTTGCCATGAGTCATGACAGTTATGTACTTAATAGAGTAAAATTACAATATAGTGGAAAAGATAGTAAATGGCTCCATAGCGCCCCCTACAATATTTCAATCAATCAGCCCCGCCCACTGCATTGACTGACATGGATATGATTCAGCACAGTTGTAGACCCTCCCAGTACCTTCAAAAAAGTCTCTTGGACATATGGGCTAAATAAAACAGGAAGTCGGCCATTTTGAATAAGGTGCCATTTTCGGGGTCATTTCTGTCATTTGCTTTGCCATGCATTTTGATTAAGTCCTGCTAAGAATTTTATCTAACTTTAATCCAAATGAGTCAGGATGCTCAAGAGACATGTGTGATTAAAAGTTGTGCTATTTCTTTTAATAGGGGATATCATTTAGGAGAGGCGGGGCAGCAAAGCAGATGTGATGCAGTGAAAAGGAAAACTGACATAACTCCCACAAAAAACAACCAACCTGCACCAAATTTGCTACAGATGATGCCAGTCATATCCTTCACATTTGTGCATGTCAATAATTAGATGATAAGTTAGCCCCGCCCCTTGGTGACAGGAAGTGACCCTTCATAAGGCCTTAATGGCCTGAAGTGCAGTCTGGCTGCACTTTAGGTTGAGAGAGGCATGGGAAGGATGTTGCCAGGGGAGGCGGTGGCATTATGCCGAGCGGCGCCATGGTGCGAGGGCCTATATCACCGCTTGCGGTTTTAATTTCTACCTTTTGTTTCTTTCTCTCCTTTTAACGTCTACTCTTTTTTTCTGTCCTCTGTTTACCCTCTCCCGTCTGTTCTTCGGTCTGGTCGAACCTTGTCTAAATTGGGCAATAAACTAATAATAATAATAATAATAATAATAATAATAATAATAATAATAATAAATAATTACTTAATTAAGAATAACTTTTAAGATTCAAGGGGCGCCTCATATCCAAAAGGTTTCTCTTTAAGGAACTGGACGAGCAGCCAGGAGATCCTAAATGGGTTGATGTCATTGAGAGGGACCTTCATCGACAGTTCCCCTTCCATGAAATGTTTGCTGCAAGAGGAGGTCACGGGTACATACTTTTTTAAAGCACTTTTTCTGATTATTATCATTATCTTAGTGAGATGAACGGAGTTTATTAAGGTGATAAAGTTAATGTTTTCCTGTGCAGGCAGCAGGACCTGTTTCGAGTGCTGAAGGCTTATTCTGTTCATCGACCTGAAGAGGGTTATTGTCAGGCTCAGGCTCCCATCGCTGCTGTACTCCTGATGCATATGCCAGCTGAGGTGAATGCAATTCAGCCAATGTTCCTAATGCTCTTTTAATTGTGGAACATTTCTGGGATTTTTATATGGTTTCTTTTACATGTTTTTGTGACATACTGTGTTTTCTGTAAAGATTATGTTGCACGGTGATTTGCTATTATTGACACCTGTCCTTATGCCTTCTTTTTTATGATTATAGGATGCTTTCTGGGTTCTTGTCCAGATTTGTGAAAAATACCTTCCTGGATATTACAGCACAGGACTGGTATGTCATAAAAGGCCTCAATAACCTCAGCAACAGATTGTCATTTATTATCTATCTCAGCCCTACTAATCCATGAATATGTTGTCTTTTTTAAGCCAAAATGCACCAATATTGTTTTAATGGCAACCAGCTGAAATTTGAAAGACTCATGTTTTTGCACAAAAAAAAAAGAAATTTTCTCATATATTTTTTAAACTTTTTTTCTCAGCAAAGAATATATACTGATTAAAAATGTAAGGGTTTTTTTGTGCTTCAACCAAACCAAATTCTCAGAAATAACCAGTATGTTCTTCAGTTTTGGGTCAAAACATTTTTTTGTTTAAGTGGCTGGCATGCATTGCTAGAGGTGGTGTCAGACTGGTCAGGCAAGTATGTCTCAAGCATGATACTGAGATGCTAGTGATCTAATAACACAAGGTGTTGACCTACAAGGACAAGATAATCAAACAATCAGATTAGGCAAAGAAGAGTCTGTTGTCTCCCTCTGCTGACTGCTGTGTCATGTGTCAATAGGAGGCAATCCAGCTGGATGGGGAGATCCTGTATGCTCTGCTGAAGAAAGTGTCTCCTGTGGCCCACCGTCACTTAAAGACACACAAACTGGAACCAACCTTATATATGACTGAATGGTTCATGTGTGCCTTCTCTCGCACTCTGCCGTGGGCCTCGGTGCTTCGAGTTTGGGACATGTTTCTCTGTGAGGGTAAGGGGAGCACATAAATTATTTACTGTTACACAACCATGGTTTGAAATGAGAGAAAAACACCATTTTTCTGGCCTTATGCAACCACCTTACAAGAGACTTAGTGTGTTATTAGTCACAAACTGAATGGAAATTACTTTGAGCTCATGGAGCTTTGTCAGATGTGGCCTTTTGTTGTTGTTTGAGAAATACCACGGGTGAGTTTGGGTGCATACCATGCAAGCATTTCCTGCGTTTGCGTCAAGTCAGTTTGTGGAAAAAAAAGACTAGTAAGATGAGTATGACAATGACTGGAATGTTGTTTCAACAAGTTGAAAGTTTGACACTTTAGGGAATTGTATTTTTTAATGTGTTTATTTGACTATACACTGCCAATGGAAAATTACTGTATGGATGGTATGTTTCTGATGGCAACAACTTATTTAACCATAACTGATGCAGTAAGTAGCTTGTCATTGCTTAAACAACCATGTTGGAAGACACGTTAAGTTTGTGGACAATATGATTATCTATTTCATCATCATCTAAGGATATTGCACAAATTAATTAAATTTGGTGAAGAACTGTCCAACATATTATTAAAAACAGCAAGAATAGTTGGTGATCATCGTCTTCAAGTAAAACAAAAAGGATTGAACAAATAATGGATTATTATGATCAGCAATCACTTAAACATTTGATGAAATCAAATCATAGAAATATTAATGGTAGAACTCAGAGCTGTGTTTACTAGTGAGTCAGAACATTTTCACATTTATGAATACAAAGAAATTTTTCAAGAATTGCGACCTAACATCTGTGTAGCTGTAATAGAACCACCAATCTGTGAAGCTAACCAGAGATAAAGGCTTCAGTTAGTGAGAGAGCATAAAGATTGGTCTCTGCAGCATGAAGAAAGGTTATGTGGTCTGATGACCCAGCATGCCTGGTGTCTACTGTGCATGTTTTTGCCTCTTGTGGGTAATGTGACACTGCTCTTGTGGGAACGGCCAGCTAGTGTCAGATTAAGCAAAGACGAGTCTGTTGTCTCCCTCTGCTGACTGCTGTGTAATGCATCACTTAGAGACAATCCAGCTTGATGGGAAGATCATGTAAGTTATTCTAAATTTTGGTATAAGGATATGATAGGGCCTTGTGGCAACCTTTCAAGGTTGCATTCTACCTCGCCCTGTAATTACAGTGGTTATTTGTGAATTTCTGTGACTTTTTAGTGTTTTAATATTTTGAGTGAAGTCAGATTCCTTCTCTGTTTTGCAAGTGCTCTTGTCAAAATGAAGATGCTGCATTTTTTTTTATTGTTAATGTTTACAGAGGACTTCGGAGTCAATTTCTTTCCAAACAATTACATAATTATGGGAAATGCTTCTGTGGCTGCATGGGTATTATCTTTCTATGAATAATTCCACATACTCTGACATGGATTTTAACCCTGTTGTGGACTTTTCTGACAGGACAAAAGATAAGTCCTGACGTTGAATTATTATTTGTGCCTGTAAGACTATTCTACCTCTCAAGAGAATTTCCACAAATATTCATCACTGTTAATATTTACCATGAAGCTGACATTAGAGCTGCCATGGATATCTTTAAATGGAGTCATAACTTTCAGTTCATTTCTCCAAACAATCCTCATTTTATTTTGGGTGATTTTAGTATTGGGGATTTTAATAATTGTGATCTCAAGAAATCTCTGACTTACTTTTACCAATATGTCGCCTGCCACGCTTGCTGTAACAGAACCCTTCATTTATGTTATGGCCCTGTCAAGGGGGCATATAAATCTATAGCAGGACCTGCGTTGGGATTTTGGGATCACAATACAGTGCACCTTTTACTGGCTACACTATATCTGTGTTTAAAAGAAGAAAAAATATGTGAAGCAAGTCAAAGTTTGGACAGATAATAGTTCTCTTGCATTACAACCTTGCTTTGATTGTACAGATTGGTCCTTTTTCCAGGAGAATTCCTGTGATCTGGATGAAATGACTGATGTGGTGTGCATCGATATTTTGTTTTGTAAAGACTCTGATCCCCTCTTGAGTTATTACAATATTCCCAAACAATAAACTCTGGCTTTACAGGGACATTAGGGATCTGGCAGGAGGAAAAATGGTTTCAGAGAGGAGAAATAACATAAAGAAAGGGAATGAAAAAGGAAGTGAGATCTAAAATACACAAGTCTAAATGATAGTGTAAGGATAAGACAGAAGCTGAATTTAGCATCGGTAGAATTAAGAGAGCTTGGTTTGGAATGAAAACCATGAAGAAAATGCAGACAAAGAGTAACTGCACTGTTTGATTGGATGGTTTTAATTCAGATAAATACTTAACAGATAACCTTAATAACTTGTTTTGAAATCTTAATCATACTGAACAATTGGATTTTTTATAGACTACTACTCTTCCATCCTCCTTTAATCTTAAAGAGGTGCCCAACTAATTGAGGCATATTAGGGTAAAGAGCCCTGGACTAGGATCTGTGGAAAGGTGCTAAATTTATGCGCCAATCAGCTAAGTGTAATCATTTATTAGGTTTTCCTGCAATCTTTAAAGCTGCAGACAGTTCCCAAGATTTGGAAACATTCAGTGATTACCACAGTGCCTAAGTGCAGCTCCGCTGCTTTAATAAATGGTTTTAGACCTGTAGTGTTGACCTCTCTTGTAATAATAGCCTCTGAAAAGATCATTAAGAAGGAAGTCTTATCCCAGGCTGAACACCACCTTGACCCATTTCAAGTTGCATATGGAGTGGGTAGAGGTGTGGAGGATGCTGTGGTTACTCTGTTGCATTTGTTGTTTTAACCCTTGGAAGGCACTAAAACTCATGCCAGAGTTTTGTTTGTGGATTTTTCATCTGCATTTGCCACAATACAACCTTATTTATTAGCTGAAAGGTTTATTGAATTTTAAAACTTGATTCTAATTTGTAACATTAGTAATTTTAGAAACAGATGGATTGTAAATGTTGCTAATAACATGGCCATTGTTAGCCTGCTTCAGGGTGGTGTGACAGTACATAGGCAGGTGGATGATGGCTTTGTCAGCTGGTGTGATAATTCTTTCCTCCAAATAAATTAGTCTAAAACCAAAGACATGATGGCTGATTTTTAGAAAGTCTCCACTACCATGATTAAAATGTTCTAAATGTGTATTGTTCTCTGTTTTCTATGGGGTGTTGTTCTCAGGAGTGAAGGTCATCTTTAGAGTGGGTCTGGTTCTCCTGAAATGCATGTTGGGATCCCAGGAGAAACTGAAGGCCTGCCAGGGTTTCTACGAAACAGTGACGTTGCTACGATCACCACAGCCACAATACATGCATGAAGCCTTCCTGGTGCCCCAGGTACACTGATGCTCACTCTAGTTATGTGTGCTGTACATTTTCTTGCTTTGACCTTACACTTGGTGCATACTCAGCAGCTTTGCTGATGCAAAATACAACATCCTTGACATTTCCCTCCTGAGGTTGTGGGAAGACCAATGTAATTATGTAAACTTGCAGATGTTTCACACGGATGATCTGTGTGTTTCAGGTAATAGAGTTGTCAGTGTCTGAGCGGGACATTGAGAGGGAACACAACACTCAGCTGCGCCGCTGGAAGGAGACACACGGAGATCTACATTGTAAGTCCCCTCCAAGGATGCACGGTGCAAAGGCTATTATTGCTGCCGAGCCACCTAGCCGACAGGATCTGAGACAGAGACCTACCATCATCGTTCAGTCTCCTCTGGATCCCAAGCCAAATGAGAAGCAAGCAGAAGAGGTCGGGGAAATAAAGACTGCAGAAGAAAATGGGCATACAAGAGACCTCCTTCCCCAGGACACTGTTAATCCATACTCTGCTCCCAGTGACCCGTCACCACTTCTCAAAAACATGACTGAGCAGGGGTCCAAACAGAGTCTTAACAGTTCTGAGCATGACACCTACTTGTAGTTGGAGCAAGTTTAAACCAGTTTACAAGGATAAATAAATCCAGCCAGCTCTATTTTAGCAGTGACGCTCATCGGTTTTTCTGTCTGCAGAGTTTTACAGGGCATGAAAAACCTGAAGTATGCGTGGCAGTCATAACCAATCTCTGAAATGCTAGGACTATTTTTATACCCCTAACGCTCTGGAAACATCTAAAGCTGAACATATTGCAATTATACAGACGACCAACGCGCTACAGTCATTTCAAACAACATTTTCGGTGTTATTTCATTCTTTGAGGTTTCTGGTTCTTGCACCTTTTAAGAATATTTATTAGTCCTGAATATTAAGCTACAGCGTGTGGGAAGCTTTTATGATAACATTGAACTTTGATGTGCTTAATCCAAGAATTTGTGAGCATGGCAGTAAGGTTTTAACCAGTGGGAATGTGAAGCCAAAGGCCTCTTAGGATTGAACATTTAGGAATATAACTTACTTCTCTTGCTGCTATTTATTTGTTCAAAGCAGTGCTAACTTGTTTTTAATCACGTCTTAAGAGTTCTTTAAAATCAATGAGATCTTTAAAGTCTTCCTCTTTGCCTACATTAGACACTAAAATGCCAACACTGGGATATGTATTTATCCTGCTTTGCTAGACATTCACTCTAATAATCAGACACACGAGCCCCTTCCACTTAGCAAACACAAGTACAATCAGTATCTGCTCCTAACACACATTGCTGCCTCACTGACTTTGAACATGCTGCTTGAAAAGGGCTTCATTTAATCAGGTTGTGTGTTCAGCACAGCGTGCTGCATCTAGAAGTCTGTGTTTGCTGCCACTGGACACATGGGGGCATCCTGACATCATCCCTCAGTTTCAGCAGTGGAAGTGGGGGGGAGACAAAAAGTGTCCAAGGGGGAGGCTTTGAGAGGGAACACCAAGTTCAGCTGCATGGCTGGAAGAGGAGAAAGTAACATCTCAGGATGTAACACTCCAGTGAAGGAACAAAGAACAGAGAAGTTTTGTGCTATTAAGCCAAAGATTTGTATCCATGTTTGTAAGAGATATATACAAGTAAAATCATGTTTTGCAGATTTTTATCAGTTTGGGACCAAAGAGAATTTATATTTGTTATTAATGAAGTGTGCAAAATTTCAATGTTAAGCATTTTGTTAAATCCGAATCAAACGTTTGTAATTAAGTTGATTTAAAACATCCAAGGATTATTATGCAGAAAAGTGCCATATATCAGCTTCTAAAAGCAAAGTATATAAAGTAAAAGTGATCACAGTAATGACAAAATTGTGTGATTACAAATTTTTATGTGTGAATGAAGGAAATTGTTTGAAATGAAGTCTCAAACAATTGACATTTTACAGTCGAGTAAGCTGTTTTGATTATTTTATCTCAGAGAAGAAATTATGAAAACTGTTGCCGGTGTGTGTGATTTTAATCACTGTGGGGATGTCTGACAGATATGCTGTAGGTTTTATTTTCTCCATCAATACATTTTCTATACCTGCTTATTCCAATGCCGGGTTGTGGCGTCTCGCTTTTTTCTTTTAATTTTCGATTGCCTGCTGTGCCCTTGGAAGTTGTTTGAAGATACATTGAAGATTTTTTTTTAGAATTAAATAGACATATTTTCTTTCACATTTCTTAAAAGACGAAAGATTGAGTTTGACCTACATGCTTGTTGAACTCCTGTTAGGAGCTTTCTGCTGTCCAGTAGCATGTAAATGGTGCCGCTGAAAGTGAATAGAGGAATAATTTTTGAAAGATTATATCTAGCCATATATATTTTTTTATTTAACATCAGTAGCCATGAAAAGATGCAAACCCCCTTTAGTCATTAAGATACTACTTATTATTATTCTTACAACACTTGTATTTGAAGACCAATGTGTTGGGTTTAGAGGAATCTATTTCCAGAGTAGGAACCATTTTTGTCATCTATATCTGGAGACTGCAGCTTGCCCTTCACAATGTGCTGGGTCATTATGTTTTTATAGAGTCTACCTTTTATATTTATCATGACTCTCCATAGCGTTTCTCTCAGGCTTGAATTGATTCATGTGGCTTCAGTTTGCATTTTCACAGGCAGATGTAACTAAATCTTACACACCTCTTCTTTCAAAGAACATCTGTTCAAGCGGCTATTTGTGGAAAATGCAACGTGTCTTACTGTTTTACTAAGTAAGGCTATTTCTGATTTTGTTGCTCTTGAGACTAAATCTAATGTCATTCCAATCAATAAAACTTGAAATTATTTTGCCCCTTCGGATTGTATGGTCAGTATTTGTTGTGTTTTAGCCTGTATTTGTTTTTTAATCAAGGAAAATAAAACGGGTAAAGGTATTCCACAGATGGGAGCAAACAGGCAGCTTTTAAATGTGCCCTGTGTTAGCATTCAGCAAACTCGCAACCGTCCACCCTCCCTCTCTCGCTCCCTCACCCACGCACCAGCACACTTCCTTGGACACCTGTTTCTCCAGCTCTTTCAGCTCTCTGAGGAATTTGCATCTCAAATAGGGCAAATTCCCACAGCACCATCTGAAGCGCCTCGCGCAGCCATTGGCCTTTGGTGTCTGAATAAAGTCTTCTGCGTACATACAGGCCTTCTTATTCTGCCTTTGCCCATTCAGCTGCAGTCTAAGAACATGGCAGCCTGCATGGTTCTCTTCTACATTTTAATTTACCCAAGCAGTGACGTGCCAGCACCTCTCAGCCCGTTTTCAGATAAACTATTACCTTTCTCAGTTAAACTGTGAATAGTTTCAAGCCTTTTTGTTTGAGACATGCCACCATGTGTTTGACTTGGAACAAATTAAAGATATGATTTTAGTTGAGCACACCCAGCAGTCAGATGCAATTATAAACATTATTTAGATTCCCCACGTCACACTCGTAACAGGAAATCTTCCAGCCTTCATTGTTGCTGCTTGCCATTCTTGTAAAGGACTTGTGTGTGTTTTGTCACGAGATGCCTGTCATTACAGCATTTTTCTTTGTCCCCTCATTTATTGTTACCGCTTTTCTGAGAATTACCATCTGTAAACAACACAAACTTTTCTGTCCTTGTCACATCCCAACTCCTCCCCTCACCTCAATCCAACCCCACCCAGCCCCCCCACCTGTCTGCCTTCCACTCTTCCAGTGATCAGGGATGCTGGCTAGACCCGAGCTGAGACCCATGAGAGTTTAAGCAGAGACGATCTTCATGGCTAATCTGCTGAAGAGGAGGAGGAGACATGACCCTGACTTACCCTCATAACCACTTTGAGGAAAGAGCTGAGCAGAGTTTTTAGCATTGGGAGTAATAACTTGTTGCTGGAGCATGTACAACATTGTTTCTCCAGAATGTAACAAGGAGCTCTTACTGCTCCCATGAGTAGTTCAAGAGTATAATCATCTGTAAGAAGCAACCTAAATGAACCCCTTATAATGATGTGATTATAAAGCATAAATACCCTAAATTAGTAAATATAATGTCTCCAAAGTCGTCTAGCTGCAGAAGCTTTCTTTTAATTAAAATAGTGTTGAATGTTTGAAAAGAAGCCTAAAGGGATATGTTTGTGTCACCACAATCCTCCAAAGACTTGTGAGACGATGAAATATGATCCAGGAGGTCCAGTCCACAAATTATCAGACATTGAAATTAGTATCACAGTTTTATATAATTAGCACAATTTTAGAATGACTTCACAGCTACCAAACTTAGACATGCTTGCTGCCGTAACTTAAAAAGTCCTTTTTAAACTTCAGCAGTTTAACATCTGCAGTCCACATACACAGTAAAGTGTTTATGAGCAGATACCTCATACCTAATGTCTGTTTATACACTAGCTGTGTACTGGGCGGGGGGGGGGGGGGGGGGGGCATGTGGGTACAGTGAGGTGGATGATCTCACAATGCCATATGTGTGAAGCGTCTAGGAGATTATAGTCTGGCATCATGAGCTGAAAATCTCCTCTAAAGCTTTTCGGTAACAAGGACTGAGGGTCTGTAGCTTTATCCCCACCTGCCATCCTTCCTTCGTGCCCTCAGTCCAACAGGCCGATTAGAGGGGGCAAAGGTCAGGGGCCCAAAACAAAAACCACAAGATAATTTAACATTATGGGACTTTTTCAAAGCCAAGGTTTCAAGGTTACAAAGTGCATCTAAAATCCAAGAAAGAATTTAGAAAAAAAAATGGCAAAGCTGCCATACCTTTAATAATAGTTCATTATCAGAACCCATTTTCTAATAACCTACAAGGCCTTACTGCGTTCTAAATGTTCAGCAACTAACTGGTTCATGAAGAACTGTAATACTCCCTACAATTTATAAAGGATTGAAATCAATCATTAACCTCATTTAAGGTGCAGTAAGACTATTACCAACTAAGAAGCTACACAGACGTTGGACATGCAGGAGATATTTGTATTAATGATAGATGAGGCACATATTGGCTAATAGAAACCCCAACACTATAAACAATATACTGTAGTTTACTGTAATAGCTGAACTTAAAAAAATAAGATGTTGAAATAACAAGAGGAAAGTTTAACAATGTCTCAAATGAAAATAAGAGAAGGAGACAAAAGTACTCAGTGGTTTGTGAAATCAGTCACAAATCCATGCAGTGAATAAAATAAGAAAAAGTGACATATCCAGGGTGTATACTGCCTGTCGTCCAATGATTGCTGGGATAGGCTCCCACTTCCCTGTGGCCCATAATTGGAGCAAGTGGTTAAGAAATCGGATGGATGGATGGATGGAATAATATAAGCAGTCTGAGTGACAACTACTATGCCCTAAAGACAATATGCTAAGAGTGAAAAAGAAAGCTTCCTAGGGAAGATCCCTGAGGTACTTCGCAGTTCTGAGGAAGATGACCATCTGATAGTAATCTGAATCTTCAACTGAACATTGTTTGTAGACTATTTTGTCAACCAAGACTCTAGTCAAACAGTTTCAATTGACCATTAAAATTGTCTTATTGCCTTTATACACGCAACTCTCTTATCACAGATATTATTCCAGTGTTTCCATTCAGCCAACAAAACATAGTTGTCGTTATGTTTTTTTTTTTCTTTTCACATTTTATTTCTTGGAAATAATTCAAATTTTGCTACTACTGCTGACATCTGTAATTTTGACCAGAACCAGTCCCTACAAAGCTCGATTTACTTCCTACATACATCAGGCATTTTTCCATATATACTCCATTTTTCTGGAAGCTGCATGTAAGAGCAGAAAATTAGTTTCTTGGTATGCAAGAAAAAGTGTTTGTACTTAATCTGACTGAAACCACCTGGACTTTTTTGTTTGCAGCCTTACCATGCTTGGCCGGAGCAGCTTTGATAAAAGGTTTCAAGTAGCCGAGCTGCACGTGTGAGACAGGAAGTGGAGTGGAAGGTGTCAAGGGTCAGACAGATGCTTGCTCTGTGGACAGGAAGTATGTGTGTCCTTTTATGGCTCTCTGCAGGTTTACAGTAGCCGAAGCCGTAATGATCCCTTATTCCTTAATTTTTTTACATAGCAGTGATTTGCAATAGGAAATGATAGCCAGCACCTGTCCGGTTCCCGCTGGGGACTCCCCTACTATCCTTTACAACATATTCTTATCCTTATGACTCACGTCGACAAGAACCCTAGTCATAAAACCAACTATAGGACCTGCTTCATGCAAAGGTACATCACAGGCAGATGTTATTGATATCTGAAAATATTGATATCAGCGCATTTTCACGCAAATCGACCCAGCTACTCAACACAAACACTTAAAACAATAATGGAGTAAAGGTTTATTTTGTTATCATGCAGTTTTAGATCAAGGTAAGTCAGAAAAAAAGTTAATCTTTTTTCGGAGAACTAACTTAGTTTAGTCCTCAACACTTCAAATCACACTTTTGCACACCGATTGAAATGGTACTCAATGTGCTTTGAGAAGGAGCTCAATTCTTCTTCTCTGATCTAAGTAAGTACTGTTAGAGTTTTTTTTTCATACAACAATCTAATTATTTTCTCCATTTCACTCTTCATTTCAGCATGTTTGAAGCTGATGAGGCTCCTAAATCTGTCAGGTTTTCTGTTATGAGGAACTTGAAGTGGGCGATGACCTTCTAAATAGCATCTTCTTGTTTTCAGCTTCCTTCATGCGGCTACTTTTTATCGTATAACTTCTTGATTTGCCTTTTAGAATTTCAGTTTACAGGACTCTGTATACTTATGTGTTATTGAAATTTGAGCAGGATGGAGTAATCCTGATTTGGTCTTAAAGGAAAACATCAGGATATTTTTTTCCTCAACCTGGACCCTTTCTTTGTCATACGTTGTATAGAAGAGCAGTCCAACATCTTTGCAGTCACCCATAGAGTTGGAGTGTCATGACCTGCAAATGCAAAACAATTTAAGTAAAAGTGCTTGTTCTTGCAACAGAGTGACTTTGATTGTTATTCCACGTCATGGAAAGGAAGGCAACGAAGATAGAGGTTTTTTGTTTATGTTTCACCTCTTCCGGCCACACTTGTAACATGTGCCTGTTGTTTACTTTGACGGCCATGTTGTTTGATGTTTAAAAAAGAAGAGTTCAAGCTGAATCATAACAAATCATTTACTTAGGCAATCATAAGCTCATAAATAAAAGAACTACGGGGGCTAAGTTCCTTTTGCATGTCAAGATTAACTGCTTACTCCTACAAATTCTTGAGCTTTTAAAGGACAATGCAGAAAAGGAGCAACAGTGCAGAAGATTTTTCGTCTTTTTTTTCCATTTTGAGGGCAACAAACAATCCAGTGTCTGTCTTTAAAAAGCTGCATTTTAAAAAAAACTCTGTAATATCTCTCCCTCACATATATGCTACAGTGTTCTTCAAACAACTCATCTCCAAGAGATGAGATTTTAGTGAGACTTTGGTGGAGATTCTTTAATGATGTCAGACTTTCGTTATAACACAGTTCTTCATTTGTAACGAAGGTCAGAATGAAAGCTTTGTCATTATCAGCGGTTTAAATGAGATAGTAGCTTCTTTTGGCTCAAAAAAAGTTTATGATGAGGCAATGTGCAGCTGATTGAGCATCTCGTGCCTTCAGTTCCTCATTACAGCTGGTCCAGGTTTGGAACCTGGCCTGGACTTTTGTTGCATGTCATTCATCCTTTTTGACCCCTTTCCTATCAATTAAATAAAAGTTGCTAGAGACCAAAAATACCTAAAGAAAAACAGAACAAAAGAGTGTTCATGTGTTTGGCTGCTTCTTGTTTTGCTTTGATCACCGGATATGAATAGAGAACATTGCAGATGGAGCTGCCGTGGGTCATTTTTCTCAATAGCACAGCTAATGATGCATATCTGACCAAAGTAATGTTTTTAACTTAAAATATTTGAACGGATATAATATTTTAAATATTATTTGACACTATTTACAAAAATTAATATTCTAATTCTGTGATGGACTGGCAGGTGTGTACCCCGCCTCTAGTTGCTGGGTTAGTCCCCAGCTTTCCCAGAACCCTAAACTGGACTAGGTGATGTAGAAAATGAATTGTATATTCTGATTTGGAGACACCAGTATTTAAAATTAAATCTCTGTGTTGGTGTGTGATTATTATCCAACAAAATGTTCTGATAAAACCAGGATTAGCAGTCTTATATCCGGCGATAAAACCTTTTTTTTCATTTTGTTCAGTTGGTTCATCTTTAGTTTTTTAGTTCGTATTTAGTTATTTTAACATGCAGATCAAGCTAAATTGTTGCAGGGCAAGCTTTCAATAACTCACAGCTTTACACTTTCTAAAAGAGACAACATAATGTTCCTCCCTCAGTATAATTAGCTTGATGCTGATGTCTGCAAACCTCAGAATATAGCATGGTTAAAAATGGTGACTGCAGATGCAATGAACTGCTTATTAATATTTTCTCTTATATTAAACCAGTTGCATTCATAGTAATGTAACTTCTACCACTGAAAAGCTTGCTACAATTGGTCTGTTAGTGTTGCTGTTGGCAAACTACTGTGTTAATTCCAGGTTGTGCTGCACACAGCGAGGAGCAAAAGTGTGTGTTTGAGTTTTGCCATCTAAGACAAATCATGACTGATGTAAAACTGCAAGTCTTGGTTAAATCAAGAGTCTTGAGTGCACACAGAGTAATCTGATGTGGTTGGAAGGTACCAGAGCTGCCAATGAGTTTGTTAAAGAAGCTTTGTTAAAGCCTCATGAGGATGGGCGCATGCAAATAGTACAATTCTGAGGAAGTTAAAAGTCATAGTTTAGGGACTTTTGCAGTGATATATTGATACAGTTTTTTGTTTTGTTTTTTTAAAATCCCTGATTCTGTCATGGAAAAGAACATAAGGTTGGTCTGTGCCTAATGTTTTGTTTCTCTATTTCTAGACAAGGCTCCTGTCTTGTAAAATTCCCGTGGCACTGTTTGTGTTGCATGTTTATCTCTTCACCAGGGATGTTTGCTAAGTTGTTTCTGTCGTGTCAATGGTGTTTTCCACTAATTTGTATTGATCTGAAGTCACTTCCTGCCATTGTTGTGTCACATCCCTACTGTCTCCTCGCTTCCTGTCAATCTACTCCTCTCTTTCCTCAGCAAGGAAACAGGGAGTTTGGAGAGGATACACAGTGGGAGGGGGGCAGTGCTGTTAGTGTGTACGTATAAGTGCATGTGTGCCTTAGCCCTGATAACAAGCTGATATTAATGGTTAGCAGAAGAAGCACAAGCAGTCTGTGATAATATATCAAATAGGTCAATGTGCAGAACATAAAGCTTGATTCTAATGGACACTTCTTGAGTTACTTCTACTTTTACTTCATCATTTAGTATTGCTTTTAAGCAAGTTTGATTTTATGATTACCGTCATGGTTTGCCATTGTGTGTGTGAACTTTACTTTTAAATTCAATTTATCCTCCTTTTCCCTTCATTATTTGTTGTGTTATTGGTCATTTTTGCACCTCAACTGCATTTAACTTTGCCAAGTATTTTGGTCAATTTGCATCTTTGTCGCCATTCCAAGTCTCTTCATGGTGTTTTTTGGTTGTTTCACATCACTTGAGGTGCATTTTTAATTTCTCTTGCCTCTCATTTTACTTGCCAGGTATCTGTTTCTCTATTTTGCTTACAACCAACACCTTTGTAACTCTTTCAATAATACTAATAATGATTAAGGGATTTATACAACCTTTTTAGAACACCCAAAGAACTTTACAATACAAGACTGACAGAAACATCGCTGTCACTCTGCATCAACAGCCTCTCTGACCACCGGTTCAGCGGCGTTGCCAGCACTACAGTCGAGGTGGATCTGGCCCAGGGACATGAAAACAGTCTGGATAAGATAAGAAGCAGTTCGTGGAGGATGTACAGACCAACACAGTTTTAGCAGACAAGGCAACTATTTCTTCCTTGTTTCAAACTTCAAATCAGCGTAGACTGACTTACACTGATGCAATAAATCCTGACTCTTATTCACAGAACGGATGGACTTTGGTTCTGTTTCGTTTCTTCATCTGCTGTTTAGGGTTCACTTTAGACTGTCTTTAACGTCAGGTGGAGTCCTTAGCTTTCCTTTTGTTTTCTGTCAGCTTGATTTTGTGGAGTAGGGATCAGCAACTCTTTGGCCAGTGTCCTGCAGGTTTTAGATGTCGACACAATAAAAACTGTGGTGGCCAACAGAGCTGATTCTGCTCAACTTAATAGTTAATATGATCAATACAGTATGATCTAACAACATAGCACATTCAGTCAGAGGCTTCTTCAGCTCCACTGCAATAGGTTTTTCAACAGGTCATTCCTGTCAGCAGCAACAGCTTTATACAGGGACTATTTTAGTATCAATATCATTTGCCTCTTTTAAAAACATATTTTACTGTCAAAGGTTTTGGACACGTTTTCCCATATTGATTCAGTGGAAAAGTTTGTCCAGACTATTGACTGTTAATATACATAAATCCTAAATTATTCCTAATTATACTGAAACAATATAGTTCTCTCTGGGGATTAATACTCTTTTTATAATGTGGTCCTGCAGATAATATAAACACAACAACATACTCCCCCCTGTTTGTTGCTCTAGTCATGTTTTCAGTAGTACATCTGAAGCCAGTGGTATTGTAAGTCAGAAACAGTTTTGAATTAGAGTTGAAATTTGTATTATGTACTATCGTAACACTGTAATGTGACAAAATGTTATAATCCTATTATAATTCTTTTTATCCTTAAACTACCTTTTGTAAAAAAAAACAAAAAAACAAGCAGATTCACAAGTAAATTATGAAGCAGTAGGAGAAGAGATTGAGTTTCGGTTCAATTGCATTACTATTTCCATTGTGCATGCATGAGTTTGCGCATCAAAGTAAAGTATATTATTACACAGAAGTAAGTGATCTCATTGCCTGTTATAATTCAGACTAATGACAAAAGCATATGTGCCCTAAGACTTTTGGTTTGAGGTTACAATAGCTTATTGTATTGGATCCAATCATAGGTGTGGTGAACATGCAGTTTTCTCCTTAATGCATGCATGTGTGTGTGGGTGTGTGTATCTTTTAAAACCATATTGACAGCTTGTTTTTCAAAAACTCTGGCTCAGACAGCCGTAAAAATCTATTAAACAGTTCATGTTTCATGTAAGGGATAAAAGGATTGAACACTTTCTCTGCCTTGTGATGCATTTATACAAATAAGCTGCTGCTCCGACCAGCAATGTTGCATCTAAGATAAGACAGACAGCACAGAAGAAGACATATTCCCACTGGCACACTTTATTTTGCAAATATTTATTCATTTAAAATCTGATTTATTGAAATTTTTATGTGAGAGGGACTTTAAAACATTAAAAAAATATGCAACCTTTACTATGTATTTAGGATGCATTTGCAGTCCTTGTCCCTGGTTTGACATACACACATAATACTGGTAATAAAGAAAAGACATACAATACAATCCCAATGCCAAATAAATTAATAGTGGGAAGAAAAACACATTATAAAACATGAATATTAACCAGTACATCAGTATTGTTTTACTGACCATTTTTAAATTTGACTAACAAGCTGTGGAACAAAGCCATTAATTCATTTAGAAGTCAATTTTTGAAATGAAAGCTTTATGAAATTATAAAAGTTCAATAAATTACCACATTTATTATAGTGATGCTGTTTTCATCGATAGTTTTCCAAGCTTGTTTGTAAAATGACATGCTATGTGTCACTGCTGACTGACCTCCTTGACCCCAAACTATTTGTAAAAGAAGGGTGATAGAATCATTGCATGCATGTAGCTGAGCATGTGTTGCCTTTAAAGGCACATAGACTCCGGAAACAGTTGAGATTAGTTTAGATGGTTTTAGGTACTTTCCTAATAAGACCCAAAACAACCTCCTAAATCTTCAACCTTTTCAAACTTTTTTATTTTTTGGAGGGGAAGGGGTGGTGTTTTGAGAACAGGAAAGCACTGATCTCATCTCTTTTTTTGCATTAATTTGTGAGATGAAGAGAGGTTATCACAAATGTGGTATTTTTATATCTATGCTCGATGGGTCAGGGGTGGGGAGGGGGCAATGTTGCGCAAACAGCCTATCGTTCTGTGCAGGTTGGTACATCCACAAGCAACCATTAACTGGAGACAATTTCTTCAAGCAGAATAATTTTGTCATTTTAAGCTCATCCCACAATGAAGTTATCTTCATTTAGTAAATAGGACTTTGCTGACCTTCTTTTATACACGTTAAAGTTAATATTTCATATTGAAAGACTGCATATATATATAATTGAAATAATAAATAATATGAGTCTAGTATGTCTTTATAATTTATCATGTCAGTACTGAAGAAGGGCTGCACGGTGGTGCAGTGGTTAGCACTGTGGCCTCACAGCAAGAAGGTCGCTGGTTTGATCCTTGGCTGGTTTGGGCAGTGGCCTTTCTGTGTGGAGTTTGCATGTTCTCCCCGTGTATGCGTGGGTTCTCTCCGGGTACTCCGGCTTCCTCCCACCATCCAAAGACATGCATGTTAGGTTAATTGGTCACTCTAAATTGCCCCTAGGAGTGAGTGTGAGTGTGGTTGTTCATCTCTCTGTGTGTGTGGCCCTGCGATGGACTGGCAAGCTGTCCAGGGTGTACCCTGCCTGTCGCCCAAAGCCAGCTGGGATAGGCTCCAGCTTCCCCGCGACCCTGAATTGGAATAAGCGGTTCAGAAAATGAATGAATGAGTACTGAAGAATATTAAAGTCATACACAACCCCAACCTTACATGTCTCATCACTGCATTGTATCATTACCATACAAAACCCATCTCTTTTGTAACTGAAATCAGTTGTCTTATGTAAGCCCTTTGAATTGTCTTGTACATTAAATGAGCTGTACACATAAACTTGCCTTGCATTATATAAATGCATTAAATAGTACTCCTCAGTGAGACCAGGACCTAAAGATGTCTCAGTTTGTCTTGTGTAATCTTTGTAGAAAAAGTGGTGTTTCATATCTTCCCCTCTGCCAAAGAACATGTAAGATGTAAGCCAGTGATCACAATTCCCCCTGTCATAGGAAGATAAAAAAAAAACGACTTAACAGTGAGTGAAAGCGTATTTGGCACGACTTGTGACATTAGTGTTCCTTCTGTTTCTTCATATTGCTCAGGACACTTTCTATTTATTCTCTCGGTTAGAACCTATTTTGACTGCCCTCTTCAGAGACAAGGAGACGCCTTGCCTTGCTGTAAAAGTTATATTTTCACTGGTGACAACAAATACTTGTCTGGGCTATTTTTACTGTTTCATAAAACTGATTTCCTTCTACCCTGATTTTATATTTAGTTAATATTTTTGACTTGGCAGGGGACAAGCACATTATGAAAGCAGGAAGGTTTCTGTCAACATTGCCTGCCAGTCAACTGACGGACAGACTAGCAGGAGGTGAGCTGCGCCATTCAGAGTAGCTGCTGCTGTTCTCTCTGAACATGCCAGGGTCACTGGAGTCATTAGATCAAGACAACATTTTGTGAACTTTAGTCCATGTGTTTAAAAGTTCACTGATCACACAATACATTTTTATAGAGGAATAATTTTCCCTCCACTAAACTGAAATTTGTACAAGTGAAGAAGAAATAGGATATCTGCTAATGAGTTGTTTTTTTTATGTATCAACTTCTGGCTTTAGGTAGACACTTCCAAGGTTTATGTTGGAGTGTGAAAAGGGAGCTGGGAGTCAAGATAAGAAAGGTGTAAGGAATCATTTGAAAAACAAACAAAAAAAAAATCAAGCAAAATATCATGTAGGGTGTCAGATCACCGACTACATGAGAATGGAGATCAGATTGGTTTTCCTCCCCTACTTCCAGTCACACAGACCTATCACCCTCCATGGACTCACAGCTTTCTTGTCACACCTATGCAGTCTCACCTTGCACCTCAATCAAGGACTTGACACAGCTTCACCAACATCTTCCCCCACATCAGGAAATACTAAGACCCTCTCTTTCTTTCACTCCAGCCTCTCTGTCTGCAGCTGTCAAAAGAAGAAGCAGCTGGAGAAAAAGAACTGAAAGGCTCCGGTCCAGATGGTGTCAGCCCTGAGGTCTTAAAGAGCAGTTATGTAGGATTCTGCAACACCTCTTTAACCTTAATTTAAGTCTGGAAAAGGTTTCATTGTAATAGAAAATGCAATGAAACTATATATATACATACATACATACATATATATATATATATATATATATATATATATATATATATATATATATATATATATATATATATATATATATATATATATATATGTATATATATATATATATGTATATATAGATAAAATGGGAATGCTTTCTGTTTTTAGTTGAGACTAATGATGATAACAGTTAAACTGTTTATTAAATAATTAATTTCTCTATGTAGTAACATGATTAAGCTTGTAATTTTAAGTGGGAAATACTCCAGGGGAAAGCTTGACAAAAAGTGGAGGCCTCTACAATCACATAAATGTCACAAAAAGACCACAGTTTACTGGACTAAGAGCATCTGTGTTTGAGAAGCTGGCCAGCACTGCAAGAGCATCTCAAGGGATTGTATTCTTACATTTTCTGCTTGACTTCTGGTAAGACATTTGCAGAAGAGAATGAGTAACGGGAACTGGTGAACAGTATTGTGGCATTGTATCAGGGCAGTCACTTTACCTTGAATGTCAACACGATAAAGATAATAGTGGATTTAAGGAGGACCATGAATAAGCCAAACACTATTTACATGCAACTAGAGACCTCCATCCCAGTGGAGCACCACAGAAACCTGAATATTCACCTGAAATGCTGATTCAGCTGGAAAATGTAATTGTTGTATTACCCATAAATCCACCTGTGTGATCCCTTTAAAATAAAGGTTTTATTCAGCATGGTTTCAATTGCACAAATGGCTTTAAATCCTCATCCAAAGCCACGATGTCAAAAAGGTGCAAATTTCTCCCAGCCTGGAGGTTTTTGTGTCTGACAGCTTGGTGTTAATCACCTTATCATACCCAGAAAACAAAGAGTAAGGGAAGATAGTAAAATGGTTAATAGCACCCAAATGGGCCTCCTGGAAGTGTTGACTTTGACACAGTCTTATGGTTAAAAGTGAATATCAGCTCATTGGCTTGCAATGTGAACTGCTGGTCTTGATTTCTAACTGTTTGCTTGAGGATCCGTTTGTCATCAAAGCTGTCATGCTGCTCTCAGATGTTAGCATAAGATGTGTGACATCAT
The DNA here is from genome assembly GCF_933228915.1 of Telmatherina bonti. Lineage (NCBI taxonomy): Eukaryota > Metazoa > Chordata > Actinopteri > Atheriniformes > Telmatherinidae > Telmatherina > Telmatherina bonti. The sequence goes on from NC_136615.1 coordinate 20,573,599, forward strand.
GAATTTTGAGATAAACACAAGTCTGACTCTGAGTCTGAGTTTGTGAGACAACAAGGGGCCAGCTGTCTGGTGCAGAGCATGTGGTCTGACAGCTTAACACGCACATCAAACAACTGTCAGACCCCCCAACAATCCTTACACACAACTTAGCAACAAAAGCACACATTTCATGCTCTTAGGCGTTACAGGTATCACCAAAACCAGGCTTAGAAACAGAAAAATCCACAAGGTGACAATAAGAGATCAAAGCCCTACAGATACACTGCTGCTGTGTTGTGCTTTTGTGTCTTTCTGTCCTTATGCAGTGTTTGTTACTCATCCTTTCCATCCAGTCTAAGTCTTACTCATTACGGATGGATGACTGTCAAATGAGGGAAATGCATTTATTAATTTAAGTGCAAAACACAAAAGGGGTTTTAGTGTCTGCATTGTGTGTGGTTTATGACACAAGGCCACACATGAGAGGAAAACATCAACAACAAGCAATATGAGACACAGGTGGGCAAATAAGAAGGAAAACATGAACTGTATTCTGTGGAAACAGGGTCTCTGGTATGCTGAGTGAGATGATGGACACACTGGAAGAAAGTTCCAAATCCGACTGGAAGTTGTCGCTCTTAAACACCAAAAATAGGACTTAATGTGTTTTTCTTCCTTGCAAGAATGCATTAGGAAAAAATACTCGAGATTTGACATGAGCATCATCTAAATGCAAGCTTTTTACAAGCCATCTTTCTAAAACAAGAAAAAAAAATCTCTGCAAATGATGAACAGACTGTGGGAAAACTAAGCAGATGGACATTTTATCCCACTCTGGTATTTTATTCAGCCACATAGTCACATCCCCAGTCAATGAACACAGCTAAAAACAGACCTCCGTCCCACCAGAGTACAGATAAGAAGCCTGCTTTGATTCACTTCACTTTGCTTTTTTCCTGTTCTGCCCAATAGACAAAGAGCTGGACAGACAATTGTACGCTGATCGACAAAGGACAGGGTTCGGGTGGAGTCACACAAACACATTCACATCAGTTTAATTATGAGATACCACAAGCCCACATCATGATAGCTGGCAACAACAACAGTTCTCTGAGGGTAAATGACGCTGGTGAGAGAAGAGACCGGAATAAATCCTCATCTTCATAATTGGAGGAAGAGGGGGATGACCAAGGAGGCTAGAGGAGAGAGATGCAGTGGTGGGGGAAGGTTTTGAGGAGGAAGATTGTTGAGTGATACAGTAGTTGTGTCTAAAGGTCGGTGCCCTGGCGCCACTGCTGCCACTGCTGAGAGACGGAGCAGGCTGAGGACTGAGACGTGCCACCTGGACCAGAGATTACTGCAAAAACGCAAAGAAGAAAATGAGCTATTGTCGACCCCCCCTCACCCCCCCACCCACACTCACACACCCTGCTCCTACCACACACCACTGCTTTTTAAAAAAAAAAGTTTTAAAATAATGCCATTGCTTGTTGCCTTATAAACTCCTGATGTGTTTTGTTTATAAAAGCAATACTTTTCTATAAATTTGGTGTTAGCAAAGACAAAGTGCAGCATTTTCTCATAAAGTTTAATGAAATTGACACTTAAATAAAAAGAAAGGGAAATTTAAGCAGTAGCAAAGAAAAAGGAACATTTTACAGCAGATGGATGACAGAGGTCAATGCACTGCGGCATTGATTATCCAAGTCTCTGGGAGCCCCTCTGTAGGAAATGAATATAATTTTTTTACAAGGTTTTCCTTCATTCAGTATTTTGTTCATGGTGAGAAACATCAAACACACTATTCAAAACATCCCATTTGTGTGACCATGAAGAGAATACATCATCCAACTATTCAGTGACCCCTCTGAGTCTTCGGATGGGGGCACCCTGGAAGATAACCCTGCTTTCAAAAGACAAATGTTTCATGTGGACTAAATGGGATCATTCGGATCAACGTTGTCTTAATTTTCAGGGAGCTTTTCTTTTCGTGGGCAAAATGTCCAAACCGTCCATCCATCCATCTTCTGCTGCGGCAGAAGATGAAAAAGCCCAAACCATGCCAGTAAAACACCCCAACAACATAACAGAGTCCTTCACTGTAGGGGTCCATGGTTCAGGTTTTTCCTTTGATCTGTCATCCATCCCCTCTACCTCATAGCTGTTTTATGTTTACACTACTTTTGGGTCAAATTTTTATTAAAGTGGGTTTGAACAGAAATTTGGACAAATTACACACCTCCTTTCTTCTTATATAATTTAACAAGTCCACAAATACCTCAGTCCCTTTTTTTTTTTTTTTTTTTAAAATGAATTTTAAAATTTTTATGTTTATTTTATTCATACAGTGCGTTACCACTTCTCTGAATTAAATGCAATTTATTATGTAACATATAAACTCAATATTTTGATACAAGATGCCTATCAATGTAGTGATCATTCCTAATGTAACTGTAATATTTGTAATCAGTGAGGACATTATTACACTCTTATAACAAAACTATTTAATCAAATGTGCTAAGTTTATATTTATTTGTCTTGAAAAGTTGATATAAAAAGAAAATACAGTTTACTTAAACTTTTCTCTGCGATTTATAATCTGATATCAACATTTAGTTTCTCCCACACACAGTTACATGTTACATCACAGTTACATGTTTTCTATCTCCAGTTTGGGCTTCTACATGTTTGAACATGTACTGGCAAGATGTATGAAGACCATTAACTCTAAATAGTTTCGTCTTTGTTTAAATGGATGAGAGTACTCGAGATTCAGTATGACTTTCTATTGATATTAAAATTGCCTTCTCAGTGAAACTTGTCCAGGCTTGAACCCAGGGGTTTTGTTCAAAGATTTCTAATCAGTTCTCAGCCTGTAAAACATATAGTTTAATGATATATCATATTGCAAGTTAGTTAGAAAATAAATGCTTTAGTCAGTTTAAAATAGCCCCTGAAAATGTACCTATCTGTGCACACAAGGTGAGAATTAAAGTTAATATAGAGGACATGTCATTATAAATAACTGAACTAACACTGATGTAAATAAAGTGACTCTGTTGTGTATTTTTGCAGTGAGCTGCTAATCAAATAAGTCCAGAGACGAGTGTATGCATATGCAGTGTAGAGAGGAGGGCAGTAGACGGGAGGAGGGGTCTTTGTGGGAGGGTACATATCTGGGTGAAGATATATAAGGTTGTGTTAATTTTGCACATAGCAACAGACTTTACAGAGCTGTCAACGACTGTGGTTCTATCTGCTCCAAACATTTTGTTTTTCTTCAGATAAAAGCGAGAAGACGAAGAATGGATGCTGTGGAAACAACCGATGGTCCTTATGAGTACTACGACTATGCCGAGACGGAGAACTCCACCATGTGCGACTATTCCGAGTGGATGCCATCGTACTCTGTCATCCCCGTGCTTTACATGCTGATTTTTATCCTGGGCCTGTCTGGAAATGGTGTGGTCATCTTTACCGTGTGGAGAGCCCAAGGCAAGCGACGAGCTGCTGATGTCTACATTGGAAACCTGGCACTTGCTGACCTCACCTTTGTGGTCACTCTGCCTCTGTGGGCTGTTTATACAGCTATGGGCTATCACTGGCCCTTTGGAGTGGCCCTTTGTAAGATCAGCAGCTACATCGTTCTTCTCAACATGTATGCCAGCGTCTTCTGCCTCACCTGCATGAGCTTTGACCGGTACCTTGCCATCGTCCACTCTTTGTCCAGCAGCCAACTGCGCACCCAAAGTCACATACGGGGCTCCCTAACAGCCATCTGGCTGCTCTCAGGTCTGCTGGCTGCTCCAACTCTTGTCTTTCGCAACACAAGATATGATTTGGAAACCAACCGTACAACTTGTGCCATGGACTTCAAGTTGGTGGTGACAAACAAGGAACAGGAAAGCCTGTGGATTGCCGGTCTAAGCATCTCCTCCTCAGCTCTTGGCTTCCTTCTTCCATTCTTAGCCATGATGGTGTGCTACTGCTTCATCGGCTGCACAGTCACTCGCCACTTCAACACTCTCCGCAAAGAGGACCAGCGTAAGAAGAGACTGCTGAAGATCATCACCACGCTGGTGCTGGTGTTTGCCGCCTGCTGGATGCCCTTCCACGTTGTGAAGAGTGTCGATGCCCTCTCTTACCTGGACCTGTTCCCTACCACCTGTGACTTCCTGCGCTTCCTGCTGCTTGCTCACCCTTACGCCACCTGCCTGGCTTATGTCAACAGCTGCCTCAACCCCTTCCTCTATGCCTTCTTTGACCTGCGCTTCAGATCTCAGTGCCTGCGTCTGCTCAACCTGAAGAAGTTTTTGCACGCCAGTCCACCCAGTTCCCTGTCCTCGCAGAAGACAGAGGCTCAGTCTCTGGCCACAAAGGTGTGACAGTAGCTGGGGGTTCGGAGAGGTGAACAATGCAGAACAGTGCAGGTAAATCAAAACTTTCCAGCACTGGACGCTTGCTTGCAGGTCCTCTGTATGCAGTTTCAGGGTGTTGCTTTGTCACCTTCTAGTGAACTGAAAATGGGTGTTTGGGTCACACCAAAACTGCCTTCCTCTCTTGAAGTAACAGGGACGTGGAACTGAACAAAGAGGAAACAAGCATAAAACTTTTGAGGAAAAAAGTGGACTACATGCTCATGAATTTCTCTCTGCTCTAATGTGGACTTTTAGCAAAGTTCTGAGCCCTGTCCTCAAGCCAACATGCTGATGTGTATTACTCATGCATTTGCCACTGCTGTTTTTGTTTTCACATGTATGCACTTGAAGTGTCACATCTACCAGATTACCAGACAGATAAGTCTTGTGGTAACATCACAGCTGGCAGTATTGTTACATATATGTATTAGTTTGTGTGTGCGTAGGATGGGTGTGCCAATCAGCAAGAAGTGTTGGAGTCAGATAAGAATGTTGTAAACTGTAAGTGTGTGTGGGAGGGGTGTAGGGTTGTGGGGGTTGGCAGACAAACCAGACAGACAGACAGATGGCAGCTGACAAATGTTTTCAGGTTGATGAAAGGTCCAATTAAAAGGTGACTGTTTTAACAGTCTGACAGTGTGTCAGTGTGGAGGAATGAGTTGCGTGTGTGTGTGTGTGTGTGTGTGTGTGTAGTGTCAGAATTTCATTGAATTTGTTCCTGACAGAATCCTGAAACAATTTTGTGAATATACATCTATTTTGAATTCATGTCTATGATTTGTAATAAAAAAAAAGGTGCTTTGACAAAACACTTGTTAAGTCTTGCTGGAATGTATTTTCTCCTGTCCGGTGAATATGCTTCTTCCTGTTGGTGCATTGCTGAGAAGAGGCCGTCTCCCTCCTATTGTGTTTCTTGGGGCTGAAATCAAAGCATATGTCTGCAGGAAATGCATGTTCAACTTCTGTTTCCCTCTCCTTTTACAACTCACCCAGACAAACAATCAGTGATTACAAAAGTTTCTGAACTGGATCAGCCACAGGATATTTGGCTTTCTCCCAAAATTGTAAAAATCTTCAAAGTGCACATTATCGCAGCTTATGTCCCAGAAAGCATCTAAATCCGTCTCTGAGTCTCTGTTTTATGACAAATCTACTGAATATAATCGCTCACACATTCATCAGATGTATTGTTATAGTAAGCCAGCACCGCAACAGTCTGCTCAGATTTTAAGTAGAATTCAACGATTAACCAATTTTGACTTTAATGAGCTTTTTAGAGGATGTAATCAGTCACAGCGGGGAGACAGAAGGATTGGGATAATCCTCGGTAACTGATTTGTACTGGGCATCAACTTTCTGTGTCTTTGTAATTCTCATGATAGAGTGTGACTTAGTTTGAATAATTTATAGAAGACTTGAGAGCTATTTGCATACACGAGTGTGAACTGGACCCCTCAAACATTGAAAAGCTCAACTGTGGGTTAAATTTCCAACAGGTGAATGAACCTTGTATTCACAATTTAAGAATATTTACAAATGTAATAAATCCAACAGGTGCAGCCACATTTATTCTTCCTACTTCATTACTGCCTTGACTGTCTGTCATCTCATCAGACAGAAAACACTTATTTAAATTGAAATCTAATATTAAATGTGCAGAGGAGCTTTATGAGCTGCATTTGCCACATAAAAACCTGCAATAAACAGTGTCAGGTAAAATGCCGAGTGGCACAACGATGCATTCTGGACACACTAGAGAAACTGCTTACAGTCCATTTCACAATTCCATGCAGTAGCTATTTATTACAATATAACTTGACACATTATCCTCCACCTGTTGGCCTCAAAGACGGAGCCTGCTGTGAAAGATAATCTGCACAGATATTTTGCACGGCTTTCAAGTTTTATGAAGCTTATGTGATCACGTTACACAGATTTCATGGCATGAAATGCACAAACTGCTGCCCGTGAAAAGTGATTTATTCCGTCTGATCATATAAGGGAAGGGTGATTGTCTGAGTTCACTCTTAAGAAATGATCTTGCAAATATTTTCATTCCGCTGTAATTACACAGTAAGAAAATGAAGTGTCTGCACTGGTAGCGGACTGGCCACATGGAATCCCCTGGGTAAGAGGCTCTTCCCAATTAAAATGACTTTATGCAAAGAAACAAAAGCATAAATTATTCTTTTATATTATTCTTGGGCAACAGCAACAAATACAAAAGATTCCAAAACACTGATTTTGTGCAACATTTCTGCAAGTGATGAAGCTGTTGCAGGGCAACAGTGGAGATAAAACAACTAAATTTAATAAATCAGTACATAACTCAAACAAACTCATACCACTAATCACAACCATATTTTTGTCACGTAGATGCCCCAGTTGAATATTTCTCCTTTTAAATCGCTTATATTAACATGAAACTTCCTTTTTTAAGCTATGTAACACTTAGTTAAAAAATAATGTGTGTGAGGAGTATTTTCTCCCCTGAAGGTCTACAGATTTCTTGACGAAACGGGACAATTTATAAACTTCAATATGCTTTTGCAATGTGCATTTACAGTTTATAATCATTTGACTAGCTGCAACATTAAAATGCATCTGCTGCATTTGCTCAAATTGCCAGTTTGGAGACTTCACCTGAAATTTCTGTACCAAAATCTAATAATTTAGATGTTATTTCACTTCAGTACAACGTGTATCAGAGATAGCCTTTGCAAAGTTAACAGTCACATGTTGTAGATAAAGGTTTGTAGCATTGACCAAGTCATTTTTAAGAGGTATCAAATTGAATCCTGAAACTGTTGATTTTTCTAAGCAATTTCAACCTTTTTTCATTGCTGCTATGTGCCATCTTTATTTATACATTTGTACTGATATTATATCTCTGTTTACAATGACTCCAAAAGCATTACATTAGATATTTTCAGTTTTTATAGGTATGTAGTTTTTGAGCAGAGGCCTAAAACTAGACACACAGCTCAAAGTTCATTACTTTTCATTAACTGTTTTTCAAACTAAACAATATAAAGTGAGGAGTGTATAGTATAGTATAGTATAGTATAGTATAGTATAGTATTTTCTCTTTTCCTGAAATTGTACTTTTTGTAAACCAATCATAAATCTTATGTTTAGAATATGATCAGTAAAGAAGACTTAATGCACGATGTGAAGAAGTCGTACCTCTTCATTAGACTGAGTACTTACTGCCATTGATATTTGAGAATGTAAAGACAAAGGTAAGAAGAGTTTCTATCTCTGCACCTTAACTCGTTCATCGCAGTATCAGCGGGTGACAAACGATCTGTCCTATTGTGTTATTTTAAATTAGCAAGACCCACCATGTGTTGAGAAAGCATGTCCTGCTGTCATAAATCAGAACCCAATAAGCCGGCTCAAGCAGAAAATAGACAAAAGGAAGTGTGCACACATTTCACTTCAGTCTTAACAATAGAGGCTGAGCAGCGCTGCCAGCAGACCGGACCTTAAGCCTGGTCTGACCGTGGCATGGTAGGATAAGATGTTGACCCCTGGAGAGTCTTGGAGGATCCCTCAGCTTCCTGCCACACAGGCCCTCCAGAACTCCTCCCTGGATAGTCCCTGGAGAATGACAGTCCACCCCAGTGGTTTGGAAAGGAGCCAGAGAGTCAAACAGGAAGGGTAGAAGGAGGGTGGCCAAGACAGAGGTTCCTGACTGGGATATCCTGTCTTTCAGAGACATCTCTCTGCTTTTAGAGCATTCTGCAGGCACTACACCTGACGTCAAGATGCTTATTTTACACACTTCTGTGCAATGTGTATGTGATTAAACACCAAAATTCTGTGTAAAATCATCCAATCTGGAAGGGTGTGATAAATATATGCTGGTGTGAATGGCGTAAACAGAAAACACATTAAGTAACAGACATGGGACTGACTGAATCAGACGCATCTCTTCCCTCTTCTCACTCTGGCAAACCTTTCAAAGACGTTCAAACAGGACAGTGATCATTAGTGGAGACACGTCGTTTCCGAATGAGTGGAAGTGCCCAAGCTTTGGGTGACTCCGGATCTCGGGTTGGAGAAGATCATCCTCTTCACAGTGTACAAAGTGTCTCTTCATTCTCTTCTCTATCAACTCCATTGTGCATCCGTCCCTCTCTCAGGTCTAAATGGAAGCCCTGTCATCTGCGACAGGCCTGAGCCAGTTTAGAAACTCAGCTGCACTGACTTAAGCATCAACAGGTAATGAGCATTCATGCTAACAAGGAAATAAACCCATACTACATTAAGAGAGGCTGTGTGTGTGTGCAGTATTCATGGATTTAGTTGATAACTAAGGTGGAGAAAACAGAATCTGTACTGCAGCTTTTACCTTATAAAAAGTCAGCGGGCTGTCCTGTGTTGTTACAGACACTCAGTTGGAACAACCTGTTTGTGTGAATGTACTTGTACAATTCTTATTTTAGGGGCATAAATCTGTTTGCACAAAGAAACTGGTGTTTACACAGTCGCAACTTCCCCTTGGGGACACAAAGCATGTCCTTTTAACGTAAATCATTAGATTTAAGGGTGACAACTTTGTTTTAGGTTAAAGGGTTAAGATTTAGGGAAGAACTATTTGTGAACAGGGTAAGAATTCATTCCAGATATGTTTTAAACCTGAAATTTAGGCTTTTCTGAGTTTTCTGCAGGAAACTCTAGCTAAATAGCTTATATTATAAATAATAATTACATCATCCTTTGCTCTCCATAAATTGTGATTACGTAAATGTCATTCGTTTCAGATTTATTAAAAATGTCTCCTCGTAGACACAGAGTCCATTCTCAGTGTGCAAAATGTGATCTGGAAATTCTCCTTCTACAATAATGTTTTACTCTCAGTAAAAACAGACCAAAAATCTAATCTGCTCTGCTGATGCTAAAGACAAATTCCACAACATAAGCAAGGAATTTTTATTTTTTTCACAATCGTTTTTAAAAGGAAAACACATCAAGTAATTGCAAGTCATTTCAGTCTGGTTACAAAAAAGCTACAGGGTCCATCCTTTTTGCTGTAAAGACATCCTTAAAAATGTCTCCTCGTAGACACAGAGTCCATTCTTAGTGTGCAAAATGTGATCTGGAAATTCTTCTTCTACAATAATGTTTTACTCTCAGGCTTAAAGTGAAAACAGAACAAAAATCTGATCTGCTCTGTTTGGTGAAATGTCCACACTGGCAAAGGATTTAAGCTGGAATGTCCAAATGTTTGAAATATTACATATGACATATTATATTTCAAACATCCAAAAGTATATTTAAAAAACAAAAAAAAAAAACAAAAAAAAAAAACCTGTATGCATTTTAGGAATTAAAATTTTAAGAATTTTAGGAATTAAAATGCATATGGTCAGCACTTTCATGCAAAACCCAATTCCAGAAATAAATTGTGGTTAATATTTTTTAATAAATATGGTTGATGCTAAAGACAAATTCAACAACATAAGCAAGGAATCTTTACTATTTCACAATCGTGTTTAAAAGAAAAACACGTCAAGTAATTGCAAGTCATTTCAGTCTGGTTACAAAAAAACTACTGGGTTCATCCTTTTTGCTGTAAAGACAAAACGTGTATTTCTGGGGATAAATAGTCGATACTGACATCTAGTGGTAGCCCCGAGAATAGTATGTACCCGGAAATTACTCTACGTACTACGGCGCAAACTGCCCGGAGCTATTTAGAAGACGGACCACCAAGTCGAGGCCTAGCAGAAGGATGTTAGCTTAGTATTTTTGTACAAAGTATGGTGTCCCGCAGACAGACGCGTGTGTGGAAGTATGTGGAGGAAGGTAGTCTTTTAAAGCTGAAGTCATATCTACGAAAGCACCGGGACTTAGACGTAAATTTCACCCAGGGTAAGAGGCAGAGGAGCCCGCTGCAACTGGCCTGCTCCCTAGGAGACGACGCTGTTTCGCGGCTGCTGTTGAAACACGGAGCCGATGTTCTTCAAAGGGACCGCCGGGGGGACACGGCGCTTCATGTCGCAGCTAACAAGGTCTTAAAACATGGAAAAACAGGTATGGGGACAAATAAACTTACTCAATTAAGCTTGATAACCGATAAAAGTATTTTTTATTGTTTCTACCTTGACTTTTCCCAGTTTATGATGACCTGGTGGTCCCTCTCAAAAAGGCTTGTCCCGAGGCTTTGCACGCTCCAAACCGGGCAGGAGTCACACCACAGGACCTGCTGAACTGGATGAAACATCCAGAGGTAAACAGCTCTGCCAACTCCTGGCTGACATTTAACAGGCGACATATTTTAGTAATGAAAATAGTCAAATTGATCATAGCAGAACAGCCAAATGGTTTGGGTTATATTCCCTTGCGTTACAACTTGTAGTGTCGTATTTTCTTATTTTATATGATTTGTTTTAGCTTTTGCATGTGCTTCTTTTTCTGTACTTGACTTGGTGAATTGTCAATAAATAATATGGATTTGACTGATCAAGAGGAATAGTTTAACCTGTCATATCACAGAAACCCTCAGGTGTCAAAGCTGTGAAGAAATAAGTGAACGTCTTTACTTGCACCCGATCAGTGCTTTAAGTGGAACAAAATAAGTGGTGGTACTCCCTTATGACTTACTGTCAGTTTTTCATGCAAATATTGGGGGGGGAAACATGGCTGATACTTACATGTAGATTTATAAATTGATCTATAGATAAATAGTTTTATTGTACAGAAATGCAAACACAGCAAGTTCTAAATCAAATCCACATTTGCCAAATTCAAAGTGCCATGGAGACTCTTTTATGAACTTCAACCTCATTGCATGGACATTAAAAAATAACAGAAAAATAAATACATAAACTTAAAGTTCATTAACCCTTTCATGTATGAATAAATAACATAAATAACATTTTTCACATTTTTGTAAAAAAAAACAAACAAAAAAAAAACACTGAAGTGGTTTATTTACAAAAATACCCTCCTCATTCATGAATATGCAAGAAAAAAGCTTGTAGAATATGCAAGAAAAAAAGCTTGTAAATAGGTGCCCACTACAGGGCCACTATGCATGAAAGGGTTAAAAACAAAAAAAGTTCTACATTTAGACTTATTTAGCTTATTACCAGACTAATTTACAGTGTATTTCTTAGTACACTTTTCCTCAGTGAAATGTGTTTTTCACAGCATTAGGCTTGGTCCATGCAACTTATCAATATTATCTTATCTTTAATCTAGAAATAATCTTTAAAAACTCAAAATACTGACCAGCCATACACTTAGTTTGCAAAGAGATAGAATTTAAAAGTGCCGGTACTGCACACCACTGCATAGTGGCCCACTTAAAGCACTGCACCCGATAATGTCAGAAACTGCCTTCATATTAATATATACACTTTTTTTCCTTAAATTTCATCAGACTGCAGACAACATGAACTGTCCATCCGAGGCAGACCCTGAAAAGAAGTGGCTGGATAAACTTTTTGGTGAATGTGAAGATGAGTTTTGTGAATCGTTTGGAGTTTATGATGGTAAATTTAGTCCTTTTATTACTCAGAGAATTTTCTGTAAGATTTTCACCACTTGATTTTAACACCGCGTTTGATTCACAGCTGACGATTTTCTTCCACTTGACGACGATGAGGAAGACTTTGGGGACTGGGCTGATCGTATCAGAAGAGAATATTTTGCAAAAAAACATGCTGAAGCTCAAAGACTGGCATCATCATCATCATCCAGTTGGAAAAAACAGAACAAGAAGCAAGGAAGAGAACAAGAAGCAGAAAGCCATAAAGAGCTGCATGAAAGGCTGCAGAGGGAACACGAAGAGTATCTGGCTCGAGCAGCGCGTAAAGAGGAAGAGACTCGTCGGGGAAAGAAGCGTCAGTACGATGAGAGATGTGCTGCTACATTTACCGGCGCTTCCTCATTAGGCAGTGCAAAACTGAGCTACAGTGACATCCCTTGGCCAGCTCCTAGAGGCACTGTCCAGGAGATGGTGGACGTGATGCTGCATGGTGTGGACCGAAAGGATGTGGCGGAGTTTCGCAAAGCGCTTCGGAAGCAGCAAGTGCTGTGGCATCCGGATAAATTCGCTCAACGATGCAAAGCTCGTTTAGTGGACAAAGACAAAGAGCGGATCTTGGACACAGTCACAGCTCTGTCACAAGAGCTCAACAGACTGGCTCAGAGTCTGAAGACTTAAAAATCACCCTAGACAAGTCATGTATGTCATGCACTAAAAATATGAGGATGGAATCTCATAAAATAAAAGTAAATTAACTCCTGAATTAATTTGAAAAAATAATCTTGAATGTGTTTGCTAATAAACTTTACTTTATACCCCTGTTGTGAAATATCACACTTAAAAATCAAAAGAGAAGGATTCACTCTGATATCACCTTGTTTTAGAAATGAAATACATGTTTGTAATGAATGATAATTTATTTAATTTGCAAGTTTATTCCCTGGGATCTTTATTTCTGTAGGGATTGCAACGCTGACCTTTGTGTGAAAGGCCTGCCTATCGGAGCATTGAGTGCTCTGTGCTTCTGATGTGTTATGCAGGTCAATGAGAACTGCCTGAAGCAAAAGCACTTGCATCTAGAAAATTATGTTAATGTTATGGAAAAAGAATAATAGCTAGATTTGTGTTTTCTAAAAAATGAGTAAGTAGTAATTGTGGTGCTTGAATAAATACTATTTTAACATTATTTTATTGTCCGATTTGGGCCAAAACAAAACTATGACGTTTGCTCGTCATGCTTTATGAAAAAAACGTATTGCTACTTATGATATATCCATTTATCTCAGCATATCTAAATTAATCACAAGTGATTTTTTTTTTCTCTTTAAAGCTTAAAAAATTAACATTATCCAAAATTTCAAAACAGGTGCTTTAACACACAAAGCGGATGGCCGGGCTGCTTTTAGCGATGCAACGGAATAAAAAGATGCACTGGTTGCCAGGTTTTTGAGCTAACCCTCTTTCCAGTGATTGATCAATCGAAGGGTTGCCATTTTTATATTCGCACACACGGGACAAAAAAATGCGAGTCTTTTTCATGTTTAAACTTTTAAGCTCTCGGTTGCATAACAAAAATAACATGACCCAATAGAGATTAAAATTTGGATATATTCGTTCAAACCATGAATTCATGATGTCCTTTTCTAAAATCTGAAAAAATCACGAATCACAGTTTGATTTTACTCTTTAATTTTGTCAACGTTTCAACCCCATTACTTAGCAAGCTTCGGGCTGTCCACTTTACATGGCTGTTTTTCACATTTTTTGCTTCGTTTAGGAGCCATTGCTACATTTCCACTTGTTAGGCTTAGAAATATACAATATAAATCTGATTACTATATTAGCAGCGTCGACAAAGACCAAATTTCTGACAGACAAAATATTTATGGACAGCTATAATTAAGTTTTCGCTCGTTTGATCGGTTTGCCGTCTATTTAAATCACACAGTTTGGCCACAGGCTGAAGTGAAACCTATTAATCATGAAAACCTGATTATTGCAGAGGAGGCGACAAGATCTGGCAACCCGGGGACGCAATCTGTGTCAATTGCCCGGCGACGTGGAGCGAATAAAGGCCGTAGCCTATTTCTGACTAGGGCTTATTTTTAACATAGACTGCCTTTAGTCTGACTTGCTTGTACGGCGGGTTGATCATTTATTTTCTAGGCTGCTTGGTGCTCGTTCCTTTCGGGTTTGTGTTGCGTGGTTATCGTGGTTTCTTTTCTTTCTTTTTTTTGCGTTGCAATGACAGGTGTTCAAGGTAAAGAGCCTACAGGATGACGCCTTTCTCTCTGATCGCTCGACGCAATATGTGCATTAGTTAGCTCTCTGTCTTTGTTTTCAAATGGTTGAGACAGTAGACATCAGGCGACTCTGACGGGAGGCAAACCGGCGCGACACCCAGACCCGGGATGAGGATGATTCCCGTTATGAAATCCGTCATTATTAATAGACAGTAATTAATCCTGGGGTAGTTAATTGGCTAAGGGGGTCCTTTTGTTAAATCGTGTGATGTGCGCTTGTAGTTCGTAGTGATTTTGCTCGTTGCCCAGATTTAGTAGGCTTCAGACAGATTATCAGCGGAGGAGAAGAAGTGTCTGTCTGGCAGATAAAGATGGTGTTTCGGAGTGAGGAGATGTGCTTGGCGCAATTGTTTCTGCAGTCCGGCTCGGAATATGACTGCATTAGTGAGCTCGGGGAGCTGGGGCTGGTCGAGTTCAGAGATGTAAGTAGAGAGGGTGATTATGCACATGCATCTATGTGTGTAAAAGACTAAATCCCATCAAGTTTTAAAGTATATGGGTTTTGTTTTTTTCCCATCAAAAGACATCAATTGTCCCTATTGCCCCTTCTCATTATTATGCATGCATATGGAAGGGAAGACATCTATCTATCTATCTATCTATCTATCTATCTATCTATCTATCTATCTATCTATCTATCTATCTATCTAATAATTATTTCTGTTTTACTGTAAGAATTGTGGTGATAATAATAAATGAATATAGAACTACTCTGAATACCTTGTCGACATGTGCAGTTTATGCAGATACCTGACTTGTGATGCTCCTCTGGTTTCAGCTTAACCCCAGTGTCAGCTCATTCCAGCGGCGCTTTGTCAGCGAAATCAAGAGGTGTGAGGAGATGGAGAGAATTCTGGGTAAGACATCACCCACCACCTGGGATGTATGTAGCCCAAAATTACACCTTGACAATTAATCATGTATGGCAACGGAAATCCTCCTGGGCTCATTATAACATCTAAAAAAATGGTCTTTCAGAGACTGAGATTACGCTGACACCCATCTCGTAATTATCATGAAACACACTACCAGCATATTTTGTGGGCAGGCTTCCTTTTGAGGGAGATCCAGAAGGCTAAAATAGCTGTTCCAGAGGAGGATGAAAGCCCACTTGCACCTCCACCCAGACAAATGCTTGAGATCATGGTAAGTCTACAAAAGTGAACCGTTTTGTTTGCTTCTCTGTCATGTTTTTAATACTTCTGCTCACATCATAACATGCAGAATTTGAACATAAACTGCTACTCCTCTGGAGGAGTAGAAATGTTCCCATTTTTATGGCCTTGCCATACTTTAACAGCACATCCTCACCCTAAATCACCCTGCTAAAGCTCAGACAGGCAAACAAGAATTTGACATATTTTGTTGTGGAAATTCATACACAGTTTTCTGACATGGAACTAATCTTTGTCAAACAGCATCTTTTTTTGCTCAGTTGTCATTATTTGTTTTATTGTCCTGTAATGTAGTAGTTTTGTGGGATCTTCATCCCGTATTTCTGCAAAAGGCATCTACACTAGCTGATCGAGATTCTGCATGTTTTTGCATGAGCTGCTCTGTTGAAGTCTAAATGCAGATTTTTAGTCATAGTTTGGATTTTGGAAATTTTGCTCCCAAAGTCTTGTCATGGTGAGCTGTTCCTTGTTGTTCTAACTGCAGCTCTTGCTTAAATTATAACCAGTCCATGTGTGCATATAATAGTTGGAGATATGATCTCCTCTGCAGCATTTGTTTACTTATTACAGCCAAAATATTCTTTGAAATGTTAGCGGTCCATAAGCTATTGAATAATATGAGGCTTGTCTAGATATTAATCTAAAAACCTCTGATGATGAATTATTTGGCAAGGGTGCAGGAAAATTTTTCATCTAATAGCTTTTCCACAGAGGTTGTCTTTGTGCAGGTGTGGCTGCACTGCTCTGCTGTAAAGCCACACTTGCACAAACTCTTTCATTTTATTCAAATGTGGATTTTGACTTGTTTTTCTTACAATTCTGCCGCAGCATTCTCTAAAAGTTTCCCTGTCCTTCACACCACAGTTTGACCTCCACAGCTTGCCATTTCTTAATTACATTAGAAACTCAGGGAACAGATAATCAAAACTGCTGTGTTGTCTTTTTACACATTCTTTCATTATTCTAATGTAGCAGTTTAAAAGAGCCAGTGACTTTTTTCGTCCTTTTTTCAACTATAAAACTGTACCTAACAAAATATAACACACTAAATTTGCTTGAGATGTATATAAATGTGTCTTTTCTTAGGCTCTATGCCCTGTAGAGATCATTTCAGCCTCTATTCCCTTTACTAGTAAGCTTTTAACCGGAATAACCAAACGTGCATGTCACTTTATGCTGTCTTACTTTAAAGTCTAACTATGTGGAACTGTGACCATATTCTGGCTCCACTTAGACTCAGTGTTGTTTCTTTACTCCTTGAATGACACAAACAAGTTGTTGTGATGCTGAATTCAGACTGAAGTTATTCATTGTGACATCCAGGAGCAGCTTCAGAGGCTGGAGATGGAGCTCAGTGAGGTGGCAAAGAACAAAGAAAAGCTTCAGCGGAACCTCTTGGAGCTCACTGAATACACACACATGCTGAAGATCACACGGACCTTTATACACAGCCGCTCTAGAGTGAGTGTGTTTCCATTCAGCTGTTCCTTTCTTCCATCTGTGTTGTCTGGGCTCAACTACGTAGCATCTTGCTTGTTGATGCCCAAGCTCACCTCGCTTCTTGTTTTTCTCGTCACTAAGATGCTTTATTTGTCTTGGTGATTTAGCCAGGACTGGTTCTGGCTCTAATTAATGACACGCTCACAATACATGCATAACAAGTACCACCTGACTCATCCAGGCTGTGACAACTGCAACAGTGTGTGTCTGTGTAAGGAAGCCAGTTGTAGGTACCAGTGAGCGTGCATAGCAGCAGCTTTGTGTAGTAGAACCATGCAAAGACAAGTTAATATCAGACGTCACAAATGAAACATGTTCCTTTTTATAACTAGCATGAAGCTCTTGGTCCCCAGTATGAAGAGTTCCCCACTATGGAGACAGACTCGGTCACAGGATGCACCGGTATGCAAAGACTTGGAGCCAAGCTTGGGTGAGTTACAATATCAGTCATTTACAACCACATCAAAGCATGCTATAATATGGTTAGAAACATATCCTAGACTTAATCTGATTTGTCCTGGATGAAGGTTTGTTTCAGGACTCATCCAGCGGGTGAAGGTGGAAGCCTTTGAGCGCATGTTGTGGAGAGTGTGTAAAGGTTACACAATCCTCAGCTACGCTGAAGTGGATGAAAGCCTCGCTGATCTTGACACTGTGAGCGGAACTGTAAAAATTAGTTTTTCCAACATGTTATGACTTTTTGTAGACCTGACTTAATAGCTTTTCTAATCTGTCTAATTACAGGGGGAAATTAGCAAAAGCGTTGTGTTTCTCATCTCTTTCTGGGGAGACCAGATAGGACAGAAAGTTCAAAAGATCTGCGACTGGTAAGGGCGCATTCGCTTCACGATTTTTATTTTAATTACCTCATGCACTCTCCTTCATCATGAGTATTTGCCTCTGTTGCCCTTAGTTACCACTGCCACCTTTATCCACACCCTGAGAATGACGAGGAGCGAGCAGATGTGCTGGACAGCTTAAGAACACGGATCCAAGACCTTAACAATGTAGGGCTGTATAATTCTTGACCAAAACAGAAGACTGTAGTATATTTCGATCATCTCAGTGAGTTTGTTGTTACTGTTTTCTCCTGCAGGTGCTTCATCGCACTGAGGAGTACTTGAGGCAGGTTCTGCAGAAGGCCTCAGAGTCTGCCTATGCATGGGTTGTGCAGGTGAAAAAGATGAAGGCCATCTATCACATCCTAAACCTCTGCAGCTTCGATGTCACTAACAAGTGTCTGATTGCTGAGGTGTGGTGTCCCGTCAGCGACTTGGCAAACCTGAGATCGGCGCTAGAAGAGGGCTCGGTAAGTAAGACGCTCAATGTGCTGAGAGTCAAATCTGATTTTTCTCTTTATCATAACTATAGATATAATGTCTTAAAATGTTCATTTTAAATCATTTCTACTTTAAACTGACAGAAAAACTAAGATGGTCACTTACACTTCTGTCACTTTCACAGGGTCAGTTAAAATGAGACCTAAAAAACCTAGAAAAATTAAAACATCCCACCAGTCTTGTTTTTTAAAGTTTAGTTCAGATCTGTGACTGAGTAAAACAAAAAGCTACAGACTAACAGACTGTAGTAGGGGTTGAATAATAACTCATGTTCTGCAAGTTAAATTTTCTCTTTTTGTGGTGGCTTGTGAAAATAAACAGTTACAGCTTTGTGTCAGAAAAAAACTGTGACAAAGAGCAAGACAAACATGAAAATGATGAAAAGGGAGATGAAAAACTATTCGTTTTAAAGTCTCATTTAAAGTCTCTACTTAAAGTTGCACTTAAACATGTTCTCAGTAGAGAAACTGCTTTATATTTCTTTTATCTATAAGTGAATAAATTGCAAAAGTAATTTAAAAGATTGTGCATTTTACAGTATTGTATGTTATTTCCCATGCACTTGTGTAGCACCTTGTAGCCATGGTTACTAAGAGCGCTAAAGTAATTTTATTTTATTTTATTTTATTTTATTTTATTTTATTTTATTTTATTTTATTTTATTTTATTTTATTTTATTTTATTTTAAGCTAAAATACAAATTATGAATATGTATTATCTTTCTGTTATAATAAAATAAGTGTATTACAGAAAGGAACCCAATTCCCTCAAAGTGAGTCAATACCCTATTTAATTTGTAACGCAAATTATTTAGAGGCCTTGCAATGGACTGGCAACCTGTCCAGGGTGTACCCCACCTTTCGCCTGCTGGGATAGGCTCCAGCTTTCCCACGACCCTAAATCGGACTAAGCGGTTAGGATAATGAATGAATGAATGAATGAATTATTAAGAGACTATTTGCACAATCATCTTTCATTTTCCTGCATTTATTTTCTCAACATCAGAGAAAAGGGGATGCTACAGTACCATCTTTTGTGAATCGCATCCCAAGCACGGATACTCCACCTACGCTTTTAAGAACCAACAAGTTCACTTCCGGGTTTCAGAGCATTGTGGAAGCTTATGGGGTGGGGGACTACCGCGAGGTAAGCCCAGGTAAGAACCTAGTTTTTATGAGGCACAGTGAAGTATTTCTCTGTTTGCAGTACAGAAGTTCAGAATAAAACTACTCATTGTGTTTGTCTTTGTGGCAGCTCCGTACACCGTCATCACATTCCCTTTCCTGTTTGCTGTGATGTTTGGTGACCTCGGCCATGGGATGGTAATGAGCCTTTTTGCTCTGTGGATGGTGCTGACAGAGAAGAAGCAGAAGAAAAAACGTTCCAGTAATGAGGTGAGAATAAGCGCTCGCTTTAATCCATGAGGCAGAGTTGGATTTTTGCAAATTAGTTTAATTCGGCAGGTGTGTTTTATCGATTGCAGATATGGGCGACATTTTTTAACGGGCGTTACATTATCCTGATGATGGGGCTTTTCTCTGTCTACACGGGACTCATTTACAACGACTGTTTTTCCAAGTCGTTGAATATATTTGGCTCTGGATGGAGCGTCAAGGCCATGTTTACAAATCAGCAATGGACGTAAGTAGCAGTAAAAGCTCCAAGAACAAACTTCTGTTTAATGCTACAACGGTGCATTTGCAATTTGAACAGACATTTTCTCATGTATTTTTTTATTTTTTTACATTGAAGAAACAAAACCCTCCAAACAAACACTTTGCTCACGTTGGATCCAAATGTCAGTGGAGTTTTCAATGGACCATACCCATTTGGGATTGACCCTGTAAGTAAATCTCATGCAGACATTAGGGTCAGTGCAGCGATGTTCGCGTCATTTACTCTGATATGCTTTTTATTATTTGATCAGATATGGAACATGGCAGTGAACCGCCTGTCATTCCTCAATTCATACAAGATGAAGATGTCTGTTGTCATTGGAGTCATTCACATGAGCTTTGGAGTGGTGCTGAGTGTCTTTAACCACTTGTAAGTGACTGCAGACATGTTTCCTACATCATTATATAGCCTCCATCATCGCTGTTCGTATAGCACTTAGTGGTGTCTTTTTGCAGATCTTACACCCGTCTGTCTAGCTCTATAAGCGCAGCAGAAAAAAATTGGAATAATGTCTCAAGACCCAGAAGAAATATTGATGTCAGGATAGTAGAAATACAGCTGTATGAAAATGATCACTCAAAGGGAAATACATTTCCCTTTACAATGTATATGGTAATATATGTATGTACTTTTTGCAAATGTCTTCCAAAGTAAATCAGACATTCGAAGATAACACCCAAAAAAAATGCTGCTAAAAACTTGCCTAAAACCAGGTGCAAAAGTGCAGGCTGTAATGGAATGACTGAACAAGAAAAGGGCTTAATGACTGAAAATTAAACCAGACACATAAGCTTTATAAGTCACCATAAATATGCAAATTATTCTGGAAAGTTGTGTAGAGTTGTAGGGTCTGTATGCGTGTGCTTGTTATTACAAAGGTGAGCCCTGAATGAGAAGCATCAATCTTTGAGATGATGACTTTGCTGCTGCAGAGAGAAGACATTTGATAGTTAACTGGATTTTTTTAAGAGGAACATCATTCCAATACTTTCTGTTTCCACACCTTAATATGAAGCAAGACATTAGTCTCAGATAGCCTACCAAAACTCATATCAGTATCAGAAATCATAGCTGGAATGTTGATGAAATACCATTTCAGTGTCTGGATTTTGATTGTGTTGAATATTATATAAGAAAACAAATGATAAATTGTGTTTTATTAAGAATAACCAACTCATCAGTTACAGTATATTGTAGTTCTGCACAACATTGTTCTGACACAGCAACAATCTACAACCCCTGTCTGTCCAAGTCTAATATGCAGCCCCTAAAGTTTCTATTTACTTCTCAAATATATTGTCTCTGTATTTTATTAGTAATCTTTGAGCAAACTAATCACTATATGACTGGATCAGTATATACCTGCCTTGTCACACATCTTTTTTTTTCCCCCATACTCTCTCTGTGTAGGCACTTCAGACAGAAATTTAACGTCTATCTGCTATTCCTTCCTGAGCTGCTTTTCCTGCTCTGTCTCTTTGGCTACCTGGTCTTCATGATTTTCTATAAGTGGTTGGCATTCAGTGCACGTGACTCCAGCCAGGCTCCCAGTATCCTCATTCACTTCATCAACATGTTCGTCATGCAGGGGAAAGATGTCACTTTTCTTTATCCAGGACAGGTAAGTGCTGATGACACCATCTGCTCGCCTGGTGTATTTATGATGCTTAGTAAACACTAAGGCTGTGATGATATGCTTTTGTCCCGATTCGATTCTGATTTTTTTGGGTGCTGATTTGAGTTGAATTGCGATTCTCACAATTCTTCGATATTACTGATTTTTGTAGATTAATAACAAAAAAAATGTATAAAACGTTTTTTTTTGCTCATTATTTTTCTTGATTGAAATTAGGAAAAAAAACAACACAGTAGCCAGATCATCATTCTGCAGCTAAAATGCCCAAGAAGACAAATAAAAAGATCCATAAAAACACTAAAAATTTTATAATGGATTTCTTTTAATTATTTGGAAAAAAATTATTTTTTGACAAAAAATAAAATCGATTTTAAAATTGTGAAGCAAAAAATCCCGACGTTCAATTTTTCAAATAGATTTTCCCAGTCCTAGTAAACACTGAGATTTAGTCTGTTACTTTTCTTCCACAGACTGGGCTGCAAATATTCCTACTTGTGGTAGCCTTGCTGTCTGTTCCTGTGCTGCTGTTGGGAAAACCTCTTTACTTGTATTGGTTGTATCGTGGAGGGAAGGGGCTGCGCAGACGCAGAGTAAGTCGAAATAAAAAGTATCTCCATTCATTGTCTGGCTCTTTTTCTGTAGTTGATTGTAACTTGCCTGTCTAACCTCAGGGTTATGAAAGAGTTAGGCGTGTAAGTGAGGATGACAATTCTGTTACACCGTCATATGAAGATGATGAAGAAGAAGGACTCGATGAGGCGACCAGCAGAGAAGCTCTCCCCAAACAGGTCAGAGAACACTGGCTTCTTTCGTTGAAAGATCTGTCTGTGATTCAGCAAGTTTAATTTTTTCATCCGTCTGAAATTGCTAATGCTATTTGTGCATTTGGAAGTAGAAAGTAGGCCAACAGAAAGAGTCAGCTGCAGAGCCAAATGAGTATCATGTGAACACATTACAGCATTAAGAAACACTCAGATAAAAACAGGAGAGCCAGATTATCTTAACTTAATTTTCATTTGTGCAAATCAAATGTTATAACTTCTGTGCTGATTGAACTCTTTTGCAGTTTGACTTTGCAGATGTGCTCCTGCACCAAGCCATCCACACCATAGAGTACTGCCTGGGCTGCATTTCTAACACTGCATCCTATCTTCGTCTCTGGGCGCTGAGTTTGGCTCATGCCCGTAAGTGCTGCCAAGAAAAATGGATCACCCTGTGCCTCATTGCCTCTGCTGACTCCTCACTCCTTAGACCTAAAAGCCTTTATTTCTGTCTCTGCGTGCTTTGTTTGTTCTGGTTTTAGAGCTTTCAGAGGTGCTGTGGACCATGGTGATGCGCATGGGCCTCAGGATCACCACAAAAGTAGGGGTAGTGATTTTGGTCCCTGTGTTCGGCCTCTTTGCTACTCTCACCGTGTCCATCCTATTGGTCATGGAAGGCTTATCAGCGTTCCTCCATGCTCTCCGACTTCACTGGTGAGTCTCAGTATTCTTTAGTTTTACTTTAACAGCTCATAAGAAAGAGAAGATGTGATACAACAAAGGATATAGTCAACAATTTCAGCTTGTGACGGGCGTGCAGTATTGGCATATTACTGAATGGGTATTCCAACAGATCAAGCATATGCATCAAAAAGAGTCTGAGGTGGTTTGCACATTAGTGGGGTAAGTGGGATGGGAATGAAGGGGGGGACTTTTACAGGTCTGTGCTTGAGGACTGACTGTTCCATTATCTGTCCATGTAATGTTAAATTAAAAGATGATGCCAAAGGGATTGCTGTGTGTAAATATGGTATTTGTTTTTGTTTTTTTAAGTCTTTAATGCATTGACAATGCTTTATTATTTGATTTCAGGGTGGAGTTTCAGAACAAATTCTACCACGGAACCGGTGTCAAATTTGTGCCCTTTGACTTTTCCCTTCTGCCGTCTGTGTTTGAGCAGGACGGCTTGCTTTAAACCCTCAGACATAGTGGATGTGAGCGGAAGTAGACTTTCTAGCAGACGCTACGAGTCGGAACAATTCACACTGTGATAACGACAACAAACCTTCAAGACACTGAACTGAAAGTCATTCTTGTAGCAACGTTTTTCACCTTGATGGTTTTTAAATGTTATTGGCTGTAATGATGCCTTATTACCCTACCCAGCAAACCTCTGAAGATTGGGAGGTTCCAAGATTTTCTTCTGTTAATTATTTCTTTTTGTGGATGAGATATTGCTCAGTACTCCTTAGTCACACCAGCCGGGTTAAACATTTTGTTTGCATTGTGCTGTGTAAACTGGTTTTGTATTCTTTACAACACGGTATTTAAACAGTTAACACAGTTCAATGGAAAGTCAAGTTAAAACCTTCTCAAGCATCCAGATGTAGTGCCATAGAGATTTTGTTCTGCTGATGATATGGGGATGCCTTTGGGATTTTTTTTTCTTTTATAACTCCATGTGAGGAAGAAAAGTTGCAGGCATCAAAATTTAAATACAAAATAAACACTATAACCCTTTTAGGAGGCATATTTTCACACAGCACTTTGCAGAAATGATTGTAAAATTGAAAGTTTTCACTAATGACTGTGATGATGCCAAATTAAAATGTTTGCTGTTTGCTTATTTACGTATTAATGCATTAATTTAAATGTAATCTCTCCTGTATTCAGTAGAAAAATATAATATACTTAAAAAAAAAAAAAAAAGGTCATTCTTTTATTTAACTGATTATTGCATTTGTTAATGATGATAATTGATGGTATTTATTTAAATTATTGTCTGTACAAGAGTCTAATATTTTACCTTTCTGATGTGTTGAATAAAGGTTTTGAGATATGCAAGCAAATGAAGCATTCTTTGTTTTGTTTTTGTTTAGAATTGTGCACTTATTTTGGTTTTGGTTCTTTCTTTTTGCAGCAAATTTGAAATGCAGCTTATTACACAATATTACTGTATCATGCACAGACTAGTATGACAGTATCATTATTCCATATGATCCTGACCATTGGTCATCAGGGTAGCAATTCCAAATAAAATTGATACTATATAGACTCCTGTCTGATGGGTTGTCACACTATGTGAGCAAACTGCTACTGGTGATTCTGCCGGGCCTTTCTGCCCACAGATGCTACTATCTTAGAGAATAAGGAAGTTTACATATAAAACATATGAACAAGAGACTGTTTAGGAATATATACTAAACAACATTTATTGTAGCCCAAGAGTAAATTTAAATTTTGCAGTATCTCAAACAATGGCAAACTAAAATTTCTCAATATTAATGAACTTGCTGTGTCAATCTAATAATTTTAAGGCATTTCCTATAGGCTTGCTTGAGAAACTTTCAACTGTTTTTATATCTAATACAATGTTTTTAAGTGTCTTACCAGTGTTAAATTAAGCATTTCGTTTCACTTATACTAATATTATTGTAGTTGTGGCATATAAGCCAAAAATGTTATGCGTAACTCATAATTAAATGTTTATTGCTGAATAAAACTGAACTCTTGTATAAAAGATTAACAGCAGTATATTCAAACTGAGTTATATCAACGTGTTGCAGAAGCAGACAAATAGGAGAAAAGGGGGAAACAGTGCACTCTGGTGGTGCTCAGTTCACAATAAGACAGTGGCAAAGATGCAACATTTAGGTACTTCATGTGTAATTTTTTGCATTAATAATTTAGTGACTAGTGTCAATAAAATAATTTCAATATCATTAAAAAAAAAAAAAAAAAAAAAACTTAACCAAGGCTTGATAATGTATTTCCCCCCTAAATTGATTTAATCACAATATTCAACTCAGGTGCTGAATTGTGATGCATACAGTTAAATAAAATATCAAATCAGTTTATAGCATACGGTCAGAATCGCCAAATCTCGTCATAAATTTGTAGAAAATGCAATATGTCACTCACTCACACACACACACACACACACACACACACACACACACACACACACACACACACACACACACACACACACACACACACACACATACACAGGCGCACATACACACAGACCAGCATCCATATGCTACAATCCTGTGATAAGGACGTCATCATGATCTCCCTCTCTCACGTCTCCCGGCTTTATCAGTACGCAGTCTAAGTGCAGCGTTGGGGTAGTGTCCTGCTATAATGTGCTTTGCTGTACATTCCTAGATGAAATATGAGTGAGAGATATTGTCAAAGTGTCTCAGAGCACAGGAGCACGTCAACAGCTGCAAGCTCGCGGGGGCTTTAGAAGAGCAGGGTACAGTACCGCGCAGTGTCTCGCGCTGCTAGCTAACCGTGCAGCTGTTGACAAGCAGCAACTCCGCGCGAACTGCTCCGAGTCTCCGTCCATCCCGCTGGAGCGAAGTTGACGGCCGGGAGGAGGAAATGAACGAGCTGGTAAAGAGTTTGCCATCTCCGACTCTACCTGGGCTGCACTTGCCGTGCCTGGACACCCACAAAGGCTGGCTGTTTAAATGGACCAACTATCTGAAAGGATACCAGCGGCGGTGGTTTGTCCTCAGCAACGGCCTGCTGTCCTACTACAGGTGACGGTAACTACTGGATAGAGCTGCGCTCACAGCTGCACCCTCTCACTGAATTAACTATAAAACCTTTCAAAGCCGCATGTTAGCGGAGGTAATGGGACGAAAAGTATATTTTATTTAGGATGTAAATTCAAACTTTAAGTTTGAATTTACTGTAATAGTAATCATACAAAATGGTTCATTTAAAAAATGCTTAATTAAAACTTTTATCTCATTCTCTGTGTGTGTTTGTAGCAAAATTGCACCAAATTATTCATGTGATAGATAGATAGATAGATAGATAGATAGATAGATAGATAGTTTTATCTAGTATGACATATATACATATATGTATATATATATATATATATATATATATATATATATATATATATATATATATATATATATATATATATATATATATATATATATATATATACATACATATATATGTATGTATATGTAAGGTCCATCATTTTATCCACATATCTGTGTAATTTATTAGGGTCTAGCTATACAAAGTATAGATAGGGCCCTATTGTTCAGTTTGTATTTGTGCTTCTAAGCCAGTTTACTCTGACACCTGTCACGTTAAGCAGCATCCAGAATATTATTGGATTATGTATGATGATCTAAATTTGAGCCAAACCTTTCTTTCTCAGGTGTGCGTTATTTAAGACTACATTGTCAGACAGCTCCTCTCAGAGTAGCACACTTTTAAAGTGGACTTGCTCCAAATTGTAAATGGAGCACATCAGTCTTTACAGGGAGGCGTTGGCGTATTTGTTCTGTATTCACATGCTGCTATTATTAAGGCAGGGTATGTTGTTTTTCCTGAAGGACTCAGGCGGAGATGGCCCACACTTGTCGGGGTACTATTCCTTTGGCAACAGCACACATTGAGGTGGGGGACACTTGCCACTTGGTATTAACTAGTGGTGGCCGAAGCTACCACCTGAAGGCCACCTCTGAGGGAGAGTGCCAGAGATGGGTGTCAGCTCTGCAGCAGGCAAAGGCCAATGCCACCCTCCTGATGCATCACTCAGGTGAGATGGACATACTCTATGTGATCCATACAGACTCCTTAGTATATTTTAATTGTAAAGGCAGTGTTAAAAATCTTTAATTCAATTTTGACTTTTTAAAATCTTTCATTAATACTACTAATACATAATTACTGCTCGGTCCAGTGTAATTTAAATTTTGTTGTGACAGATCTGGTGTTCCTTTTTATTATAAAGCATCATTTGACCTAAAAATGTTCATAATGGAACAACACGGTTTACATGTAAAAGCCTGCAGTTGAACTAATTTTAGCTGTAACCTGAAAGCAGGCTCATGCAAGCAAGACCCACTTCCCTGAAAGCATATTGTATTTCTTTGTAGCTTTTAGTGCCATGTAAACAAGCGGTCACTAGGGGGCAGTGTTATTCCATAGGTTTCTATGGGAGAACGCTGTTAGACCAAGGTTGTTATTACAAAAGGAAAAACTGTAGCTTTTATGGCTGCATGATGCTATACAGGTTTTAAGCTTATTATCGAAGCTAACATGTTTTTTTTCTCCTCTGGAAATATCATATAGATGTAATATAAATTACAATATATTTCTAAATGCATTAAATCTATACATACTTGGCTGCATTCAAATCTTTTTTTTTTTCTGGGTTGTGAAAAAGGAAAAAAATTGCAGTCTTTTGAATAAATGTGAACCAACATATATGCATCCACCACCTCCCTCCCTCTGTATCCTTTATCCCTCCCTGTCTCCTTCACTGTATTGGCAATCTGCTGAATGAAATGACCTTCCTCTCATGACTCCTCCTCCCGCTCTGGTTAAAGGAGGGTAAAAAAAAAAAAAACAGAAAGAGAGAGCAGGCGGGTACGAGCAGGTTTCATTGAAAATATTTTCTGCCGCACACGCTGTGGAAAATAAGGACACACATGTAGATCTTTTACAGTGTCACCTTGTAAGTAAGTTTTTTATTATTTTACAAATAGGAGAAAATGAATGGAGATAGATTCTGTGTATTTGCATGCTCTGTTGAATCAATTTGTGTATTTGAAATTTGTCCTAAACAGTGTCCTTTAGCAGAGTTTAGGAAGTTTAGTAATTACTATAATTCTGTACTTGATGAACAAATCTCACAATCATTTTCAAAGTAAGTGCAAGTCAGAGCAGCAGGACTAAATCTATTGCAGATATACACCCTTTTTTTTAATAAGATTGTTAAATGCAGATGCTAGACAAACATCATAGAGATTTTTGATTTGAAGCACTGTTTAATGCTGAGGAAAATATTTGATCCATCAAAATCCATGCAAATGAGTGTTTTGTGTCACTCTCATCACATTAGCATTGGGAGACCTTGACTGTTATGTGATTAATTTAAGCTGCATTTACCAGCAGACTATGCCTTACTGGTAGTTATCACAGCTAAAAAATGTAAGAATTTAAAGAGAGGATTTTATCGAAAACATAGTCCAGAATGTATTCTCTGTGTTTTGTCCTCACTCTTTTATGTTAATCATTTTAATCTTGTTTATAATATGCATGTTAATGTCTTTTGTTCATCCAATTCTAAAAAGCTGAGCTGATGCATGTTTTATACAAGTGTATGTAGAGACACAAATCCTTGTGTGTTTAGGTGGTTACAGATTATCTTTGCATGAGCAGTTAAAGGCTTAGTTGCAGGACAAATTAATTGGCTAAAACTGGATTACAACAGCAGTAATTAAGGGGAGTTTTCAAAAGTGTTAAGACCTCTATCAACCAATATCTGTGACACAACAACCACATAGCAGCTTTACATTATCAAACAAGTATGAATATGTATGCTGTAAGTGTTCAATGTTTGTTTACTGTGATCCAGCAAGCTTTCAGCAGTTGTTAGATGCTTGGTCTGTTTTGCAGAACCTCACAAAGCACCACCCCCCCAATATTAAACTGACTCTTTCTTCCCACACTGTGTCCATAATGACACTCCTTCCATCACCTGTGGGTGTGGGTGTCTGTTTATGATTCAGTGATGAGTCACCATTTGGTCTCAGACTCTCAAGTGTCCTTGTTAAAAAATCAACCCATTACAGCACAGACTAGACCATTGTGTGTTTTCCTTAAACACACATTATTATTTCATGGATGGGTTTAATGGTTGTGTGACTCAATATAAGCATGCTGGACGGCAGATGGTCCAACTTGAGCATCAGAAGTCTCCTATATGTGGGTCAGGAAACCGTTACAGAAGCATTAAGGATTTTTTTTTTTACCCTTTACTTTTAATCTTCCTCTCCGAAGACTTTGCTAATCCATTTTTTTCTTGATTGTTTTTGTTTCCTTTTCCACTCAGTAGTGTTGTAGTTTGTCTCCATGCTGGCCTAGATTCAGGCCACACTCTTGAGAGTTTATAAACTGAACACACAATGTTTCTTTTAGTAGTGAATGTTTGACCCAGATAAGTTTCATCATTAAGGGTGGAGGCAGGTACATGTGTTTTAAAGATGGATTATTTATCACATTAAAGAAAGTGCACACATTTTTACCCCCACCCCCCCTCCATTATTGTCTTTATGCAAAGGCTTGAATTACGAAATCATCATAATTCAAACAGTAGAAATCTACTTTTTCAATTTCAGTTTTAATGAATTAAGTAGTAAGATTAGATACAGGTAATGTTTAACTGTTTTTTAATCAACAAAAAGACAGTAGAGAGAATAGTAACATTGGGATTAAGAATTGTAAAAAAAAATGTATAAATGCATGTCTGAAATATTCTTTGTAATGTCTAGTAATCACCCCAGCCTCCCTGAAACACTCTGTAAACCCTTAAGACTGATGGCTTAGCTTATGCCAGTATGGGATGGAGAGAGACAGAAAGAGGGGAGGAAAGGGGTAGTGCGTCATCCTTTTTTCTTCCTCTTCTTCTAAAAATAGCTTTGCCTCCTGACTGCACAGGCTTGCGTTTCCAGGGCAACTGTGTTCATTCACAGCTTTCCTTTCTTGCCGAGGATGGGATGATGGAGACCAGGGTGTAAAGTGTTATTATCTACTTTCTTCCGTTCCCCATTAATACTCAACTTGTCTCAGTCTAAATTTAGAATATTTCCAACATGTTTCTCAGTCTGTCCGGCGGGACATTAATTTCCCATGGGCTTTTTACTCCAGCGTATAATTTCTGCAACCACAATAACCTGTTTTTGTAAATTTTTAAATTTTTTATTGCCTTTGTTTTTGTGTCTGTGTAAAGATGACTCGGGAGATGAAGCTCCTGTACCTCAAGAGGACCGTGCCCTAACCCAAGGGGTGCTCAAGTCTCTGGCAGGCAAGCTGGAGGATCTAAGCACCTGTAATGAGCTGATAGGAAAGCACGGTGCTGCCCTCCAGCGCTCCCTCAGTGAGCTTGAGGACCTACGTGGCTCTACTGACAGCACAGATAAAGTGAAAGCAGTTAATGAGCGAGCCACCCTCTTCCGCATCACATCTAATGCTATGATCAATGTGAGTTCATATGATACAAACTTCAGCAGAGATATAACCACTGTGAATGCAAGACCAGTCAGTTGTGAACATCTATTAATGAGAAACACATAACTCGACTGTGCTTTCTACATCATTTTAAGTGCGTTGTGCTCACACCTCAGGCTTGTCGTGACTTTTTGGATGTGGCCGAATCTCACAACCGGAGGTGGCAAAAGGCTCTACACTATGAGAGAGAACAGCGTCACCATCTGGAGGAGACCATTGAACAGTTGGCCAAACAGCACAACAGCCTAGAGAGAGCCTGGAGGGAGAACCCCACCTCATACACAGGTGAGACACATCGCTTTCTTTGTCACTTAAAAATGCTGGGTGAAAGGCAAAGAATATATTCAGGAAAAGTGTTGCCCTCTTCTGGCTAAAACCAGTGCATGCATTTCTAGAACTAAAATGTCACACACCCTTTTAGTTGTTAGGCCATAGTTTTTTTGTCAACGAAGTACATAACATTTTTTTTGTGGGTGTGTTTGAAACATTGTTTTAAATTCCTCAATGCACAAAACTTGGTTGGAATCACATTAACTGGATAGCATAGGCAGGGATGTCAGCAACCGACACAACTTGGGAAATGGAAAACATCCTTCTTTATACAGATCAAAAACATGAAAGAAAACAACATGTGTAATTTAAAGTAGACATGGATGAGATGGTCATGTTAATCTTACTTTGTCTTTCTGTGCAAATTTGGCACAAACCTTTTAGCCAAAGCCTTCAACTGGCAATGGTAGCTGAAAAGTGTCAGTATAATATTTCACTCATAGAGATGCAGTTTTATTCACTGAACTCGGCTCAACTTAACTTCCCTTTCATTCTGTGACATTTAGGAAATATTTCCAGTTTTATAAGAGCAACAAGTGGCAGCAAAAAAGGATTAACACACAGTTGAATGAACATATAACTATTAATACCACTTAAAAAAAAGTACCCGCCAGTTAGTTACAAGTGAACCAAGCCAACTTTGACTAATGAAGGAATTAGTACTAACATTCCTATGCTGCTACTTGTTCTCATGGCAGCAACACAAGTAAAGCATCAATAATAACAATAAACAGCCCAAATATCTGTTGCGTCATCACTTTAAAAAGAAATTATTATTACTACAGCAGCATTATTATGATGTTACAACAAAAAATTGTAGCGCTTGAGTAAGTGTTTTTTGTCTCGATTGGACCAACATCCGTGTTGCATCATTAATCTATGTGTAGTTATAATACATGTAGGTTAAAGAAATTTCAGCCAAACCATGCTGTTTGCTCCTGTAGGTGTGGAGCGGTCACAGGAGAGGGATGTAAGTGATGAGAATGATGATGCGGAGTTCTTTGATGCCATGGAGGACTCCCCAGCCTTCATTACTGTGACTGCTTCTGGCAACACACAGCACAAGTAAGAGCAACCACTTATTACATATACACAAGACTCAAAGGTGTGTTCTCACCAAGAGGACTCTTGTTTTGATCTGTGTTTAAAGTATATTCATTTCTCTTAGGCGCTCAGGGAGTAATCAGAGTATGATGAGTGGAGGAGTGCCCAATGACTGGACTCACAATGAGAATGTATGTACAAAGATGTATACGCTCATAAACTAAATAAACTTCACTCAAACTATCATCGACATTTATCACCATCTTTGTTGTGGCTGTTTTTGCCTAACCTAAAGGTTTGTTCTTTTGTTGTGTTCATTTATAGGACACCTCAGGCACAAATCACATGCAGCTAAAAAGAACACGGCGCAGCCGTATTCCTGACAAACCAAATTATTCCCTTAACCTGTGGAGCATTATGAAGAACTGTATCGGCAAAGACCTGTCAAAGATACCCATGCCTGTAAATGAAATTTTATGTTGGCACAAATTAACAGTAATACTGCAGCATATTGTATTGTAGAGATCTAATCTGATCTGATATGAATGAATGAATGAATGACTAAATGAATCATCTGATGTTGCAGATGTTTACTACCTTTCACTGAAAAGGCTTTTATCAAATCGGAACTGTGCTATTGCAGGTAAACTTCAATGAACCGCTGTCAATGCTGCAGCGGCTTACAGAGGATCTGGAGTATAGTGAGGTGCTGGACCGCGCAGCTCGCTGTGACTCATCTCTGGAGCAGATGTGCCTGGTGGCTGCCTTTTCTGTATCTTCCTACTCCACCACGGTCCATCGTACAGCCAAGCCGTTCAATCCTCTGCTGGGGGAGACCTATGAACTAGACCGACTGGAGGAGTATGGTTATCGCTCCATATCTGAGCAGGTTAGACAATAAAACATCATTCTTATTAACTGCATTTTTATATTTTTATACATTTTTTTACACATATAGAGATTAAATTATCCAATTGATCTACAGTACTTTGACTCTGCTAACTACAGCTGATACCGTTTCCTTGCAGGTCAGTCATCATCCACCAGCTGCTGCCCACCATGTTATGTCCCAGCGAGGATGGACTCTGTGGCAGCATATTACTATTGATAGCAAGTTTCGTGGGAAATATATTTCTGTTGTGCCCTTAGGTATAAAGCAGTCAATTGATATTTTTTAATAACAATGTGTAATCCATTAATATAATCAAATATCTGCATGTATTTTTTATAATATGACAGGTAACATCCACTTGCAGTTCCACTCAAGTGGAAACCACTATGTGTGGAGTAAAGTCACATCAACAGTACACAACATTATTGTCGGGAAGCTGTGGATTGATCAGGTGTGTTCTTCTTAACTTAAACATTTTTGCTAGTCAAGTTCATCAGTTTTACAGACGAGCTCAGAAAACTGTGTTATCTCTCAGCTCCTGCATGGGTTTGGATTAGAAAAAACTTTATTGAAATTAAACTAATGAAAAAGGGGAAAAAAAACTAAAGCATGCTAAACAAAATCAATAAGCACTTGGGAAATGAAAGGTAAGAAATATTAAAGACACAAATTGCATTAAAACTCATGTGTTAATGGATACATGGGTGTGTTTGGATTATGTTACCAGGGGAATGAGTTAAATCACATCTGTTATTCATGTTGGCTTTTTGTCTGATGCTGTTGGCAGTCTGGAGACATTGACATTGTCAACACCACCACAAAGGACACCTGCCGTCTCAAATTCTCCCCATATAGCTACTTCTCCAGAGAAGTCCCACGCAAAGTAAGTCAAGTATACATTTACCCTAAACCAGCCTTTTTAGTGATTGTGTCTATTTAGATCTTATAGTACTTTCATTCAGAGAAAAAAAGTCACTCAACCAGTCTGTAAAACTATGATAGCAGATTCAATCTTCCTGTCTTCTTTCTGCAAGTCATGTATCTGCTGTGCTTTTTGCTTGTCTGTGCATGTAACTGATCTCTTCCTACGTGTCATTTTCTTTCATGTGTGTAGGTGACAGGAGTTGTAGAGGACAGAGAGGGCCAAGCTCACTGCATACTGTCAGGAACTTGGGATGACAAAATGGAAAGTGCTAAAATAGTGGAAAGCAGCCAAGGATGTGGAGGCTCTGAAGGCAAACAGAAAACAGTTTATCAGACTCTACAGCCCAAACTGCTGTGGAAGAAATATCCTCTGCCGTAGGTTTACATGATCTAACACATTCCTTGGACAGCTTTATGTTTAAATGCCATGTCTTATACCATTTTTCTGTCTCTCTGTGCCTCAGAGATAATGCAGAGAACATGCACTTTTTCTCCTCACTGGCTTTGACCTTAAATGAGCCAGAAGAGGGTGTAGCCCCCACTGACAGTCGCCTGAGGCCAGACCAGCGACTAATGGAGGCAGGTCTGTGGGATGAAGCAAACATCCAGAAGCAAAGACTAGAGGAGCGACAGAGACTTGAAAGGAAAAGAAGGGAGGCACAAGCTAATAAGGCTCTGGAGGAAGGTGGGTACAAGAACCAGTGAAAGAGTGGCGATGAGAGAGATTCTGACTTTTATTTCCTACAGATCATTCACCCAACTTCTGGCATCCTCTCGAACTTTCAAAAGAATATTAGATTTTCACACAAGCTTTAAAAACAGATTTCACATTATCAGAAGATTTTCAGCCCATTCCTTCATACAGAACAGCTTCTATTCAACTCAAATGATCAGATTGCTTCATGTTCATTATCAACATTTTCAGAGCATTTCTACCAGTTTAAGGTCAAACCAGAATATATACCTGTATGTTTAAGTACTCTTATTTTAAGTAGAGTAGAACAACTTGTGTACTCAGGGTCACTGTCTTGCTCGATGATCACTTTCTCATTCAGTGTCAGTTCAGACAGGTTTCCTGACATCTTTTGTGTGTGTACTGAATTCACAGGCATAATTCAAACTTCATTGTTCCATGAGCATTATTAAACTATCCTGGTCCATTTGTAGCAGCACAGGCCAAACCATGGTTCTGCCACTACCATGATCAGATTCATATTTCCTTACATTTGTTTTACTTTTTGCTTTTAGGGCTTGTGTGGAAATATAATGATGTTTCACTTCATAATAAGACAGAATAGCAGACTATAGGAATAATAAGAAGAGAAAAGATTGAAGATTAACCTGATTGAAGCCATAGATCTAACAGTAACAAGGAATGGGTCTTACTTTTAGAGAGTATGAAAGTTTTCAATGTTGTCATATTGTAAAAGAAAATCTACCTGCTCAAGTTGTGTCTTGGACCTTGCTCTCTGTTATCAGGACAAGACATTGAGGGTTACCAGCCACTGTGGTTTGAGAAGAGAACAGATGACAACACAGGAGAAAGTACTTACATCTACAGAGGAGGCTACTGGGAAGCCAAAGAAAGACAAGACTGGAGCCAGTGCCCTCAAATCTTCTAGGACAAAATTTCTCTTGGTGCTAGGACATCAGGAAGGCTAAATGATGTGAGAACACACTAATAATTGTTGTCTAAGCTATGATATGCATGTGTGAGTGAAAATCAGCTAATCACTCCCAGAATTTCAAGCACAAAAACTCCTGCTTCTGCTTTCTGATTTACTTGCTTCTGCTCTGCTGTGTTTTCAGAATGCATGGCTTCAGTTTGTGTTTATGCTTCAGTACAGCCGAGAACTAAATTATAGCAGTATTTCAAGTTCTTTGTATCTGGATGCCTGTGTGATTAACATGTGGTTTACAGAGAACAAATTTTTGCTCCGAGGTTGTCCTCATGGAATAACTTGGGGGCATGTACATCTAGTACAAGCACTGAATGTCTTGTTCTCCTAAAAGCTGAAACACCTTGTTGATGGCTGGGCTCTGGCAGAAGTACCAGGCTTTGACAGAATAGGACAAAGCCTTCTCCTAAACTTTAACGCTTCCTCACCAGAATCCAGATTAATGATCCCTCCAGATTATATTCTAACTTTTAAAACTGTCTCCTTAAAGTTGCACAAAGTTTATCATGAAAATGCACTTTTTTCCTGACTAACCTCTAAAAACCAACTGCTAGGCCATAAAACCAAAGTAGATGCCAGTCTCTTTGGAAGGACAAGTGACTGAGAATGCTGAGCTGGTTTACAGATAATCACTGTTTCTTTTGGTTATATTGAAGATTATTTCCACCAGTTTAACACCTTAAATTCAGTTCAAAACTCAACATGCTTAGTTACAGATAATACTACAGAACCTGATGTTAGTTTCATTGGTTTATTGAAGAGTTTACTATGCGAACTAAGTTGAAACTAAGCCATTGTTTAGATGTGTTATCCCTCGAAGCACCAAAATCACAAACAAGCACCAGTCTGAAAAGAGAGCTTAAACCTTCTATCACCTTTCACCGTGAGATGGCAGACATGTAAATCAATGTAAAACAACTGGTAGGGAGGACAGGGTGCGGAAGAAAACTGAGGTCTATTCAAAGTTCATGAGGAAACTGCATTTAAACGAAATCATACCGTGAGAAAGTGCTATAGTTGATAATGCAGAGTGGATCACAGAAAATGCACGCAACATATCGGAACACTGTCGATAAAGTACTTTCTCAACTATTAGTCATCTGTAATTCCAGAGGAGGCCCCCAAAGGATGACAATTGGTCATCTAGCGACAGTGAAATAATGCTTCTTTTTTAAATCTCAGCCCACAAATCATCATACAAGTTATGAAATCTAATATCTCTGACAGTCTGTAATGCTAGATCAGTAAAATTAGATGAGTAATTTTACTACCGTCATAAACTCTGGTTCATTTTCAATGTTTTTCCCATCCTGTAGGTTTTAGTAGGTGTATGAAATGATGAAGGAAGCCACTGAAATGTTGAGCCTGATCCATAAAAGGGACTAAAAGACAGGATTTGCTACTTGTCTATGTTTTTTTCAATCATTTCTTTTTTTTATGTCACTTATTTACACATTTTTATAAGAATATTGATATATACAGTTTGAACTTATGAAAATAGTTGGAACAGACACTTTTTCCTCATCAGTCTGCACATAATCTTCTACACAAAAAACGGATTTTTAAAATAGTTTTATTGATTTCAAACAACTGAAGTTTCCAGTTTACATAACTATTTTAATGTTTTGTTGTTACTCACACAGCTGAACTCTTGAATATCCTAGAGATTCATGAGATGCTTCTACAACCTATCTGAAGTCCACTTGTGCCTGATTGGATTAATTTAGCACTATTAAGAGGGTCTGATGGTGGTTTGACAGTGTGAAAACCAAACAACTGGGTTAAGAGATGTGTCTTTAGATGCATGTGTAGTTTGTATCAATGGGCAGAAGTGACGAAAGATACAAAAAAAACTATTCAGCATTAAAAATACCCAAATGCTTTGCAGGAAAGAAGAAATAGTAAACTGTAATTTTAGACTTTAAGAGGTTCAGATGCACCAACAGACTACCCAGATCTGGTTGCAGAAGAAAACGGTGTTGTCAAGGATGAAAAACTGGATCAGATAGGTTACCAGTAACTATGGTAATTATGGATGCAGTGCTTTTTTTGTAAAAATAAACTAACCTTAGATGGACAACCATCAGTGCAATCCTCCACCAAAGCAGGCCTTTAAGTTGATGTTGGTAGGCTGAAATTATTCCCCACTAAAAGACACTGGACTGCTCAATAAGAATATGTCAAAAAGAATCTAAATGAACCAGACCAAAATAGAGAATATTGTCTGATCTGAAAGAAAGATTGTAACACATTTTCACAACAGTGAGTGTGGAGAAAACCAGGTACTGCTCATTACTTTCCTGATACTGTTCTTACACATAAACATGGTGATGGCAGCATCAATATGTGGGGATGATTTTCTGCAACAGAATTGGAGAAGTAGTCAGAACAGGGTCTCAGGTTGTGGCTATTGTTTACCTTTAACAATACAACCAGCAAAAAAAGCGACAAACAAAATTTAGTAGTGACCTCATGAAAACATTGGATAGATTCAGATGAGTGTGGACTTTATTGCAGTAGAGTTTCTCCAGAACACACTGACCTAAAACTGGATGAACATCATTGCTCACCATCCAACTTGAATGGCCTGAAGTCTTCAGGCAGAAGAACAAGAGAAACTTGAAAAGTTGGGGGGGGGGGGGCAAGTTTGTAGAACTATTCTAAAAATGGCTTGAAGCAGCCATTACACCCAGCGACCTGCTGATGGAAAATTTGGTGTGGGGTACTGAGGAAATTTACAAAAAAAGATAAAAACAACTTGAAGGTTATTTAAAACAAAAAAAAAAAACTCCTTCTGTACTATAAGAAATATTTGGAGTACCTATCAACATATTTTGAGACTCAAGTAATCTAGTTTATTTGATGTTTAAGTCTGATAAACCTCCAGGATTTCCTTTGGTAAAAGGGTTATATTGGTGCTTTATGGTAATTTTAGCCTTAATTGTATGTATAATAGTAGTAAATCCCATGTGAGTGTTGCATACAAAAATATTTTGTATCGATTAGAACAGTCTGAAAGGCACATTTTCTTTTGCTTGTACTTGTATATTTTGGGGTGAATTCTTTTGCAATAAATTTACTCTGAATGTCAGGGTTTATCATATTGGTAAGTAGCAACAAATTTGCTTCCCCCTGTAAATGTGTTAGAAATTAGTATCTCTAATGAGGATTTATATTGAAAAAATTGTGTTGCTTCTCTAACATACTATATTTCAGCAATAACACAAAATACAGACTGCAAGGGATACAGACTGCAAGGTCAACAAGATGTTTCAAACCATCAAATTTATGTTATATTAACAGAATTCAGTTCTATCAGAAATAATTCTATCAAAAAACAATTAAATAAAGTCTTATTGAAACAATTAAAGGGTTTTGTGCAGTACTAAAGACTGGTGTAAATGAGTGGGAAAACAGTATACTCAATTATTTCCTGTTTATTCATACCTTACTGTGTATTATTGCAGGGCATGATGAACATGTATTACTGCGTTGTTGGTTGTGGCCTGTATATAGCACCAACATAATAGAAATAGATTTATCTCAGTTATTATAACAATGAAAAACATTGTTTCATATTTCATGAATATGTATTCTCAAACCCCTGATTAATCTCTAGTTATGTATAAATAATCTTCAAGAAATTTCAGGCTGTTTACAGTCACTGAGATGATGGGGAAACAATTGGATAATA
This sequence comes from Telmatherina bonti, assembly GCF_933228915.1. Lineage (NCBI taxonomy): Eukaryota > Metazoa > Chordata > Actinopteri > Atheriniformes > Telmatherinidae > Telmatherina > Telmatherina bonti. The sequence continues at coordinate 20,612,726 of NC_136615.1, forward strand.
TAAGATTATGAGATACTGTATAAAGTATATATGAAAATTAGAGGCTGTTCCAATAATCACAATTTCATGTTTATCTAATTATAAATGGTTTTCACAGCAGCATATAGCTATGCATGGTTTTGGAGTGCTTATGCACTAAGCCTCTACACCTTGCAAATTTGTTTGTCAATTATCACTGAAACCTGATGTGAATTCGCCTTTTGTGCCCATTTACCTCAGAAATTTTACATTTTTGAGATTAAATAAAAATATGAAGCTGCCACTATGCCCATGTTTACTGTCCTATCTGTTTGTTTGTTCTTATTTACTTATGCATTCTTTCTTATAAGAGAGAAATTATAAAGGAAACCAAAAAAAAAAAAACAACCCTAAACAAAATAAATAAAAAAAAAACAGAACACTATCTAAAATAGTTAACATCTCAATTATTTCTCATTTGACAACATTTAAAAAACTTCTATATGTTCAACTTTCCCTCCCCTCTATGAGTCCCTGTTGTTATATTTTGCTTTAACACAAACATCATAAAACATTTTTATGGCCTGTAATAGCATTTTACACATAATAATGATATAATGATACTAATAATAAAAGTGGTGTTTATTATCATCGTTATTATTATTATCATCATCATTATTGCATATCAAATAATGAAGCTTTTATTCAGCCTCAACAAACAATAAAAATGTGAGGAATTCAAAGTAAGGATGTCCCATACATCTTTTGCATACGTTGCCATTTTTTCGTTTGTTTGTTTTTACTTTAAAGTAATAAAAAGTATTAATATCAGAATATTATGCAATAAGTAGGTCATGTTGAGTACATGTGTTAATTCAAGATTGCCATTATTTGTATATAGCAACAACTGACCACACAAAGTATTGTGGTTAAATACAGAACGTGATTTTTTTTTTTTTTTTAACTAACCTAAAGTTATTGTCATCAAACACACATCCACAGGAGAGGATGGTTTCATATTTTTAGAAACTGCTCACTAAAATAAGTTGTCGTTAAAAGAGTGGCATTGCCCTTTAAAGAACCGTCCAATGAGACACAACCGCGTCCGCCTCGGTCCGCCTGCCTGGCTGTCAGCGCGCTATGACCGACTGACGGAGGTTTGGTGATGCTGGCAAAGAGCTCCGAGCAGCGAGGTAAAACCACAGATGTTCGCTGATTAAATTATACGGGAATGTATCTATTATTCACGGGGGGTGAATGGACGTTGTTGCATGTGGTGTGAAGAAAAGAAAGAGAAACGGCTGCTGCTTTGTTTTGAAGCAAAAAAAAAAACAACAACAAAACACCATTTGCTAACAAGTGCCAGAGGGTTGCTAGCTAACGTTAGCATGACAACACAAGCTAGGAATGACATTACAGTTTGTCAAGTGACACTTCAGTCCTCGGTAGAGGTCAAACATCGTAAGCACTGTAATTCTGTTAGTTTATCAAACGACAGTCCTACAGCGTTGTTGTCTGACAATGTCATTTCGGTGTTAAATAGAAACTGTTGTTATTCTAAAGCCGCACACTGCCATGAATGAAACAGCGACTCAGCGTCATACAGGGCTGCATAGCGCGCGAGGTCGACTTTGTGATCAACTTAAGTTTAATTTATTGCAGAGGATGAAAATCACAACTCATGTCAGAGAAGAAAGCAGCTATTTAATGCGAAATTAAGGGGAAAAGCTACCTCGTTTGTCGTGTAACATATTCTAATTTCAGCATCTACAACTGGAACTATATTTACTACAAATAACTATTTAGCTTCAGTCACGTCCAGTAACTCATCTTCCGTGATGTGTACACCAGTGTTTTTGGTGCATCATGCTGCTCCGTCAGTGTCAGTTCATTGCTGCATGACAGAAAAAACGACCAATCCGCTGAGTCTTCGTCGTGAAGAAGGCGTACTATGTTTTCAAGACCGCCCTGAACAGTTTTCCATTCTCCTGTCGTCCTCCCACGGAAGCGCAAGTCATTTTACCGACACAGGGCGCGTTACACAACCAGGCAGTCCTGCAAAATAGAAACACGTGTTCATAGGCGGTGCTGAAAAACGCATCTTTTGTCAGGCAACAAAGCCTTGCTATTGCTGGGGGAGAAAAAGCTGCGTGGCAGGTTATTTCTTGCGATTTTACCTCTAAACTTCCCGGTTTTATTGTACATTTCGTTTAGAGATGAGAGGAGCGCACTCAACATGTGTTTGCTTTACAGAGAGGACAATGATACGAACATGATCAGCGCCGATGGCTTCTCAAAATGCGAGGCGACTCTGCAAGAGAGAGGAAGGAGGAGGCCACTGGCAGAGATGCTCCATCTGCTCTCAGCTGTCATCGTTTGGCTTGTGACTGGCACCACCATATCCAGCCTCAACAAATGGATATTTGCCGTTTACAACTTCAGGTACCCTCTACTGCTGTCAGCACTGCACATGCTGACAGCCATAGTGGTGGACTATGGGCTTATCAAACTGCGAGTAATCCGCCATCGAGGGGCTGCTGAGCAGGACCTGACCCCCAGTGCAAAATGTAAGGTATTCCTATTGAGTCTGACATTTTGTGCCAGTATCGCCTTTGGGAACATGGGTCTGAACTATGTCCAGCTGTCATTTGCACAAATGATCTACACTACCACCCCTCTATTTACCCTGGCCATCTCTACTCTGATCCTCGGGAAACAGCATCACATCATCAAATACACAGCTATGATGCCCATCTGCCTGGGTGCATCCTTCAGCATTATGGGAGAAGTCCAGTTTGATCAGACTGGCTGCTTCTTTGTGTTTGCAGCAACCATGTTGAGGGGTGTCAAGTCCATTCAGCAGAGTGAGTACAACTTTTACTGAATATTCTTGAGTTGTGTTTTTACAGGAAATAACTTCTATGAAATCATTCAGCTATATTTAGCAGATGCCAACACATAAGAGGGTTTTTCTCCAAGCACCGCAGCATTCTGTGGTCCTGGAACTTTTCACTATTTGGTGATTCACTCCACAGTCTGGGAAAAACACCTGACTCATTAAAGTTGAATAGAACACCAGCATACTTTCTTGTCGCTTAGGGAACATAATACAAACACCATTATAGGCCTGAGTGGTACGTGCAGGTGACAGGCTGATCTCTTATGTCATTGCATAAGATTTTAAAGTCTGCAAATGTTAAAAGGGGCCATCTTGTGATCCCCATCATGCAAACGATGACAAATGTGATAAATTAATCCTTTTTTTGAATATTTATACATGAATTTAGTTAATATTATTATTACTTTTTAGATATTATGTTTACATTTGCTGTCAGTGTTTCTGGTTTAAATTAGCTGTTTATGCAAAAAGCATACAAGGAATTGTTTGGAAACTGCTCAGCTACACATCAGAGTGGGTTCATTCAAAGGACATATTCCTCAGCTGGTTTAGAAAGGTTAGATAAAAGTGCTAAGTTCCCAGAAAAGTCTAATTCTTATTTGATTAACAGTCATTCGGCAGACAAAACAATTGGAGTGAATGTCTTTATAAAGGGACATATAACCTGCTTGTATTGATGTCATGTGGACTAGCTTTTACCCTAACTAATTATATACAGTGTGCTCATTTATCTAATGTTCTGAATCATTTGTACATAAATTGCTTTAAAGCTGGTTTCTGGAACCCTCTTACATCACAAATGAGATTATGTACGCCAATGTCATTAGCTGCCATAAAATAGTAGCTGTCAGAAAAGGAAAAGAAAACAGTGAATTTCTATAAGTGTATAGAAACCCTGTCTATATTAGGTTACACATCAGAAATTCAGTTTGCTCAGGTGACTCTAATGCTTCATACTTTGTCTGGAGGTGTAGAGGGGGCACAGTGTTACAGAAGCAGGTCACGACTAGTAGAGTCACCATTTAAATTACCTTAATAATAAATTGGGCTTCAGAAAATTAAAATAACTACAAAGAACATGTGCGTAGCATTACTTCATTTGGATAAGTTTATAAACATGGTCTAGCAGATGGAAGCTGCTGACTAAAACTTTATGTCCTAAAATCTAGTTTCAAGTTTCAAGAGGCTATTTTCACCCCCACCACTTGTAGTAGTAACATTTTCCCCTGAGTGTATATGATACCTCTGACACACTTTTGTAGGATATTTATGTTGTGTTAATTTTCACAGAGGTACCAGTGTAAATTAATACACAGTGATTAAATGTTTACAGTTTGTGAGCTAGAGGCGATCTCATGTGATTGTGCCATCTGGGATGTTCATAAACATAGCAATTAAGCAACACCAATCTGCAAACTCTGCCTTTATTCTTTATCTTGTTTAAACACCTGCAAAACATTTGAGACTGTGTGTTTGACATTTGATATGCTTTTGTGTTGATAATGTCTGTCCTAAAACAAAAATTCTGGCTTTATGGTAGTTAGTGTTACAGTCTGTGACCCCAAGATCAAATTTTATGCCATGACACACACCAGCATGACCATAAGGTAAAAATAAATCCAGCTATGTTGTCGTAGCTTGTCGTCAGGCCCTTATGTGCTTTTTCCTTGTGCATTTTGTCAGGAATTTTACATAAGCTTTACATAATGCCACATCAGTTGCCTGTAATAAAAGCTACTTCAAAGCTTGTTGCCTTTTGAAAGACAGCTGATTAGTCTGTTCCTGTTATTTTGACTATAAAAACACTGTGTGAGAAGAGTTGGTGTGAAGGTCACAGTTTGCAAACACTAATGGTGACACTCCAAGATATGAACATTTTGACACCATGTTAATATGATTAAAAAAAAGTGTAAGATGTAAACCCTGTGGGATTTTTAGCCTTTTAAGTTGACATACAAGTTCAAGACATCCTCTGTTGTCAAATGTGAAATTTTCTGTGGTTTTATTTGCATACCAGCTTTTGGTTATCATCACAAAGCCCTTTAGTGTTTTTGTTTTTGCAGCGCAGGTCTCTGAGGACCTGTTGCCGCATTTGCTGCCACTATATGTGTTTCTGTTATTGTTGTGATTCCAGCTCCTACATAATTTTTGTTAACCACAGAATAATAAGTAGATTGTGTTTTCTCACTGTCTCCCTAAGTAATTCCTCTTAGTAGAAAATGTCATTTTAGAATTTTTTTTTTCTTCACTTCAGTCTTAACTCAGTTTGGTTGTTAACATTATTATTACAGTTTCTTTATTTTCCTTTGCTTTGTAATGGATGTATACAAGTCATACACTTTTTATTTCCTTGTTTTCTCAGGCATTTTACTCCAGGAGGAGAAGATCAACTCTGTGTTTTTGCTCTACCTGATGTCCATTCCTAGCTTCTGCATCTTGGCAGTGGCCGCTCTGGCCTTAGAAAACTGGGCTTTGCTGGAGTCACCTTTGCATTATGACCATCGTCTGTGGATCTTCATTCTGCTCAGCTGCCTGGGCTCTGTCATGTACAACTTGGCCAGCTGCTGCGTCATCACCCTCACCTCAGCTGTCACTCTGCACATCCTTGGTAACTTGAACGTGGTTGGAAACTTGCTGTTGTCTCAGCTGCTTTTTGGCAGTGAGCTGTCTGCCCTGAGCTGTGCTGGGGCAGTGCTCACCTTGTCTGGAATGCTCATTTATCAGAACTCTGAGTTTATTGTCAGCTACCTGGATTCACGCAGATCTAAAGCTAAGGGATCAGAAGAGGTGAGTTTTCACACTGAAAGCAGAGAGAACTTGCGCAAAACTGAGGCATCGGAAATCCCAGATCATCAGGACAGAGTTGATGGGAAGCTGGAAGATAAAATGGACTGAAATGTTCGTGTGATGGAGGAAGAAAACTAAACTAAATGCACTGTAATCTGTGTCCCCTGTCCTTTTAAGCAGTTATTTGGTTAAAACCAGCAGGAGTGTGATCATAAAAAAGTCCTCACTGTTCCAATATATCTGTCTTCTGGTTACACAGAACGGCAGTCTGCAGAGTGGGAAAAGTTTGCCTTTATGTTTCATAATGACGGGTAGTGTCAGCTGTTTATGTGTAAACCACTCCTATATAACCTACTGCAGTATATGCATGCATTAGCACACCGAACAGTTAGATACCTCACAAGGTATCCGCTCTGTCACTCACAAGACTCCACTGTGAAAAATGTTCTCAACCTCAGAGGGCTTTAATCATCATTTTGGGTGACTGTGGTGAATATGGACAGTGGCTGGGTTACGCCCCTCCATTAAGGAATCTTAGCAGGCACAATTTGTATTAAGTAGACACATTTATGGTACAGTTATGTGATATTCACCTGGCCCTGCCATAGTAAGGGACTGGGTTTTCCGGCAGCTTTTATTGTTTGTATGTATAGTAGAGAGTGGATGTTGTAGAACTGAAATTTACAATGGTGGACAAAGCTAACATTTCCGTGTTATGAGACGCCTTTTTTTTTTGTCGTCTGAAGCACATTTTTCATAAGAAGCTTTTATGTTTTGTCCCCCACAATGAACTTCAGTGTAACTTCCCTATAAGACCTAGATTTTGTCCTCACATCAACCTAAAAAGGCTGTCCCAGTAGAATTTTTCTAATTACTTCCATCTCTTCAGATGGTACGCCCCTCTCCATGCTGAGAACCTCAATAATTAGTTTCACAAGTTCTCTAAGGAGTGTCACTCAACTTTAGCCACTTTATCCCAGTGGAAGAGAATAAGTTGTCCTTTTAAAGTCTCTTCTTAAACCCTCACCTTCAAACCAATGACATTTTTGATATTTTGAAAGTAAAAAAGAAATGAAAGGGGAAAAAATATTTTTGATGGATAGTAGCTGTAGTACAAGTCAAAAATATGAACACTTTCACTTTAAATCTAATGGGCAAATGTGTCCAAATATTTTGACTGGTAATGTATGTTTACATGAACAGCAATATTCTAATGAGAATATATTCTGATTATGAGGTAATGTGTGTTTATGGATATTTAAAGTATAGAATTCATAATCCCATTTACATACCTACCTTAGTTCCTCTTACAACACTGTGATTTGTTGTGCCCAACCATAGCCTTTATTGCACCCTTTTCTCTCAAACCATGATGACTTACTGGGCTTTCTTGTCTCAAAATGCATGGCTGTTTCATCCCTGTAGCGATGCTGTTCTGCATTAACTTCACTGGAGCTTAGGCCATATGTCTGTAAATAGTAGTGTATGCTGCGCAGCGCCTTATGGGGAATATTGCTGTGCATGCAAATATACCCAGATGTCTTTCAGTATTTAGAAAGTATTTTGTTTACATTATTGTGGTTTTCAACAAATCATTGATAATTATGTTGATTTTTTTTTATTTTTTTAAAATCAGGGCCTTAGCAATCAGTGACTTTCAAAGCTTCATATTTTGGTCCTCAAGTGTCTTGTAACTGTGTTTGTATAATAACTGACAGCACCGGTCTCTCCTGTAGCGTTCCCATAAGAGAAAAAACAAGGCAGAAGGAAGGTAAATAGTAAGTTCCTTGTCCTCCAGCATGTTTGGTATGCCAAATGTTTACTTTTGATGTGTTGTTTTGATATTTTTAATGTTCTTACTATACAGGTTCTGTCAGTGACTACCCTCAATAATTGGTCACTTACTCATATACTAACAACACAACAGCAAAGCTGTGCGGAAAGATTTTTATAACATCCACTGTGTTTTTGTGAAGTTTTGCAGCAGGAAATGGTACAAAGCTTACGTTTCAGATGCTATTCACAAAGACCATATTTAGGATGCTTTTTCATAAGTCACAGTCAGCTGAAAACAGTTTTATGTCTGGTTGGGTTCAAAATTTCATCATTAGCATTGGTTACACATTTAAAGATTATGTATGATATAATGTCCCAACTTTAACATAAATACCTCAAAGACTTAATAGCATGTGCAATGTGTTAATTCATTAACTATTAGTCTAAGATCAGGCAGTGTCTCAACATCTGTAAGGACTATGATGATGCCACATATACGTGCTTAAATAATATTTTTTCAATGGAGAATTAATTTGATTGTTCAATTAATAATATGGGAAAACTAAAAAACATTTAATGCATATTGTCACGATTTGAATCTTTTTTGTAACAGTCTTATTGGCTACAGCTTTGTGTCAGTTGCCAGGTTTGGCTGCTTCTTATGAATATCATGCTGAGTAGATGTAGAGTCAGGAGATGATGCTGTTGCACTGACAGGGTACGAAGATGCTGCCTTCAAAGCGTACGGTTCATTTGTACTTTTTTTTTTTTAATTTTAAATATGTATAATTTTTTTTATTGTTTGCATAGCTATTTGTATGTAAATAGTTATTTTATTATATTTATGTATTTTGTAGTCCTTTTCAGCTGGTTTAAGCTATACTGGTTCAAGAATGAAACATTTGCCTCATGCCTTATTTGGACATAATGTAGAAGAGAAAGGAGTGATCTGAATTTATTAGTTAAAAAAAACACATCCGGTTCTGTTTTGGGGCAAAGATATGGATGGTTCATAAAATTGTGATGCACTATTGCTTTAAAAAAAAAAAATGGACTAAAGCAACAAATAAATGGGGAAAAAACCAAGAACCTCATCAATGATTCAGTTTTTTTTTTTTGTTTTTTTTTTTACTCGGTGTGTATTTAAAGCTAGTCACGTTGTGGATGTTGAGGTAGTAACTATGTTGAAGTATTTCTTCCGACTGCCACAAAGGAAATGTTTTCATGTTAAAAATGTTTGAGTTCATAAAAAATGAAAAGACGCTAATCAAAAAGATCTCACAGTCTTAAATACACTGTAATGAGAAAATAAAAGAAAAACTGTTTGATGCGTAAATAAAAACATGGTTCCATTATTTGCAGATATTTGACACTTTATCATTTTTAAAATGTCAGTTGTAGAAAGTGAAAAATTGTTTATGAGAAATATGTTCATATTTAGTTTGATAATAGGACAGGAGCCACAAAAGAATGGAAAAGAAATGTAGACTGCTGTTGAAGAAAAAATGTAAACATGAAAATTTAGGATTAAGTTACGACAACAGCACGAGGTTTGGGTAAAACTGAATATGTATATATTTTTAAAAAGCAAATATTTAGGGGATTTTATCATATTCTGAAACAGAAGATTTAAAGAGAATAGCTGGGCCTTTAAGGAACTCTAAGAGCAGAGTTTTAAAAAGAAATCTTCACATGCCTAAATCACTGCAATGGCTTCAAGAACTTCACAAAACCATTGCTTATGTGTGCAGTTCATAGTTGCATCAATAAATAGAAGCATATACTCAACCAAAAGAAAAATATGAGAAAAACAAAAATACGTAATCCAGAAACATTGTAGCCATCTCTCTGCCTGTGTGCATTTAAAATGAATGTGGTAACTTGAGTAAAGTTAAAAGTTGTCCTGTATGGTGCATCTTCTGGAAGGACGAGAAGGGACCACAAATCTAGTTGTTAGTTCGTTGTAAAAGCCAGCGTTGCTGTGAAATGAGTAGCAAGCACAGGAATCACATCACAATCGCTGAATGACAGTCTCAGGTTTTAAAGCAAACATTTACACGTGTTTTTTTTTTTTTTTTTTGTTTCTTATGTTACATCAAATATCATGCAACATAGTTTTTTTTTGTTTTTTTTTTTAATGCTAATATAAGAAGTTCCCTTCAACAAGCGAGTAAATGTTTGGCATGTTGTGCTTCATAAATCACCTTAACAAAAGGATTAAATAGCAATATTCCCATCACTAAACTAATCCATTTACTTATTTTTCCAGTCCAATATATCTTTCTGGCAAGAGCTGAATTCCTTATGTCATATCTCACAGTAGCAATTTTTACATGAACATGATGACTGAATGCCATTTGCATGCGCATAGTGCATATATACATAGTTGTACACATATTAAAACACTGTTATAGCTCAATTGGACATTTAAACTTACTGAAATCTTTATCAATAGCATTATTAATAGTTATGGGTTTTCTGATGCTGGGTCAAAATATTTCTGAACCAAATGTTTTCTTAGACTGGGAATTATTTAAGAGTTCCGCCACTTGATGGCGCTGTTTATCAGCTTTTTCATTTATTTTTTTAGTTCCATCCCAGCATATAAATTAACTTTTAAATGTAAGATGATCCCTGCTGAAGTAGGAGGTATTTTGGTTATCCAGTTGCTTACCAGATGCATGTCTTTTAATTTGTCTCAGAAAATATGCTCTGTCCCTCCTTTTACAGATTCCTCTGCTTCTGTAAACAAAGTTCCTGCTCGCCCGTTTTGCCTGAATAAGGCAGTGCTCTTCACTATTTGCCTCCATTAACCCTTAATTTCCCACCCATGTTATTTGCCTGCTGCAGCCTGCTGTTAAAACCTAATGAAGTCAAACTTCCGCCAACAACAACGAAAGGTATGCAAGGGAATACTCCGTGACTTTTTGCCATGATGACATTCAGGATCCAGAAGCAGGAGCATCAGAGACACAGCTGAAGGTGACAGAGATGGATGGACCAAGACTCATTGTGTTTGTCCTTCCTCCTTCTCCATCCTATTTTGGGTGGTTGGTATAAGCAAGCTCCACTCTCTCTCCAAACATGCATCCTTAAGAAGCACTGTGGTGTGAGGTGTGATGTCAGGGCTGAGCTCTCTGAGTTCTCTCACAAAGTTAAAAGAAGGAACGAAGACGGGAGACAGGAGCTCTGAATCCAGGAGACGGGCACAAGACAGACTGGTGTGCATCCTGACAACAGGTAAGCCATAAGGACACTACTGCAGACACCAGTCCTTCATCTGAATTTGCCATTTTTCATATATTGTCACTTTGTTCTTTCCGTCTTGTAATATTGTGGTGAAGAAATCTTGTCGGGGTCTCAGTGCATAGTTTCACTTTATCAGATTCTTTTAGCAGCCTCCTGATATTACTATATTTGTACGTGTTTATGCCCCCACTGTGCTGCAGTCAGTCAGTCGCTGAGAAACACAGAGGAGTACTTCTTTAGGAAAAACATTTCTTAGCATGACTGCACACTGTGTATCTGTAAGGAGTTGCAACTGTTTATGTTTCAGTCTCAACAGGCTGCAAGTAGAAGAAGTGTGAGCTGTGTGATCTGTCTGGGACATTTTAAAGAACAAAATCTTTCTGAATTATAAACTTTATGTGAAGTTGTAACTTTTAAATGCCAAAATTGTCTTGTATATTTTAGTTCTTGTCTAGAAAAAAACATCACCTGGAATTGTGCTTCTTTCAACATGTGTCAGGACCAGTGTTAGATTCACTCACCAGACATGGAGTCAGAAACTGCGGGCGGACCAGCATCGCTGACCAGTGACAAACTGGCCTCCATTGAGGATGAAAAAGTTCTAAATGAGATGGTAAGCTGGTTAAACTCATCATTGCATTGTTATGAAAACACAAGTTAAACTAATGTTTAACCACCATTTATTATCTTGATTTCCTTCCTCAAGAAAGAAAATCTCTTACGCTTCATGCTTTCACTCTGAATCAAGTTATGAAAAGGAACGCCACCATGCCCTTGTCTTTTTTCTTTAAACATAGAAATGTGAAATGTTTAAGTTTCTCTAAAGAATTAATCTGTTTCTTTGCCTGTAATTATCTCTTTAGCTGGACATTGCAACAGATTTTGAAGAGAGACGTATGATTCGTGCTGCATTAAGGAACCTGCTCAAGAAAAAGAGAGGTATAAATGAAAGTTCTGTAATAAAGTGGCAATACACCACACATTTAGCTTTGTCTCTGAGTTTTCCTTGTCCTTCATCAGATAAACGGGAGCAGGAGCGAGGATCAAGGCAGCATGAACTGAGACAGCAGGGACTAAGTCAAGGAGGAGCAACAGGTGGTGCTGTTAGCGTTGGAAGAGCGTCCATGAACTCACAGCTATCAGCGAGCAGTAAGTCTGGGATATTTTTTATATCGTCTGCTTATTTCAAAGCATTAAATGTCACTCTTCTAATGTTCTTAGAGGCAACCAGCCAGTATTCATCATCATCCAAACCACTCAGCAGGACAGCAGGCAGGTGAGTCACAGTTTGTTTGTATGTTTACAATCATACACTGTAAAAATACAGGGTAAAAACTATTGAAACATTTTTGTATTACTAGCATAGTAGCAGGCTTTAAGACTGTTTAATTTGCAAACGGGACCTTTTTTTTTTTTTTTTTTTGGGGGGGGGGTTATTTCTTTTTTTAAGCTGAAAGACACTACAGGAAAGGGCTTGTACTGAAGAACCCATACTTGCATCTACTCTTAATGGTTCTGTTTTTTATTTTTAGCAATGCCAGTCCTGCTGCAGCCTCAATCCAGAAATGTCCCACTGTTGCTGCACCCAACGTTAAAAACGTCAAACAAATGCTTCTGGA